>NW_022881654.1:0-300000 GCF_003369915.1 Drosophila miranda
CTTCTTTGTGCTATCGTCGAAGATGCGTATCTTTGTGGAGTCATCGGTGGAGAGGAGGTCGCACAGCTCCTCGTTGTACAGCTCCAGGTAGGAGATGCGCATCGTAAACTCAACTTCCATCATGCGGAGTTCGTCGAAAAGGTGACTCAAGGCACGCGGTATGATGCCCACATCAGAGTCCTACAAAAGGGCCAAAGACAAAAGACAGGTAGAGCAGCAATTAACGTTTGAACCGCCTCCCTCGTCCGATTCTAGGAATTAGAAAACTGGTTCCCCTCTACTCACATCTTCCCAAGAGGACTTCAACTCCGCGGTCTCATTCCCCACCATCGTGTGCGTCTTGCCAGTACCCGTCTGTCCGTACGCGAACACCGTGCAATTGTAGCCGCTTAGCACCTCTTCGATCAGGGGCGACACCACCACCGCATAGACATCGCATTGCTTGGACTCGAGGCCGAAGCTCCGATCAAACGTAAACTTCTTCGTCAACTTCGAGTCGAGGGTGTGGCGTGTGAGGATCTCGCGTGGATTGAGCACATCCACAACCTCTGCATACAACCGTATGCATCGCTCGCGTGCATTCAGCGGCCTGCAGGGATGGAAATCGTACTTATTGGGCGATCTACTACCCGTAGATGGGGCACTCACCTAACGCGCACATAGACCTGAATGTTTTGATTCGATTTGCGTGCCTGCTGCTGCTGAAGTTGCAGGCGTACGTTGTTCGATGTGTCCATTTTACAGCACAAAACTCAAAATTCACTTTTTAGCGCGTAAAAATGATGCCACCTAAAATATGGTGTGAAACTTTTGTTTCCAGCACTTGGAAATGTACACGATTACTCTTTTCAACTTTGTGACAGCTAAATAAAGCCTTAAAAGACCTTAAAATCCGACTGGGGCAAGGTGACAACGATTTCTATGCCATCGTCGGCATCCCGCTGCTGCTCATCTGCCTGTCCAACATTGGGGATGTGATTTTTTGATTTGTAAACTTGCTCAGGGCACTTAGTGTGACCCTGAAGCGTACTTTATTAATGTTCTTATTACTAGGTGCAACATATAACATTATTTATGGAAACATTACAATTTTTTTTAACATTTAGGTATTTTTTTTTTTATTTTACGGTAACATTGATAATAACAGACAGAAAAAATACTAGACAGTTATCGATTATTGCTGCTTGTAAACAAAAGTTAAGTTAAGTCTAAGTCTAAGCTATGTCTTTTTTCTGACTTAGGCATAAAAAATTTTGTGACGCCGCTCCTGGAACCCTCATCCAGTGCGAAACGGAGGCTTGGACGACAGGGAGACCTCCAAGCATCGGCAACGCAAGCGCGGCATCGTCTCGTCCCTCCTTCCTGGCCGAATCCAGCCGATGCCACTCTAAGACGAACGGCGACGCATATGCTTCTTTCTGTGAATGATATGAAACTCCTGGCTGATTTTAATATTATTTTATTTTCAGGTTTATGTTTTGTAGGTTTGGCGATCAAGCGTCAGGAATCCAGTTAGGTAATTTGTGTTGTTATATTTATTGGATTTTTAACCTTTGTTTTGACTGATTTTAATTATTTTCTATTTACAGGTTCGATTGGTCCATTGGAGGTTTGCGTTGAGTTTGGTAAGTAAGTCTATCAGGCAGGCTCCGTTTTTCATTTACTTTTGCGGATTACGTTTTCAGCCAAAACGTTTCGTTTTCGTTTTAAGGTGCTCCAGTTTTCACATATTTTTTTTTATTGATATGTTTCTTTTTTCATCGTTTCTGGCAAACAAAAACAGCTGACCTGGCTGCTTTGTAAAAATACAGCGTGATTAAAAATGCCTTTTATTTTTTCAATTGCTTGTTTTGAAGCAAAACGATTGCAGAAATTACGTGATCTAAGAAGATCTAGACATCTTAGATGCAACACTTGTGTATTTAACATGTCTGACGAACTGTGAGTAAACAGCATGCGTATTGAAAATTAAATTGCTAATGGTTAAGCTTTCAGATTTGTGAAGTCATTTCGGATCGACAAAAAAAACTTTCAAAATGATTTTGGAGAAAAGTTCAACCCCATTAAGGTGTTACCAGGAAGTTATCTCCCTCTACGCAATTGCTTCAGTAATGTGATATCTCGCCACTGGCTGCTACCAGTGGGCAGTTGCCAAAGACCACCATAATAAACATTGGACGCAGTACATTTTGGAAAGATTCTTCACAAACTTATTCCGTTGATGGACAATCATATGAATATTTCTATCGGAACTTTAAATTGCCTCGAATTGGTGCCTGTGTGGATGGAACTCACATCAGAATACTAAAGCCTGTACAAAACCACTCCGTGTTCTATAATAGGAAATGATTTTATAGCATGAATGCCATGGTGGTGTGTAACTCACAACATGGAGATAATTGCTATTGATGCCACGCACCCTGGTTCGTGCCATGACTCCATCATTTGGAATCACTCCCCTGCTAGGGAATATTGCCACATATATATTGCTAGTGGCCACATAGCTTGGCCACTTCCTCCTCCAATTCCCAAGCGATTGCTGAGCGAAGGGCCCTCCACCTGTAGCTCGAGTTTCTGATTTGTTTTTCGCCATCTTCTTGCGGATGTTTGTTTTCCAATCTGCCCAAACCTGAAATTGTAGAATTGAATATAGTAGTGTGCTACCTTTTGTTGTGCAACACATACCTTTTTTCCAACCCAATGCGTCCTTGATTGGCAGCCCAACAGCATTGAGAGCGCCGCAAAGCTCTGTCCGGGTTGTCTTTCATAAAACCCACCAGGATTTCATCTTGATTTATGCTTTCCCCTGGATATAAAGAACAAAGCGGTAATTTTGAAATAAAAAATTAATTTGCTGCACTTATGTACATTTTGAAGTCCGAACTAAATTGGGCGGGAAACAGCTGTGCTCACCCAGATGTTCTGTTAAGCGCATGTTACAAGCACAGTCTGAGCTGTTACATGCACATTTGTGCTGTTTATACGCAAAAATTTATTACTTGCCAACGTTCCGATAACCAAATCGGAATGCGTCAGCTGCTTACACCAAAACGAAATTTGTTGTTGCTGTGGCCAATTTTGTCCGAACCAAATTTGAGGTTGGTTTAAAATAAAATTATTTATAAAGAAAGCACAAGTTAAATTACCCTGATATAGGTATCAAGTTTATGTTAATGCATCAATAAGTCATCTATTTTTTTCCTTTTGCAATTAAGGTTCGTTTTGTTGTATAAAAAAGCCGTTTACTTTTCATTTCGTCAACGAAAATGTTTTTCGTTTTGAAAACGAAGAAATCTTGCGGAATGGGAAAAAGAGAGCCCCAATTTATGTGATTTCAAAAGTAAATCGGAAAACTTTTGTGAAAGTGAAAAACGGAGCCTGGCTGTATATGTGCTTTTCCTTTGGTTAATTTTAGCTGCATTTTATTTGAAGGCTTAATTAATTTATTTAGAGGTTTGTGTTGAATTTGGTAAGTCAGTTTATTTCTGTTTTGGCTGTTTTTGATTGTATTTTATTTGCAGGTTTTGATTGGTTTGTTTGGAAGGTAGCGTAGTAAGTGAATTAATTTGTGTTTTGACTGATTATTGAATGTATTCTATTTGCAGGTTCAATTGGTTTATTTGGAGGTTTGCGTTGTGTTTGGTAAGCGAGTCTATTTCTGTTTTGGCTGATTTTGATTGTATTCCATTTGCAGGTTTTGGTTGGTTTGTTTGGAAGCTAGCGTGGTAAGTAAATTAATTTGTGTTTTGACTGATTTTAATTGTATTTTATTTGCAGGTTCAATTGGTTTATTTGGAGGTTTGCGTTGTGTTTGGTAAGCGAGTCTATTTCTGTTTTGGCTGATTTTGATTGTATTCCATTTGCAGGTTTTGATTGGTTTGTTTGGAAGCTAGCGTGGTAAGTAAATTAATTTGTGTTTTGACTGATTTTAATTGTATTTTATTTGCAGGTTCAATTGGTTTATTTGGAGGTGTGCGTTGAATTTGGTGAGCGAGTTTATTTCTGTTTTGGCTAATTTTGATTGTATTTTATTTGCAGGTTTTGATTGGTTTGCTTGGAGGTGATTTGGTAAGCGGTTTAAGTTATGTTTTGGCTGCTTTTAATAAGTTTTATTTGTAGGCTTATATTTTCTGGATTTGGTGATAATGTGTCCATTTTTGCTGTGCCATTGGACCAAGTCTTAACCATTCGGCTGGAAGACGCCTTCCTCTTCATCCCCTCTGTGGTCTGGCACTATAATTCTTTGTATACCCAATGGTTGGCCCCTGATTCTTTTAAGTATTGTTTCCCTAGTGTATTTCCCCTTAGCATACATTTTTCTGTACACGTTTATTTGTAGTTCGCAGAATCTGTACGGGTTTTAGCCTTTTCCAGTCTTTCCTGTTCTTCATTTTCTAACCTCAGCAGAGTAGGAAGTCCTTTCCTCAGGATGGGTACATACTTCTCTACTATAACTTTGCGCTCAGCTTCGTAATAGTATCGAGTCGGATCCAGATCTGGATTTGGTTGTTCCTGACGTTGTCCATTACTACGCGGGAGGATAAACTTCCGGAGTTGATTGTCATATCTGTGGCGGCTAGATTTCAATCTATTAGGGACATGGGGGTTGGTCAGCAGTCTGGCCACTTCGGAGTTTGAGTGATCCACGAGTGAGTTAGTCGCTAGCTTTCTCGTAAACCTCCTGTCGTTTCTTGTGTATCTTGTGGCCCTAACTGCCCTCCTCACTAGTATTCTCTTTTTTGGTTTGTGATGTGCACGGGAACAAAAGTTTGTCAAGGATAGTAATGGGTGTGGTGGAGGAAGGGCGGCACGGCACGGCACGGCACACAACAGACACCACAAAAAGAACAGGGCAACACAGAAAAACGTCAATGGCGACACGGCAAAGAACAACGAAAATGCGACACGAAACGGCACGAAACGGTTATAGCACGTCCGACGATCGCGACCTCTCGAGCGGGTGGACGAGATGAGAGTGGCGGACGAGGTTCATGGTGGTACTCTCACATGTCCACCAACTCTCACACTCTCCCCCCACTCGGGAGACTCGGTCGCCGATCGTCATTTACCGGTGCTCTCACCCCCGGTTCCACTTTCACTCACCCCAATACTGAGTGAGATGAAAGTAGTCCGAGGGCAGCAGCACCGATAAGTAGGCAATGGAGAATTGGAATGGCCGTTTGTTATAGTGGCTGTCTGTGTTGTCGTTGCTTAATGGCTAGTGTCTTATGTTCTTTGGCTCTGTGTATTTGCTGCTCTGTTGTTGGGGGATGGGATGGAAAGGGAAGGGGGAAATTTGCCTGCTCCCGTATAACCACCCGGATACTTTCAACTTCCGGATGTTACGATCCGGGCGCGTGACGCTCCGAAGAGTCGATGGCTTTGTTGGGGCATTTGGCAGAGTGGCGTAGATTGGCAGTGTTCATTTTGTTCCTGCTCAACCGCATTTGGTCTTTTGTTGCTTTGAAGTGGGTAGGGAAATGGCTGGGCGTAATTGCCGAATTTGCGACCGATAGCACACTGGCATTGAGAAATGCATTTTAAATTTGAATTGGCTTTTTGGTGTGCTATCGGTCAGAGTCTGGTATTTGCGTGGTATTTTTGGTAATACCACGTGTCAAGGGGAATTATGGGAATGGCAGATAGGTTGGGAAGAAGAGTAAGTAGGTAATAAAACTAATTAGAAACTACGAAAAATATACAATTAACTACAGAAAAACTACATTAATTTACAAAAATTTATTCCTAATATCACAGGCTAGCAACTAAAACTATGGACAAACTATCTACGGACATGCAAAAACTACAGAAACAACAGGATTGACATCTACAACAAATACATTGATGCAGACAAGGTAAAATAAACGATAATTGACATACATTTACAACATATAAACATATTAATTATATTTATTTTATTTCTAACAGGAGGACAAACAACAACGGAGCACCGGCGGGCATAACAAACGCAATGCGAACATTACGCTGTATACCGGCCGGCTCTGTTGTCCCCCTGTGTGCTGTTTATTGGCTGGCTGGATGTGTGTATTGGCGTGCATCGTGGGCAAAGGTGTTCATTGACGAGCGGCTCTGGTCCGGCCGCCCACGTTGCATCTGTCAGGTGGAGATGGCGCCTCCAATCGAGTGGCACTGGTCCGGCCACCCGAGATGCGATCGTGGAATGGAGTGGCATTGACATCGGTGTGTGATGCCAACGAATCATGATATTGGCCGCATCCAAGTGGCGAACTGGTCCGGCCACCAGGATGCGTTGTCGATTTTGTTGTTGTTGGCCGCATCCGAGTGGCTGCTGGTCCGGCCACCCAGGATGCGTTGTCAGTTGGATTGGCCTGGCCTCCTCGGCCACGTTCGTCGTCGGACTGTAATGGCGTTTTGAGTGGCTGCTGGTCCGGCCACCCAGATGAGGAGGTGTTTGTTTTGGCTTTGATTTTAATTTATGTTTATTTGCAGGTACTGTCGGCGTTTGGATGTTATTTGTGGCGACCCTTGTCTGGTTGGTGTTGGAGTAAAACAGCAGGTGAGTATTTTGTGTATTGGCTGTCTGCTTCTCCCTCCTGTTTCTTCTTCTTTTGCAGGATTTGCTGGCGTCCGGCGGCTCAACACTGGGCCATCCCGCCCTCACATAATTGGCATGAGAGACGGGCACGACCCAGTGGAGCGGCAACAGGCGCCAGCATCTTCGTCGTCGTTGTAAATGGCAGCTTCTGGTTTGGAGTGGCGTGACGTCATTGTGATGGTCGTATTGACGTCTTTTTCCTTTGTTGCAGTGGCTGGCCTCTGGACTTCTGTTGGAATTGACGGTAGTGCTGCTGATGAGGCTTCCAAATTTCCAAATTTTCCAAAGGGAAAAAGAGAGAGACAAAATATTCGGCACTTTGACGGAGGGACTAAACCTCAGACACGTCTCGACTCCACAACGTTCACGACACGACTTTCCATTTGGTGTCAAGTGTGTGTGTGTGTGTGTGGTGTGAGTCAAGAAAGTGAAGTGGGGCCACGCACAAAAGTATGCTGTCTCTTCCTTGTAATTCTCCCTAACTTAAAATTTGATTTGCAATCCCCTGTGAGTTCGTCAACTTGATGTTTTGTTGGCTGTAATGCGGTATAGGGTCTTCAGTCCCCTCTACTACCCTTGCCGCCTGCTGAGGACAAACGACTAGGAATGTAGCATGTAAATGTGGGCGGGCAGTTTATAGGGGGCGTAGTTGTGTAATGCGAAGACTAGCATTTTTGGCTCAATTTAGGCCGTAGTGGTGGTGTGGCGGCAACTGGTGCTGATTTGAAAGTCGATTTGAAACCGATAATCAATTGTCAGCACCGTTGCCGCCGAAGATTTATCACAGATTGTAATAATTTTGTAGTGGGGTGTCGGAGAACCGCACTAATTACGAAAATAACAATGGGGTGTGAAGAAGGGGTTAAAGAAATGAGATCGAAAATTCAGAAAGTGCAGTGTTGCAACACGTAGTCAATTGAGGAATAGATAAAGAGAAAAGGTAAACAATGCAGGTGCTTTGCGTGGAAAATAAGAGGAAATACACTAAATAAAAAGAGACAAGCACTTGCAGAAATAACAATACAGATAAGTAGTAGACTGGAGTGAAGACGACGGAAAAACAGGTAATAAAAGAGATACTACACTGGAACAAAGACGAGACAAAACAGGTACAATTGATTTACGTTTACAATATTACAATAAACATAACAATTTAAAATAATGTCTATATCTTTTTCTATAATTACAGGGAAGACAAGAAACAGCGGAGCATCGGCCGGCATAGCAAAACACAATGCTTGTAAAGACATTGCGTTGCATACCGGCCGACCCCGTCGTCCCCCCTGGTCGTCGAAATTGTCGTCATCCGAAGTCGTCAGAAGTAGGTGCAATTAGCACCTCGTCGTCGTTGTGGCTGTGGCTGCCCTCTTGGAGAACCAGTGGCACTGGTCCGGCCACCAGCTGGGATCCAGGAGTAGACGGCACACATATTACTGTGGCGACACGGGTCCGGCCACCAAAGTGAATTGGATGTGAGTGTGTGTGTGCGTCGGCAATTGTGGCCCTAATGTAGAGCGAGTGGCACTGGTCCGGCCACCAGCTGTGGGCAATGGCGGTCAACGACACACCTACTCGAACGGCACAGGTCCGGCCGCCCAAGTATAATGGATATTTGTGTGTGTGTGTCTGAATGGCTGGCGGTAAGTATTTTGAGAGCCCTTTTTAATCGTATGTGTGGCTGATGGATTTTTTCCTTTTCCAGGACCATAGGGCACTCTGAATGCCATGGCACTGGATCCGGCACAACTAAGGACGATGGCGGACACGACACACATAACTCGAACGGCACAGGTCCGGCCGCCCAAGTGTAATGGGTGTTTGTGTGTGTGTGTCTGTTTTTGGCTATTCTAGCAATCACCAACGCACTGCATTCGATTTGAATTTGTCCGGCCGTATGATTTTGCAAGTGTGTATGGCAGCATTTTTATTCGTTTATGTTTTATTTAATGGCTTTGAGGGCGGCAGCGTCCGTTGTTCATTTTTGTTGTGGCATGCGAGTGATATGCATTTGTCATTTAATCCAATGCAGTGGCAGAGATGTGTCCAATTAGTACACAGCGTTCCAGGATATCTGGTTGTCAAGCTGGTACCTCATGTTGCGGGTGTAGGCCTTACTGTCATCCATGGAGTCGTCATCTGTCCACATCTCATCGTCATCATTTTCTTCATCCATTTCAGGATCCGTCTCTGGAATGGCGGCTGGCGTTGGCCCTAACGTTTTTTGTGTGGGTTGGCCCTAACGTTTTTTGTGGTGGCTGTGATCGTGGTGGTTTCTTTGACCGCCTGGCTGCTGGAGCTGGAGCAAACCACTGTTGCTGCTGCCATTGTTGGTGGATTTTCCGATGTTTCTGGAACTGCTGGAGTTGCCGTCACTGCTGGGATTGGATGAGCGAGGTGAGTAGTGACATCATCACTTCCAGCCTCTTTTCCAATCGCGTCATCCTCTGCGTATTCTCCAACAGTGCCTGGCTGCAGGATCCCTCGAAAGATTGGCGTTTCGGCTGCATCTTCTGCGGGAGCGTGCATTGGCAAGCTGCTGCTGCTGCTGTCGCTGTTGTTGTTGTTCGCGCTGCGGCTGCTGTTGCAGCTGCTGTTGCAGCTGCTGTAGCTGCTGCTGTTGTGGTGCCTGGGAACGGCTCAATGGCTGCTCTGGACGTCGTCGCCAGTGCGTGGGCAGAGGCAGCAGGCGTCTGTTTTTTTGTCTGTATTGGCTGCTGCTGCTTCTGCTTCTGCTGATGTTGTTGTTGTCCTCTTCGTCGCCCAGGAGAGGAGACATTGAGTGGCGTCCATGCTGCCTGCTGCTGCTGTCCGCGCCAGGGATTGGCTGGCGTTTGAGCTGGCTGTTGCTGCTGCTGGTCGGCGCCTGGATGTGCTTGTGTTGTTTTTGCTGGTGGCTGCTGCTCTGGCAATGGCTGCAGAAGCGAGTTGCGCTTGCGACGCAACTCCTGCATGGCCACTCGGTGCGACAGAAGGCGGCCCCTTGCTGCTTGAATGCCGGACATCCCTTGTAGGCGCTGATGTGGGCAATTGGCGCATTTAGGAGCGTCTGCCCTTGGCTTGGCACATGCCGTGGACGCGTGGGCACCCGCACACTTCATACAGACGAATGAACGCCTGCAGTAGGTGCGGGTGTGCCAAAAGCCTGACATCTGTGGCACTGGGCTGGGTCCACCGGCTTGGCCTGCCTCTCAACGATCACCAACTGGTTGCCCAGCTGGGTTAATTGGAGGACATCGTGGTGGCTTTCATCCGGCTTGGGGGCTATCTCCAACTCGAACTGGTCAAGTGGCTGTCCATCGGATCTCACTTTAATGGCTCTAATAAATTTAACTGAATAGCCAGTTCGGCATCTGATTTGTTATTAGTTGGGTGCTTGTGGAGTGGTGGAGATCTCGCACGACGATCCGTAGCCCACGGTCACTCTTGTGCTGGTGTGTGTAGTGGCCAGTCATCGCCTCGTTGCCGGCCGCCATCGCCCAGGATTGCCATGATGGCATCCCTGGTAGCCATGTCGCGGGCCTGGATACGGACACCATTGCGGCTGATGAGCTTGGTGTGATAGCTACTGTTGCCCACCCTCGGGTCATTCTGCAGCTTGTCCAGAATGGGCATAATGTCGGTGACAGCTGGCAGAATGATGGGGGGGGGGGAATAATTGTCGTTGGTTGGTGCTGTCGCTGCAGCATCCGAATTTGTCTGGCATTGGGCATACTCAGGAAGGGCAGCTGGAGCAGCCCAACGCCGCCGCCGGCAGGGCGGAGGCAGGTGTATTTTGTGTAATTGTCCGCTGATGTTGTTGCTGGTTTGATTGTTGGTGATGGGGATGGTTTTGAATTTGGGGGATATGGGATTTGCTTGCCTGTTGGTTACTTTCCGGAGTCGTCGTTTGGCCGATGCATGATTGGCATCCAAATTGTCGTCGTCATCGTCATCAAACTCAACAACCATAACATCACTGTCATCATCATCCACCTTGGCGCGGACGCTCTCAGTGGCGAACGGGCCGCTGCAGCAGAGGTGGATGGGATATCATCGGTATTGGCTGTGTTTGCTGCTGCTGATGTTCCTCTGGCGGCGGTGGTGGGGGGGGGTCCGCCTGTTAACATTGCTGTTAACAGGCATCGTCTGGCTGCCGACGTAATCGCAGTTGTCGTTTTTTGTGTTTGATGTCGCTGTTTGTGTGCTGATGTATGTCATCATTGTATTTGTGGTTGTGGTTGTGGTATGGGCTGTGTGCATTGCATTTGGGAACCGGCTGCTGGTGGCCGATCGAGCGGGGTTTGTGCCATGGGCTGTGCTTCGAGTTCGAACTCGCTCCCGAACGGTCACTCCGAACACGAATCTTTTGTTGGCTGCTGTTCGTGCAGAGGCTGCTCGAGTGCCCTCTGTACTGTCGCTGGTACGAGGTCGTTATCCGCTCTCTCGTTTGCGCCACTGCCGCTGCCGACGCCGCCAATGCCTCAAGCCGGCGACTACCGCTGCTGCTGCTGATGGTCTGCTGCTGCTGCTGATGGTCTGCTGCTGCTGCTGCTGCTGCTGCTGGCGTTCCTGGGTATGGGCCGCCTCCACCAGTCGCCGATCTGGAACTGCTTTCTGGCTGGTGAGATTGGGAATGGCCGCCCAGCTGTTGGGGCAGGGCAGGTCGGGGATGGGGGCTTGTCGCCGGAGTGGCCGTGATGGTGGTGTCGGCATTTGTGGTCCTCACATACCCGGTAATGGTGGCTGGAGCCGGTCCAGGAATTGGAGGAATGTGCCTCCAACCAGGTGCGGAGTCGGTGGATTGGCGTCTCAGTATCGCTGCGTTTGCCACGGTGCCGGTGGCTGCGCTGTCGGCGCTGGCTTCGCCGTCGGCGGCGCTGTCGGAGCTGGCAGTGGAAATGGCTGATTTGGGGCGAAAAAGAGAGAGACAAAATATTCGGCACTTGGACGGAGGGATCTTAAACTGGCCGGAATTACCTTGTCCATCAGCCTTGTCATGGTCTGCGAAGCATTAGTGAGACCAAAAGGCATTACTTATACTGGTAGAGAGGTTTCCCCGCAACGTGAACGCTGTTTTATCGCGTGAGCTCGGCTCTAAGGGAACTTGCCAATAGGCATCCTTAAGATCCAGGCTCGAAATAAACAACGCCTTAGGAAGACGTCCTAGAATCCCAATCAATTTGTGGTAACGGATACGCGTCTTTTTTGGTCACCCGTTAACTTCCTACTATCTAAACATAGCCTCACCTTTCCTGGCTTCTGCACCAATACTACTGGTGATGACCACGCACTATCGGATTCCTCTATCACCCCTAAGCTGAGCATCCGATCTATCTCCGCATATAACAATTTCTCTACCGCAGGAGATACAGGGAAGTGTCTCTGCTTCACGGCTTTTGCATCACCTACATCAATTGAATGCGAAAGCAGAGCCGTCTTTCCTAGACCGGAAACGGAAAACGAAGGAAATAAATTGATGGTCGCTTGCAACTGGTCCATTTCCGCTCGGCTGAGGTTCTGCGGTTCATGAACTATCTCTGCCAGCGACATGCTGGGTGGTAATAAATCGAAACTTGACAAAAATCGATCCCTAAATACAAGTCCTGGCTGAGCGTTGGAATAATGTGCAGCTCAAGGTCCTTCACTGCACCCTTATACTGCACCGGTGTCCGTAGTCGTCCACTACCTCTTGCCTCCGTCATCCGCAGTGGAAGCATTTACAACTCCTCTCTTAAAAGGAATTCGGCTTTGGATTACGCGTTCTGCTAACTTTCCGCCAATAACACTCATAGCTGCTCCGGTGTCCAATAGACCAAGGACCGTTTGATCCAACAGGCGAACTTCCGCATATGGACGCTTGTCCTTCTGCTTGTAACGAATGCAATTTATCGCTTTCGCGCTGCCGGAACGCTCTCATCCTTCTTGCACTCCTTGTGAGGGACTTATTACTGGGTTGTCGTTGGTGAAAAGCGAATGGGATCTGGCATGGACTAGTTGTGGCCAGACTAAAGCTTGGTGTATGTCGGATTCTGATTTCTCAGACGGAAGCTGGGCGGTAGTTTTAAGTATCCCTACTGGGATTTCACCTCTGCACTCGACTGCTTGCGCTGAACACTGACCGGGCTGGCGAGGCTGGGTGTTCACTTTGCCGTTTTTTTTGGCATTTGCTACACGACGGCTTATATTTATTAGGTGCTCGCACCCAAAGCAAAAATTTTTCCTTTTGCTATCGCAATCGTGGTAGCGATGCCCTCCTTTCGGCAGTTCCAGCAAATCAGTGCCATGGCTGCCACCTCGTCCTCTTCTTCTACATCGAGAATTCGGAGGCCTCCTCTAATTGGGCTTCCTCTACCAATTCCGCAACCTGTTTCCGGAAAGGAATCAATTTCTGGTACCCATGACTCCGCCAATGTCGTCGAGAAAACCCTCCCTTCTACGACAGACTTCTCTCAAACGTTCTACGGAGTCGATTTGGGCATTCAGGAGCTCATGTCTAATTTCAGGTCGCAAATTGCGCCGTAAAGTTTCCACAATCGCTTTCTCTGACATGGGAGTTTCAAATCATCCATCAGCTGTACCAGGGCGTCGTGGAAGGAATCGAAATTTTCTTTTTCTTTTGCTTCCTGTCCTTATCGTTTCTCTGATATCCACATCGGTTCGAGAATCCCTAAAACTGCTTTCTTAGGGCTTGGCATAAACCGTCCCATCTCATCGATCCGGAAGTCTTGTGGTAACGCAATAAAAATCTCTGGCCTTTCCGTCAAAAAGCAGACTGGCGTTACTGCACAGAACTGGAAAATTTCCCTCGAGAGTCTGATGCGTCAAAGCTCTACCCTATAGAGAAAATTATCAATGGCTCATCCTTCTTGGGTCCCATTGAAACGTAATTTCCAACTATTGAGGATATGGGCGACTTTGTCCGGTCGCTGGACTCAGATCTGAGACTGCACTGCTTGGACGGTCGTAGCTCGGAAACTGTGCCGAATACTGACTATTCAGTCCCTGTCGGAATGTTTCTCCACTTCTCTGTCCCTATTTTGTTGGACGGGTTATCCGCTTCCCCACGTCTATTCCCTTGAGGAATGCTATTGCCAGTCTCTTGGAAATGTGCTGCTATGCTGGACTGAATGATTTGAGCCATTTTGTCCGTGAGCTGGCTACCACCTCGCTTTGCATCGTGCTGATGGCCTGTGTAACCATGCTACTAACTCTTTCAGCGGTTATGGCTGCTCGTTTTGCTTGCCTGGAACCTGGTATTATGAGGAGTACTTCTATCGACGCATAGCGTCTTGCATGTGGGACAGGTAGTATGGGTCTTGACATGTGACTCAATACAAGTTTTGTGAGACTCGTGGCTGCACTTTGTTTTCAATGTAGGAGCCGAAGCCAAAGTTTTCCCACACAACTGGCATTTGGCGCCGGAGCCGGTTCAGGCTCGTTTATCGGGGTTCTCCATTGTACAAAAAAATAAATCAAACTTAATTGCTAACTGTCCTGACAAAAAATATATCCCACAAAAACTACACGACAAAACCTAAACACTTACTTATCAAACGCAGACAAAACCAAAGTTAAAAATGTGTTAATAGTAAAACTAAATTAAGTATTCTAGTTAAAAAGTCAGATAACTTATGCTAGCAAGCCTAAGATGACCTAAAAATTCAAAAATAATAAGTAATTGTACGTGAACTCAAATTGCAAAGAGAACTGATTCCTCGAGTTATAATTCATAGCTTCCTACGTTGCCAACTTAGGGTCAATGGCCCAGCAACCGCCACAGCTGTTCTCAAGTCTCGCTTCCCTTGTACAGCGAGAGAGCTAGCAAATCAACAGCCCTACCAAATAACACACATGGAATGTAAACCACAAGAATAGAACGCAAAGAATATGATACGATAAAATAAAGTCATAAAATTTTTGCTAATCCCCATGCGAAACGGACCCTATGCTAATTGAGACCCCAATTCCTAAGCACAAAGAAAATGAAAAGAATGTGTACGCGCGCAGACGCCTTGCACTTGTCGCTGTCTAATCAAAACCAACAACAACTGCATGCGCGAGCCGTGGCCAGCTGCTGCTTTGATTCGCGCCGCTGTCGTCCAAAAATCTCGGCTCGGCACTCTATACTTGAAATGAGCATTCTGCTTCTGATTTCACTCGTGGCAACGGAATTCTATAATCAAGATTAATCCGAGTATGTCCAACGCGCTAAAACTCATTAGCAGCAATGGCTAAGCCTTCCGCACAGTCCTTCAGCCGTGGGCAGGGTTCCGTAAGTAAACGAGATTCCCTCTGCAGTCCTATGCGCCCGAAAGACCATGTTTAAGACTCCTGCCTCAGAAAAAGTAGGGTATTATTAAGATCGATGCACTTTTCGAAACGCTCCTCAGACGTGGCCAGAAGACGCTCCAGAAGTCAAAACTTCTACTACCGTTTTCCGAATCGTCTGACGGACCCTCTACTTGGTGTTGAGAAAGAAGATATTCTTGAGCAATAACCACTTCCAGAGAAACAATGTTGGTCAATGCCGTCTATGCTGAATCGGGAAGTTTTAAAAACAACAAAAAGGATGTCACAGTGTTGATGGTGTCACACCTGAATAGGTGTGGCCCACGTTGGGCGCCAATTTTAGTTATAATACTATATCTATGATTCATAAATGTAACGTGTCACCTACGCACGACTGTGTATATAAATCCTGCCAGGCTAGCTGTTATTCAGCGAAGGGAAGCACACGCTTTGGGGTTTCCGGCCTCTGCTCGTCGGCTATTGGAGTGATGTTCTTGCCCCCTCCTGCTGGTGGCCTATACGCATTATACCGCGAATGAAGTAGCGTGTCACGACGAAAATGCTTAACCGGGAGACACTGTTTATCCTGAATAGAATGGTGGATGTGTGCTGGAAAGGTATCTCAACTCCGCCTCTGGTGTTGTCGAGGTCGTGTCGCGCACCCTACCATGGCCATTCCAAACCGTTCGATTTAATGACGGAATGGACCCTTTGTCCGGGGCGTCCTACATGGGGAATTTGCAGCGAAAGCAAAGCGCTAGATTAATACATTATAAAGTTTATTCACTTACTGGCTAAAACAATAACATTACAATACCATAATATAATCACCCACATTAAAAGAATAGCTAAATGAAATATATGTATAAAAGTCCTACAAATACTTGGCTATGTGCCATACAAATGATATACAAAACACGTCCGAAATGGACAAACTAACTTGCTTGCTGATTCGTAATGTTACGAAACCAATGCGAGTGGCTCTTCTCCCTCTCACTCACCGACCGGCCCTAGTTCCCTTGTTTCAAGTTGTAATTTATTAATAACAGAATTTAAGTCCACTCATACCTTTTCTCCAGTTTATGGCTCATCGGCGAAAGCGCTTTCCTCGATGAATACCTAAAGCTGCTGTGGCGGAAGAACACTTAAATGGGCACAAGGTTGTGGAATCATATTTGCAGATCGGCGAGAGTCACGAGAAGCCACTACCGGAATCAAATCTAACTCTCTCCTAATTAACTCCGCACAGAAATCATAATTAATTACACATTTACAAACACGAATACAATTACTCCGTCAATCCGTTGCTTTCTCTTTTTATACCCGATACTCAAAATGAGTATTGGGGTATATTAGATTTGTGGTAAAAGTGGATGTGTGTAACGTTCAGAAGGAATCGTTTCCGACCCATAAAGTATATATATTCTTGATCAGCATCAATAGCCGAGTCGATTGGGCCCTGTCTGTCTGTCTGTCTGTCCGTCTGTCCGTCTGTCCGTCCGTCTGTCCGTCCCCTTCAGCGCCTAGTGCTCAAAGACTATAAGAGCTAGAGCAACGATGTTTTGGACCCAGACTTCTGTGATGTGTCACTGCTACAAAAATATTTCAAAATTTTGCCCCGCCCACTTCCGCCCGCACAAAGGGCGAAAATCTGTGGCATCCACAATTTCGACGATACGAGAAAACTAAAAACGCAGAATCGTAGAAGATGACTATATCTTCTAGAGTGCAAAATCTGAACCAGATCGTATAATTATTATAGCCAGCATCAAGAAAACAATTTCATTTTTTCTCGCCCTGTCTCTCTCTAACACACACGTAGCATAGGCGGCCTAGCTTAGAGTAAACATTAGCGCCTAGATCTCAGAGACTATAAAAGCTAGAGCAACCAAATTTGGTATCCACACTCCTAATATATCGGACCGAGACGAGTTTGTTTCAAAATTTCGCCACACCCCCTTCCGCCCCGCAAAGGACGAAAATCTGGGGATATTCAAAAATCTCAGAGACTATTAAGGCTAGAGTAACCAAATTTGGTATCCGCACTTCTGTTAGATCTTACTATAAAACGTGTATCTCAAAATTTCACCCCACCCCCTTCCGCCCACACAAAGGACGAAAATCTGTTGCATCCACAAATATTGCACATTCGAGAAAACTAAAAACGCAGAATCATAGATAATGACCATATCTATCAGATTGTTGAATCTGGATCAGATCAGATAATTTTTATAGCCAATAGGAACAAATCAATTTGCAGTGGCTACGCAGCGCCCGACGTCACGCTCAGACTGATTTTCTGTCTCTCTCGCACGCACTCCTTGTCGTGTCGTTTAATATTAGCGGCGTCTGCCGGAGGAGAGCCATACTGACTTAGTATCGGGTATAACTGTAGAGTTGCGGTGTCCGCAGCAACTCACAACGTTCCCCTCGTTTTATATTCTCTTTCTCCCGACTGTTATCTATGTTTCCTTTCCACCTCCTGGGCGAAAGGACACAGCACAAATTCTGCAGGTGAAAAGGTACGCGAAAGCAAAAGAAAAGGCCAAACGGCCAATCTCCGACGGTGCTAGATCGACACTTTCTCTCCGCCGATCTGCTCGCGACCAAGGGACGGGCCCTCCTTATCTGCCGCGTCGCGCTTGACTACTAAAGTGCCGACGCCAACGCCTCGGGAAGCTAGCCGCTTGGGGGACCGAGCGCTCCCAAATGTCTTCTCCCTCTGCTTCCACGCTCGCTTCTCCGATGGCTGAGCGCTTTCCAGACAATCCCAAAGGTTTAAACGCCACTTTGTTAGGCTTGCGGCTGCTGTTGTTTGCTGGCTGGCTTCCTTGGACGATCGAATCCGCACTGATTAACTCGATTTACTAAGCGCCAAGACTACAAATGGGACAACTCTTTATTCTCCTTTAGCCCTTCTCTTCTCTTCCCGCAGCACTTACCCAACCGGACTCAGCGCTATACGGCTTCTGACGACTGAATAGCCACTCGCCTTCAACCAAGAATTTCGCAGTCGAATCTTGGATTTAGATATTTAGATTCCCTAGAGTTTTTCTCTTCACTAAATTTCTGGTTTTTCCTTTTCGTCGGACCGATACGCAACCGACTCAATGGACTTCACGAGGAATAGCCGATAGGACGCCAACGTTCTGGCGGTAAATCGTCTAACAGGTCCCTGGATGCATTTTCAACAGAGATAGCCTGACGTTTTGACCTGTTACCGTCTTTTTGTTTTCCCTTGACCTGTCGTTCGCCTGCCACTCTGAGCACTAGATGGCGCCACAAAAACTCAGCATTCCTGCTACAAGCGCTACACCCCGTATATGTTGTGCCGCAATCTGCTGCTGGCGGCGATTGCGTCCTCCACTGCTGCGGTAGCCAAACTCCCTATCATCCTAGCGCGCGCCGAGCCGCCCGCCCATGATGCGCAGCTCCGGATCGGAATGGGCATGCCCCATGGAGGGACCGAACCGGAGTCATTGCCCGATCGCTGTGTCATCTTCATGGATCGCCGGAACGAGGGTGGCGGCTGGGAGCGGGCATACCGCTGTCCCTCACCGACCGCTACCTGGAGCGGGCATTCCTCGGCCGCTTGGCCGTCCGCGTGCACACATAGCAGCAGATGCGCAGTAGAGAAAACTATGAAGAGAGAGAAGTGGTGTGGAGTGGAGTCATTAGCGGCGGAGTCACGCAGCTGTTTAAATGTCAGCGCGCAGAGGCTCACCGGAATGACGTAGCCATCACATCCCCAATGTGGACAGGGCAGATGAGCATCAGCGGGATGCCGACGATGGCATAGAAATCGTTGTCACCTTGCCCCAGTCGATTTTAAGGTCTTTTAAGGCTTTATTTAGCTGTCACAAAGTTGAAAAGAGTAAACGTGTACATTTCCAAGTGCTGGAAACAAAAGTTTCACAACATATTTTGGGTGGCATCATTTTTACGCGCTAAAAAGTGAATTTTGAGTTTTGTGCTGTAAAAATGGACACATCGAACAACGTACGCCTGCAACTTCAGCAGCAGCAGGCACGCAAATCGAATCAAAACATTCAGGTCTATGTGCGCGTTAGGTGAGTGCCCCATCTACGGGTAGTAGATCGCCCAATAAGTACGATTTCCATCCCTGCAGGCCGCTGAATGCACGCAAGCGATGCATACGCTCCGCAGAGGTTGTGGATGTGCTCAATCCACGCGAGATCCTCACACGCCACACCCTCGACTCGAAGTTGACGAAGAAGTTTACGTTTGATCGGAGCTTCGGCCCCGAGTCCAAGCAATGCGATGTCTATGCGGTGGTGGTGTCGCCCCTGATCGAAGAGGTGCTAAGCGGCTACAATTGCACGGTGTTCGCGTACGGACAGACGGGTACTGAACAGAACAGAACAGAAATAAGGTTAAAACTGGCACAGGGAGAGCTTTTGGTCGTGGCTCACCCAATTCCTGGCTCAGATGCTGCTTGGAGATTGCTGCTCCAGATTGTCCTGCATGCGATACTTGAACTGATCGCAGGCACTGCGTATCTTTTCATCGGTGTCCCTTCGCCGTTCGATGGTGCCATGAAGCTGCTCCGTTTCATTGGTGGCCAAATCTGCCACGGTCAGGATTTTGTGCGCCTGCGTCGTGAGCGTCTCCTCCGTTTTCATGTGCGAGGCCACCAGCTTCTCCTTGTAGTAGACTCCCTTGGTGTCGGTTAGGTGCTGCTCCGTTTTCTTCAGCTCCTGGGTCTTCTCCACGAGACTCAGGCTCACCTCGTTGAAGGTCTTCTCCTTCGACTGCAGCTCATCTTTGAGGGCCTTCAGCAGCAACATCTTCTCGTTGAGCTCTCGATTCTGCGAGTCCATTTTCATGGTCATCTCCCCGTAGGTCTCCTCCGCCAGATAGATGCCATTCTTGTCTCGCGCTGCGAGGAGATCTCGCTTCAGTTTGTCAATCTCCTCGGTGTACTCCTTGAGGACCGTTTTCTTGGTTAGCTTCTGATTGACTTCTGGCTTATTCTGAATATTCTTCGCCCGATGCGCGTACTCCAGCGTGCTGAGTGTCTCGTCAATGTCCTTGTGCCCTGGCGAGATGGTGGCATTGATCGAGGTCTTTGTCCGGCCGCCCAGCGACTCCTGCAGCAGGCGCGTCAGCTTCGATTCGCGGTACGGGACATGGGGGGCCCGATCCACCAGAGCGGTAATCACACGGCCCAGCGTCAGGAGGCTCTGGTTGATTTTGACCGTCTCGCGCACGCGTATCCCTTCTCGTTGCCCGCTTGGAGACGTTCTCGCTGCCCGCCAGATCACCAGATTGAGGTTTTCCGATCTTCAGCATATCCTGCCATCGATGCCGTTCTCACGAATGTGCACCACTATGGAGAAGACGGTGTGGCTGCGCGAGGACTGCGCGTTCATCAGGGTGGTCGCGGTCTTGCGTCGCTCTTGCCTCTCCAGGAGCTTGTAGACATCGTCTTGCTCTGGACAGTGATCACCTCGAGGCCTGGATGATCACGAACCCTTTTTGTGCTATCGTCGAAGATGCGTATCTTTGTGGAGTCATCGGTGGAGAGGAGGTCGCACAGCTCCTCGTGTACAGCTCCAGGTAGGAGATGCGCATCGTAAACTCAACTTCCATCATGCGGAGTTCGTCGAAAAGGTGACTCAAGGCACGCGGTATGATGCCACATCAGAGTCCTACAAAAGGGCCAAAGACAAAAGACAGGTAGAGCAGCAATTAACGTTTGAACCGCTCCCTCGTCCGATTCTAGGAATTAGAAAACTGGTTCCCTCTACTCACATCTTTCCAAGAGGACTTCAACTCGCGGTCTCATTCCCACCATCGTGTGCGTCTTGCCAGTACCCGTCTGTCCGTACGCGAACACCGTGCAATTGTAGCCGCTTAGCACCTCTTCGATCAGGGGCGACACACCACCGCATAGACATCGCATTGCTTGGACTCGAGGCCGAAGCTCCGATCAAACGTAAACTTCTTCGTCAACTTCGAGTCGAGGGTGTGGCGTGTGAGGATCTCGCGTGGATTGAGCACATCCACAACCTCTGCATACAACCGTATGCATCGCTCGCGTGCATTCAGCGGCCTGCAGGGATGGAAATCGTACTTATTGGGCGATCTACTACCCGTAGATGGGGCACTCACCTAACGCGCACATAGACCTGAATGTTTTGATTCGATTTGCGTGCCTGCTGCTGCTGAAGTTGCAGGCGTACGTTGTTCGATGTGTCCATTTTACAGCACAAAACTCAAAATGCACTTTTTAGCGCGTAAAAATGATGCCACCTAAAATATGGTGTGAAACTTTTGTTTCCAGCACTTGGAAATGTACACGATTACTCTTTTCAACTTTGTGACAGCTAAATAAAGCCTTAAAAGACCTTAAAATCCGACTGGGGCAAGGTGACAACGATTTCTATGCCATCGTCGGCATCCCGCTGCTGCTCATCTGCCTGTCCAACATTGGGGATGTGATTTCTTGATTTGTAAACTTGCTCAGGGCACTTAGTGTGACCCTGAAGCGTACTTTATTAATGTTCTTATTACTAGGTGCAACATATAACATTATTTATGGAAACATTACAATTTTTTTAACATTTAGGTATTTTTTTTTTTATTTTACGGTAACATTGATAATAACAGACAGAAAAATACTAGACAGTTATCGATTATTGCTCTTGTAAACAAAAGTTAAGTTAAGTCTAAGTCTAAGCTATGTCTTTTTCTGACTTAGGCATAAAAATTTTGTGACGCCGCTCCTGGAACCCTCATCCAGTGCGAAACGGAGGCTTGGACGACAGGGAGACCTCCAAGCATCGGCAACGCAAGCGCGGCATCGTCTCGTCCCTCCCTTCCTGGCCGAATCCAGCCGATGCCACTCTAAGACGAACGGCGACGCATATGCTTCTTTCTGTGAATGATATGAAACTCCTGGCTGATTTTAATATTATTTTATTTTCAGGTTTATGTTTTGTAGGTTTGGCGATCAAGCGTCAGGAATCCAGTTAGGTAATTTGTGTTGTTATATTTATTGGATTTTTAACCTTTGTTTTGACTGATTTTAATTATTTTCTATTTACAGGTTCGATTGGTCCATTGGGAGGTTTGCGTTGAGTTTGGTAAGTAAGTCTATCAGGCAGGCTCCGTTTTTCATTTACTTTTGCGGATTACGTTTTCAGCCAAAACGTTTCGTTTTCGTTTTAAGGTGCTCCAGTTTTCACATATTTTTTTTATTGATATGTTTCTTTTTTCATCGTTTCTGGCAAACAAAAACAGCTGACCTGGCTGCTTTGTAAAAATACAGCGTGATTAAAATGCCTTTTATTTTTTCAATTGCTTGTTTTGAAGCAAAACGATTGCAGAAATTACGTGATCTAAGAAGATCTAGACATCTTAGATGCAACACTTGTGTATTTAACATGTCTGACGAACTGTGAGTAACAGCATGCGTATTGAAAATTAAATTGCTAATGGTTAAGCTTTCAGATTTGTGAAGTCATTTCGGATCGACAAAAAAACTTTCAAAATGATTTTGGAGAAAGTTCAACCCCATTAAGGTGTTACCAGGAAGTTATCTCCCTCTACGCAATTGGCTTCAGTAATGTGATATCTCGCCACTGGCTGCTACCAGTGGGCAGTTGCCAAAGACCACCATATAAACATTGGACGCAGTACATTTGGAAAGATTCTTCACAAACTTATTCCGTTGATGGACAATCATATGAATATTTCTATCGGAACTTTAAATTGCCTCGAATTGGTGCCTGTGTGGATGGAACTCACATCAGAATACTAAAGCCTGTACAAAACCACTCCGTGTTCTATAATAGGAAATGATTTTATAGCATGAATGCCATGGTGGTGTGTAACTACAACATGGAGATAATTGCTATTGATGCCACGCACCCTGGTTCGTGCCATGACTCCATCATTTGGAATCACTCCCCTGCTAGGGAATATTGCCACATATATATTGCTAGTGGCCACATAGCTTGGCCACTTCCTCCTCCAATTCCCCAAGCGATTGCTGAGCGAAGGGCCCTCCACCTGTAGCTCGAGTTTCTGATTTGTTTTTCGCCATCTTCTTGCGGATGTTTGTTTTCCAATCTGCCCAAACCTGAAATTGTAGAATTGAATATAGTAGTGTGCTACCTTTTGTTGTGCAACACATACCTTTTTCCAACCCAATGCGTCCTTGATTGGCAGCCCAACAGCATTGAGAGCGCCGCAAAGCTCTGTCCGGGTTGTCTTTCATAAAACCCACCAGGATTTCATCTTGATTTATGCTTTCCCCTGGA
Organism: Drosophila miranda; assembly: GCF_003369915.1. NCBI lineage: Eukaryota > Metazoa > Arthropoda > Insecta > Diptera > Drosophilidae > Drosophila > Drosophila miranda. Next base: position 23,134 of record NW_022881654.1, read on the forward strand.
TATAAAGAACAAAGCGGTAATTTTGAAATAAAAAATTAATTTGCTGCACTTATGTACATTTTGAAGTCCGAACTAAATTGGGCGGGAAACAGCTGTGCTCACCCAGATGTTCTGTTAAGCGCATGTTACAAGCACAGTCTGAGCTGTTACATGCACATTTGTGCTGTTATACGCAAAAATTTATTACTTGCCAACGTTCCGATAACCAAATCGGAATGCGTCAGCTGCTTACACCAAAACGAAATTTGTTGTTGCTGTGGCCAATTTTGTCCGAACCAAATTTGAGGTTGGTTTAAAATAAAATTATTTATAAAGAAAGCACAAGTTAAATTACCCTGATATAGGTATCAAGTTTATGTTAATGCATCAATAAGTCATCTATTTTTTTCCTTTTGCAATTAAGGTTCGTTTTGTTGTATAAAAAGCCGTTTACTTTTCATTTCGTCAACGAAAATGTTTTCGTTTTGAAAACGAAGAAATCTTGCGGAATGGGAAAAAGAGAGCCCCAATTTATGTGATTTCAAAAGTAAATCGGAAAACTTTTGTGAAAGTGAAAAACGGAGCCTGGCTGTATATGTGCTTTTCCTTTGGTTAATTTTAGCTGCATTTTATTTGAAGGCTTAATTAATTTATTTAGAGGTTTGTGTTGAATTTGGTAAGTCAGTTTATTTCTGTTTTGGCTGTTTTTGATTGTATTTTATTTGCAGGTTTTGATTGGTTTGTTTGGAAGGTAGCGTAGTAAGTGAATTAATTTGTGTTTTGACTGATTATTGAATGTATTCTATTTGCAGGTTCAATTGGTTTATTTGGAGGTTTGCGTTGTGTTTGGTAAGCGAGTCTATTTCTGTTTTGGCTGATTTTGATTGTATTCCATTTGCAGGTTTTGGTTGGTTTGTTTGGAAGCTAGCGTGGTAAGTAAATTAATTTGTGTTTTGACTGATTTTAATTGTATTTTATTTGCAGGTTCAATTGGTTTATTTGGAGGTTTGCGTTGTGTTTGGTAAGCGAGTCTATTTCTGTTTTGGCTGATTTTGATTGTATTCCATTTGCAGGTTTTGATTGGTTTGTTTGGAAGCTAGCGTGGTAAGTAAATTAATTTGTGTTTTGACTGATTTTAATTGTATTTTATTTGCAGGTTCAATTGGTTTATTTGGAGGTGTGCGTTGAATTTGGTGAGCGAGTTTATTTCTGTTTTGGCTAATTTTGATTGTATTTTATTTGCAGGTTTTGATTGGTTTGCTTGGAGGTGATTTGGTAAGCGGTTTAAGTTATGTTTTGGCTGCTTTTAATAAGTTTTATTTGTAGGCTTATATTTTCTGGATTTGGTGATAATGTGTCCATTTTTGCTGTGCCATTGGACCAAGTCTTAACCATTCGGCTGGAAGACGCCTTCCTCTTCATCCCCTCTGTGGTCTGGCACTATAATTCTTTGTATACCCAATGGTTGGCCCCTGATTCTTTTAAGTATTGTTTCCCTAGTGTATTTCCCCTTAGCATACATTTTTCTGTACACGTTTATTTGTAGTTCGCAGAATCTGTACGGGTTTTAGCCTTTTCCAGTCTTTCCTGTTCTTCATTTTCTAACCTCAGCAGAGTAGGAAGTCCTTTCCTCAGGATGGGTACATACTTCTCTACTATAACTTTGCGCTCAGCTTCGTAATAGTATCGAGTCGGATCCAGATCTGGATTTGGTTGTTCCTGACGTTGTCCATTACTACGCGGGAGGATAAACTTCCGGAGTTGATTGTCATATCTGTGGCGGCTAGATTTCAATCTATTAGGGACATGGGGGTTGGTCAGCAGTCTGGCCACTTCGGAGTTTGAGTGATCCACGAGTGAGTTAGTCGCTAGCTTTCTCGTAAACCTCCTGTCGTTTCTTGTGTATCTTGTGGCCCTAACTGCCCTCCTCACTAGTATTCTCTTTTTTGGTTTGTGATGTGCACGGGAACAAAAGTTTGTCAAGGATAGTAATGGGTGTGGTGGAGGAAGGGCGGCACGGCACGGCACGGCACACAACAGACACCACAAAAGAACAGGGCAACACAGAAAAACGTCAATGGCGACACGGCAAAGAACAACGAAAATGCGACACGAAACGGCACGAAACGGTTATAGCACGTCCGACGATCGCGACCTCTCGAGCGGGTGGACGAGATGAGAGTGGCGGACGAGGTTCATGGTGGTACTCTCACATGTCCACCAACTCTCACACTCTCCCCCCACTCGGGAGACTCGGTCGCCGATCGTCATTTACCGGTGCTCTCACCCCCGGTTCCACTTTCACTCACCCCAATACTGAGTGAGATGAAAGTAGTCCGAGGGCAGCAGCACCGATAAGTAGGCAATGGAGAATTGGAATGGCCGTTTGTTATAGTGGCTGTCTGTGTTGTCGTTGCTTAATGGCTAGTGTCTTATGTTCTTTGGCTCTGTGTATTTGCTGCTCTGTTGTTGGGGGATGGGATGGAAAGGGAAGGGGGAAATTTGCCTGCTCCCGTATAACCACCCGGATACTTTCAACTTCCGGATGTTACGATCCGGGCGCGTGACGCTCCGAAGAGTCGATGGCTTTGTTGGGGCATTTGGCAGAGTGGCGTAGATTGGCAGTGTTCATTTTGTTCCTGCTCAACCGCATTTGGTCTTTTGTTGCTTTGAAGTGGGTAGGGAAATGGCTGGGCGTAATTGCCGAATTTGCGACCGATAGCACACTGGCATTGAGAAATGCATTTTAAATTTGAATTGGCTTTTTGGTGTGCTATCGGTCAGAGTCTGGTATTTGCGTGGTATTTTTGGTAATACCACGTGTCAAGGGGAATTATGGGAATGGCAGATAGGTTGGGAAGAAGAGTAAGTAGGTAATAAAACTAATTAGAAACTACGAAAAATATACAATTAACTACAGAAAAACTACATTAATTTACAAAAATTTATTCCTAATATCACAGGCTAGCAACTAAAACTATGGACAAACTATCTACGGACATGCAAAAACTACAGAAACAACAGGATTGACATCTACAACAAATACATTGATGCAGACAAGGTAAAATAAACGATAATTGACATACATTTACAACATATAAACATATTAATTATATTTATTTTATTTCTAACAGGAGGACAAACAACAACGGAGCACCGGCGGGCATAACAAACGCAATGCGAACATTACGCTGTATACCGGCCGGCTCTGTTGTCCCCCTGTGTGCTGTTTATTGGCTGGCTGGATGTGTGTATTGGCGTGCATCGTGGGCAAAGGTGTTCATTGACGAGCGGCTCTGGTCCGGCCGCCCACGTTGCATCTGTCAGGTGGAGATGGCGCCTCCAATCGAGTGGCACTGGTCCGGCCACCCGAGATGCGATCGTGGAATGGAGTGGCATTGACATCGGTGTGTGATGCCAACGAATCATGATATTGGCCGCATCCAAGTGGCGAACTGGTCCGGCCACCAGGATGCGTTGTCGATTTTGTTGTTGTTGGCCGCATCCGAGTGGCTGCTGGTCCGGCCACCCAGGATGCGTTGTCAGTTGGATTGGCCTGGCCTCCTCGGCCACGTTCGTCGTCGGACTGTAATGGCGTTTTGAGTGGCTGCTGGTCCGGCCACCCAGATGAGGAGGTGTTTGTTTTGGCTTTGATTTTAATTTATGTTTATTTGCAGGTACTGTCGGCGTTTGGATGTTATTTGTGGCGACCCTTGTCTGGTTGGTGTTGGAGTAAAACAGCAGGTGAGTATTTTGTGTATTGGCTGTCTGCTTCTCCCTCCTGTTTCTTCTTCTTTTGCAGGATTTGCTGGCGTCCGGCGGCTCAACACTGGGCCATCCCGCCCTCACATAATTGGCATGAGAGACGGGCACGACCCAGTGGAGCGGCAACAGGCGCCAGCATCTTCGTCGTCGTTGTAAATGGCAGCTCCTGGTTTGGAGTGGCGTGACGTCATTGTGATGGTCGTATTGACGTCTTTTTCCTTTGTTGCAGTGGCTGGCCCTCTGGACTTCTGTTGAATTGACGGTAGTGCTGCTGATGAGGCTTCCAAATTTCCAAATTTTCCAAAGGGAAAAAGAGAGAGACAAAATATTCGGCACTTTGACGGAGGGACTAAACTCAGACACGTCTCGACTCCACAACGTTCACGACACGACTTTCCATTTGGTGTCAAGTGTGTGTGTGTGTGTGTGTGGTGTGAGTCAAGAAAGTGAGTGGGGCCACGCTCAAAAGTATGCTGTCTCTTCCTTGTAATTCTCCCTAACTTAAAATTTGATTTGCAATCCCCTGTGAGTTCGTCAACTTGATGTTTTGTTGGCTGTAATGCGGTATAGGGTCTTCAGTCCCCTCTACTACCCTTGCGCCTGCTGAGGCAAACGACTAGGAATGTAGCATGTAAATGTGGGCGGCAGTTTATAGGGGCGTAGTTGTGTAATGCGAAGACTAGCATTTTTGGCTCAATTTAGGCCGTAGTGGTGGTGTGGCGGCAACTGGTGCTGATTTGAAAGTCGATTTGAAACCGATAATCAATTGTCAGCACCGTTGCCGCCGAAGATTTATCACAGATTGTAATAATTTTGTAGTGGGGGTGTCGGAGAACCGCACTAATTACGAAAATAACAATGGGGTGTGAGAAGGGGTTAAAGAAATGAGATCGAAAATTCAGAAAGTGCAGTGTTGCAACACGTAGTCAATTGAGGAATAGATAAAGAGAAAAGGTAAACAATGCAGGTGCTTTGCGTGGAAAATAAGAGGAAATACACTAAATAAAAAGAGACAAGCACTTGCAGAAATAACAATACAGATAAGTAGTAGACTGGAGTGAAGACGACGGAAAAACAGGTAATAAAAGAGATACTACACTGGAACAAAGACGAGACAAAACAGGTACAATTGATTTACGTTACAATATTACAATAAACATAACAATTTAAAATAATGTCTATATCTTTTTTCTATAATTACAGGGAAGACAAGAAACAGCGGAGCATCGGCCGGCATAGCAAAACACAATGCTTGTAAAGACATTGCGTTGCATACCGGCCGACCCCGTCGTCCCCCTGGTCGTCGAAATTGTCGTCATCCGAAGTCGTCAGAAGTAGGTGCAATTAGCACCTCGTCGTCGTTGTGGCTGTGGCTGCCCTCTTGGAGAACCAGTGGCACTGGTCCGGCCACCAGCTGGGATCCAGGAGTAGACGGCACACATATTACTGTGGCGACACGGGTCCGGCCACCAAAGTGAATTGGATGTGAGTGTGTGTGTGCGTCGGCAATTGTGGCCCTAATGTAGAGCGAGTGGCACTGGTCCGGCCACCAGCTGTGGGCAATGGCGGTCAACGACACACCTACTCGAACGGCACAGGTCCGGCCGCCCAAGTATAATGGATATTTGTGTGTGTGTGTCTGAATGGCTGGCGGTAAGTATTTTGAGAGCCCTTTTTAATCGTATGTGTGGCTGATGGATTTTTTCCTTTTCCAGGACCATAGGGCACTCTGAATGCCATGGCACTGGATCCGGGCACCAACTAAGGACGATGGCGGACACGACACACATAACTCGAACGGCACAGGTCCGGCCGCCCAAGTGTAATGGGTGTTTGTGTGTGTGTGTCTGTTTTTGGCTATTCTAGCAATCACCAACGCACTGCATTCGATTTGAATTTGTCCGGCCGTATGATTTTGCAAGTGTGTATGGCAGCATTTTTATTCGTTTATGTTTTATTTAATGGCTTTGAGGGCGGCAGCGTCCGTTGTTCATTTTTGTTGTGGCATGCGAGTGATATGCATTTGTCATTTAATCCAATGCAGTGGCAGAGATGTGTCCAATTAGTACACAGCGTTCCAGGATATCTGGTTGTCAAGCTGGTACCTCATGTTGCGGGTGTAGGCCTTACTGTCATCCATGGAGTCGTCATCTGTCCACATCTCATCGTCATCATTTTCTTCATCCATTTCAGGATCCGTCTCTGGAATGGCGGCTGGCGTTGGCCCTAACGTTTTTTTGTGGTTGGCCCTAACGTTTTTTGTGGTGGCTGTGATCGTGGTGGTTTCTTTGACGCCTGGCTGCTGGAGCTGGAGCAACCACTGTTGCTGCTGCCATTGTTGGTGGATTTTCCGATGTTTTCTGGAACTGCTGGAGTTGCCGTCACTGCTGGGATTGGGATGAGCGAGGTGAGTAGTTGACATCATCACTTCCAGCCTCTTTTCCAATCGCGTCATCCTCTGCGTATTCTCCAACAGTGCTGGCTGCAGGATCCCTCGAAAGATTGGCGTTTCGGCTGCATCTTCTGCCGGGAGCGTGCATTGGCAAGCTGCTGCTGCTGCTGTCGCTGTTGTTGTTGTTTCGCGCTGCGGCTGCTGTTGCAGCTGCTGTTGCAGCTGCTGTAGCTGCTGCTGTTGTGGTGCCTGGGAACGGCTCAATGCTGCTCTGGACGTCGTCGCCCAGTGCGTGGGCCAGAGGCAGCAGGCGTCTGTTTTTTGTCTGTATTGGCTGCTGCTGCTTCTGCTTCTGCTGATGTTGTTGTTGTCCTCTTCGTCGCCCAGGAGAGGAGACATTGAGTGGCGTCCATGCTGCCTGCTGCTGCTGTCCGCGCCAGGGATTGGCTGGCGTTTTGAGCTGGCTGTTGCTGCTGCTGTCGGCGCCCTGGATGTGCTTGTGTTGTTTTTGCTGGTGGCTGCTGCTCTGGCAATGGCTGCAGAAGCGAGTTGCGCTTGCGACGCACTCCTGCATGGCCACTCGGTGCGACAGAAGGCGGCCCCTTGCTGCCTTGAATGCCGGACATCCCTTGTAGGCGCTGATGTGGGCAATTGGCGCATTTAGGAGCGTCTGCCCTTGGCTTGGCACATGCCGTGGACGCGTGGGCACCCGCACACTTCATACAGACGAATGAACGCCTGCAGTAGGTGCGGGTGTGCCCAAAAGCCTGACATCCTGTGGCACTGGGCTGGGTCCACCGGCTTGGCCTGCCTCTCAACGATCACCAACTGGTTGCCCAGCTGGGTTTAATTGGAGGACATCGTGGTGGCTTTCATCCGGCTTGGGGCTATCTCCAACTTCGAACTGGTCAAGTGGCTGTCCATCGGATCTCACTTTAATGGCTCTAATAAATTTAACTGAATAGCCCAGTTCGCCATCTGATTTGTTATTAGTTGGGTGCTTGTGGAGTGGTGGAGATCTCGCACGACGATCCGTAGCCCACGGTCACTCTTGTTGCTGGTGTGTGTAGTGGCCAGTCATCGCCTCGTTGCCGCCGCCATCGCCCAGGAATTGCCATGATGGCATCCCTGGTAGCCATGTCGCGGGCCTGGATACGGACACCATTGCGGCTGATGAGCTTGGTGTGATAGCTACTGTTGCCCACCCTCGGGTCATTCTGCAGCTTGTCCAGAATGGGCATAATGTCGGTGACAGCTGGCAGAATGATGGGGGGGGGAATAATTGTCGTTGGTTGGTGCTGTCGCTGCAGCATCCGAATTTGTCTGGCATTGGGCATACTCAGGAAGGGCAGCTGGAGCAGCCCAACGCCGCCGCCGGCAGGGGCGGAGGCAGGTGTATTTTGTGTAATTGTCCGCTGATGTTGTTGCTGGTTTGATTTGTTGGTGATGGGGGATGGTTTTGAATTTGGGGGATATGGGATTTGCTTGCCTGTTGGTTACTTTCCGGAGTCGTCGTTTGGCCGATGCATGATTGGCATCCAAATTGTCGTCGTCATCGTCATCAAACTCAACAACCATAACATCACTGTCATCATCATCACCTTGGCGCGGGACGCTCTTCAGTGGCGAACGGGCCGCTGCAGCAGAGGTGGATGGGATATCATCGGTATTGGCTGTGTTTGCTGCTGCTGATGTTCCTCTGGCGGCGACGGTGGTGGGGGGGGGTCCGCCTGTTAACATTGCTGTTAACAGGCATCGTCTGGCTGCCGACGTAATCGCAGTTGTCGTTTTTGTGTTTGATGTCGCTGTTTGTGTGCTGATGTATGTCATCATTGTAATTTGTGGTTGTGGTTGTGGTATTGCTGTGTGCATTGCATTTGGAACCGCTGCTGTGGCCGATCGAGCGGGGTTTGTGCCATGGCTGTGCTTCGAGTTCGAACTCGCTCCCGAACGGTCACTCGAACACGAATCTTTTGTTGGCTGCTGTTCGTGCAGAGGCTGCTCGAGTGCCCTCTCGTACTGTCGCTGGGTACGAGGTCGTTTATCCGCTCTCTCTTTGCGCCACTGCCGCTGCCGACGCCCGCCAATGCCTCAAGCCGGCGACTACCGCTGCTGCTGCTGATGGTCTGCTGCTGCTGCTGATGGTCTGCTGCTGCTGCTGCTGCTGCTGCTGGCGTTCCTGGGTATGGGCCGCCTCCACCCAGTCGCCGATCTGGAACTGCTTCTGGCTGGTGAGATTGGGAATGGCCGCCCAGCTGTTGGGGCAGGGCAGGTCGGGGATGGGGCTTGTCGCCGAGTGGCCGTGATGGTGGTGTCGGCATTTGTGGGTCCTCACGATAACCCGGTAATGGTGGCTGGAGCCGGTCCAGGAATTGGAGGAAGTGCCTCCAACCAGGTGGCGGAGTCGGTGGATTGGCGTCTCAGTATCGCTGCGTTTGCCACGGTGCCGGTGGCTGCGCTGTCGGCGCTGGCTTCGCCGTCGGCGGCGCTGTCGAGCTGGCAGTGGAAATGGCTGATTTGGGGCGAAAAAGAGAGAGACAAAAATATTCGGCACTTGGACGGAGGGATCTTAAACTGGCCGGAATTACCTTGTCCATCAGCCTTGTCATGGTCTGCGAAGCATTAGTGAGACCAAAAGGCATTACCTTATACTGGTAGAGAGGTTTCCCCGCAACCGTGAACGCTGTTTTATCGCGTGAGCTCGGCTCTAAGGGAACTTGCCAATAGGCATCTTAAGATCCAGGCTCGAAATAAACAACGCCTTAGGAAGACGTCCTAGAATCCCATCAATTTGTGGTAACGGATACGCGTCTTTTTTGGTCACCGCGTTAACTTTCCTACTATCTAAACATAGCCTCACCTTTCCTGGCTTCTGCACCAATACTACTGGTGATGACCACGCACTATCGGATTCCTCTATCACCCTAAGCTGAGCATCCGATCTATCTCCGCATATAACAATTTCTCTACCGCAGGAGATACAGGGAAGTGTCTCTGCTTCACGGCTTTTGCATCACCTACATCAATTGAATGCGAAAGCAGAGCCGTCTTTCCTAGACCGGAAACGGAAAACGAAGGAAATAAATTGATGGTCGCTTGCAACTGGTCCATTTCCGCTCGGCTGAGGTTCTGCGGTTCATGAACTATCTCTGCCAGCGACATGCTGGGTGGTAATAAATCGAAACTTGACCAAAAATCGATCCCTAAATACAAGTCCTGGCTGAGCGTTGGAATAATGTGCAGCTCAAGGTCCTTCACTGCACCCTTATACTGCACCGGTGTCCGTAGTCGTCCCACTACCTCTTGCCTCCGTCCATCCGCAGTGGAAGCATTTACAACTCCTCTCTTAAAAGGAATTCGGCTTTGGATTACGCGTTCTGCTAACTTTCCGCCAATAACACTCATAGCTGCTCCGGTGTCCAATAGACCAAGGACGTTTGATCCAACAGGCGAACTTCCGCATATGGACGCTTGTCCTTCTGCTTGTAACGAATGCAATTTATCGCTTTCGCCGCCTGCCGGAACGCTCTCATCCTTCTTGCACTCCTTGTGAGGGACTTATTACTGGGTGGTCGTTGGTGAAAAGCGAATGGGATCTGGCATGGACTAGTTGTGGCCAGACTAAAGCTTGGTGTATGTCGGATTCTGATTTCTCAGACGGAAGCTGGGCGGTAGTTTTAAGTATCCCTACTGGGATTTCACCTCTGCACTCGACTGCTTGCGCTGAACACTGACCGGCTGGCGAGGTGGGTGTTCACTTTGCCGTTTTTTTGGCATTTGCTACACGACGGCTTATATTTATTAGGTGCTCCGCACCCAAAGCAAAAATTTTTCCTTTTGCTATCGCAATCGTGGTTAGCGATGCCCTCCTCTTTCGGCAGTTCCAGCAATCAGTGCCATGGCTGCCACCTCGTCCTCTTCTTCTACATCCGAGAATTCGGAGGCCTCCTCTAATTGGGCTTCCTCTACAATTCCGCAACCTGTTTCCGGAAAGGAATCAATTTCTGGTACCCATGACTCCGCCAATGTCGTCGAGAAACCCTCCCTTCTACGACAGACTTCTCTCAAACGTTCTACGGAGTCGATTTGGCATTCAGGAGCTCATGTCTAATTTCAGGTCGCAAATTGCGCCGTAAAGTTTCCACAATCGCTTTCTCTGACATGGGAGTTTCAAATCATCCATCAGCTGTACCAGGGCGTCGTGGAAGGAATCGAAAATTTTTCTTTTTCTTTTTGCTTCCTGTCCCTTATCGTTTCTCTGATATCCACATCGGTTCGAGAATCCCTAAACTGCTTTCTTAGGGCTTGGCATAACCGGTCCCATCTCATCGATCCGGAAGTCTTGTGGTAACGCCAATAAAATCTCTGGCCTTCGTCAAAAAGCAGACTGGCGTTACTGCACAGAACTGGAAAATTTCCCTCGAGAGTCTGATGCGTCAAAGCCTCTACCCTATAGAAGAAAATTATCAATGCTCAATCCTTCTTGGGTCCCATTGAAACGTAATTTCCAACTATTGAGGATATGGGCGACTTTGTCCGGTCGCTGACTCAGATCTGAGACTGCACTGCTTGGACGGTCGTAGCTCGGAAACTGTGCCGAATACTGACTATTCAGTCCCTGTCGGAATGTTTCCTCCACTTCTCTGTCCCTATTTTGTTGGACGGGTTATCCGCTTCCCACGTCTATTCCCTTGAGGAATGCTATTGCCAGTCTCTTGGAAATGTGCTGCTATGCTGGACTGAATGATTTGAGCCATTTTGTCCCGTGAGCTGGGCTACACCTCGCTTTGCATCGTGCTGATGGCCTGTGTAACCATGCTACTAACTCTTTCAGCGGTTATGGCTGCTCGTTTTGCTTGGCCTGGAACCTGGTATTATGAGGAGTACTTCTATCGACGCATAGCGTCTTGCATGTGGGACAGGTAGTATGGGTCTTGACATGTGACTCAATACAAGTTTTGTGAGACTCGTGCTGCACTTTGTTTTCAATGTAGGAGCCGAAGCAAAGTTTTCCCACACAACTGGCATTTTGGCGCGGAGCGTTCAGGCTCGTTATCGGGTTCTCCATTGTACAAAAAAATAAATCAAACTTAATTGCTAACTGTCCTGACAAAAATATATCCCACAAAAACTACACGACAAAACTAAACACTTACTTATCAAACGCAGACAAAACCAAAGTTAAAAATGTGTTAATAGTAAAACTAAAATTAAGTATTCTAGTTAAAAGTCAGATAACTTATGCTAGCAGCCTAAGATGACCTAAAATTCAAAATAATAAGTAATTTACGTGAACTCAAATTGCAAAGAGAACTGATTCCTCGAGTTATAATTCATAGCTTCCTACGTTGCCACTTAGGGTCAATGGCCCAGCAACCGCCACAGCTGTTCTCAAGTCTCGCTTCCTTGTACAGCGAGAGAGCTAGCAAATCAACAGCCCTACCAAATAACACACATGGAATGTAAACCACAAGAATAGAACGCAAAGAATATGATACGATAAAATAAAGTCATAAAATTTTTGCTAATCCCATGCGAAACGGACCCTATGCTAATTGAGACCCCAATTCCTAAGCACAAAAGAAATGAAAAGAATGTGTACGCGCGCAGACGCCTTGCACTTGTCGCTGTCTAATCAAACCAACAACAACTGCATGCGCGAGCCGTGGCCAGCTGCTGCTTTGATTCGCGCCGCTGTCGTCCAAAAATCTCGGCTCGGCACTCTATACTTGAAATGAGCATTCTGCTTCTGATTTCACTCGTGGCCAACGGAATTCTATAATCAGATAATCCGAGTATGTCCAACGCGCTAAAACTCATTAGCAGCAATGGCTAAGCCTTCCGCACAGTCCTTCAGCCGTGGGCAGGGTTCGTAAGTAAACGAGATTCCTCTGCAGTCCTATGCGCCGAAAGAACATGTTTAAGACTCCTGCCTCAGAAAAAGTAGGGTATTATTAAGATCGATGCACTTTTCGAACGCTCCTCAGACGTGGCCAGAAGACGCTCCAGAAGTCAAAACTTCTACTACCGTTTTCCGAATCGTCTGACGGACCCTCTACTTGGTGTTGAGAAAGAGATATTCTTGAGCATAACCACTTCCAGAGAACAATGTTGGTCAATGCCGTCTATGCTGAATCGGGAGTTTTAAAAACAACAAAAAGGATGTCACAGTGTTGATGGTGTCAACACCTGAAATAGGTGTGGCCCACGTTGGGCGCCAATTTTTAGTTATAATACTATATCTATGATTCATAATGTAACGTGTCACTACGCACGACTGTGTATATAAATCCTGCCAGGCTAGCTGTTATTCAGCGAAGGGAAGCACACGCTTTGGTTTCCGGCCTCTGCTCGTCGGCTATTGGAGTGATGTTCTTGCCCCCCTCCTGCTGGTGGCCTATACGCATTATACCGCGAATGAAGTAGCGTGTCACGACGAAATGCTTAACCGGAGACACTGTTTATCCCTGAATAGAATGGTGGATGTGTGCTGGAAAGGTATCTCAACTCCGCTCTGGTGTTGTCGAGGTCGTGTCGCGCACCCTACCATGGCCATTCCAAACCGTTCGATTTAATGACGGAATGGACCCTTTGTCCGGGGCGTCCTACATGGGGAATTTGCCAGCGAAAGCAAAGCGCTAGATTAATAATTATAAAGTTTATTCACTTACTGGCTAAAACAATAACATACAATACATAATATAATCACCCACATTAAAAGAATAGCTAAATGAAATATATGTATAAAAGTCTACAAATACTTGGCTATGTGCCATACAAATGATATACAAAACACGTCGAAATGGACAAACTAACTTGCTTGCTGATTCCGTAATGTTACGAAACAATGCGAGTGGGCTCTTCTCCTCTCACTCACCGACGGCCCTAGTTCCTTGTTTCAAGTTGTAATTTATTATAACAGAATTTAAGTCCACTCATACTTTTCTCCAGTTTATGGCTCCATCGGCGAAAGCGCTTTCCTCGATGAATACCTAAAGCTGCTGTGGCGAAGAACACTTAAATGGGCACAAGGTTGTGGGAAATCATATTGCAGATCGGCGAGAGTCACGAGAAGCCACTAACCGGAATCAAATCTAACTCTCTCCTAATTAACTCCGCACAGAAATCATAATTAATTACACATTTACAAACACGAATACAATTACTCCGTCAATCCGTTGCTTTCTCTTTTATACCCGATACTCAAAATGAGTATTGGGGTATATTAGATTTGTGGTAAAAGTGGATGTGTGTAACGTTCAGAAGGAATCGTTTCCGACCCCATAAAGTATATATATTCTGATCAGCATCAATAGCCGAGTCGATTGGGCCTGTCTGTCTGTCGTCTGTCCGTCTGTCCGTCTGTCCGTCCGTCTGTCCGTCCCTTCAGCGCCTAGTGCTCAAAGACTATAAGAGCTAGAGCAACGATGTTTTGGACCCAGACTTCTGTGATGTGTCACTGCTACAAAAATATTTCAAAATTTTGCCCCGCCCACTTCCGCCCGCACAAAGGGCGAAAATCTGTGGCATCCACAATTTCGACGATACGAGAAAACTAAAAACGCAGAATCGTAGAAGATGACTATATCTTCTAGAGTGCAAAATCTGAACCAGATCGTATAATTATTATAGCCAGCATCAAGAAAACAATTTCATTTTTTCTCGCCCTGTCTCTCTCTAACACACACGTAGCATAGGCGGCCTAGCTTAGAGTAAAACATTAGCGCCTAGATCTCAGAGACTATAAAAGCTAGAGCAACCAAATTTGGTATCCACACTCCTAATATATCGGACCGAGACGAGTTTGTTTCAAAATTTCGCCACACCCTTCCGCCCCCGCAAAGGACGAAAATCTGGGATATTCAAAAATCTCAGAGACTATTAAGGCTAGAGTAACCAAATTTGGTATCCGCACTTCTGTTAGATCTTACTATAAAACGTGTATCTCAAAATTTCGCCCACCCCCTTCCGCCCACACAAAGGACGAAAATCTGTTGCATCCACAATATTGCACATTCGAGAAAACTAAAAACGCAGAATCATAGATAATGACCATATCTATCAGATTGTTGAATCTGGATCAGATCAGATAATTTTTATAGCCAATAGGAACAAATCAATTTGCAGTGGCTACGCAGCGCCCGACGTCACGCTCAGACTGATTTTCTGTCTCTCTCGCACGCACTCCTTGTCGTGTCGTTTAATATTAGCGGCGTCTGCCGGAGGAGAGCCATACTGACTTAGTATCGGGTATAACTGTAGAGTTGCGGTGTCCGCAGCAACTCACAACGTTCCCCTCGTTTTATATTCTCTTTCTCCCGACTGTTATCTATGTTTCCTTTCCACCTCCTGGGCGAAAGGACACAGCACAAATTCTGCAGGTGAAAGGTACGCGAAAGCAAAGAAAAGGCCAAACGGCCAATCTCCGACGGTGCTAGATCGACACTTTCTCTCCGCGATCTGCTCGCGACCAAGGGACGGGCCCTCCTTATCTGCCGCGTCGCGCTTGACTACTAAAGTGCCGACGCCAACGCCTCGGGAAGCTAGCCGCTTGGGGGGACCGAGCGCTCCCCAAATGTCTTCTCCTCTGCTTCCACGCTCGCTTCTCCGATGGCTGAGCGCTTTCCAGACAATCCCAAAGGTTTAAACGCCACTTTGTTAGGCTTGCGGCTGCTGTTGTTTGCTGGCTGGCTTCCTTGGACGATCGAATCCGCACTGATTAACTCGATTTACTAAGCGCCAAGACTACAAATGGGACAACTCTTTATTCTCCTTTAGCCCTTCTCTTCTCTTCCCGCAGCACTTACCCAACCGACTCAGCGCTATACGGCTTCTGACGACTGAATAGCCCACTCGCCTTCAACCAAGAATTTCGCAGTCGAATCTTGGATTTAGATATTTAGATTCCCTAGAGTTTTTCTCTTCACTAAATTCTTGGTTTTTCCTTTTCGTCGGACCGATACGCAACCGACTCAATGGACTTTCACGAGGGAATAGCCGATAGGGACGCCAACGTTCTGGCGGTAAATCGTCTAACAGGTCCCTGGATGCATTTTCAACAGAGATAGCCTGACGTTTTGACCTGTTACCGTCTTTTTGGTTTTCCCTTGACCTGTCGTTCGCCTGCCACTCTGAGCACTAGATGGCGCCACAAAAACTCAGCATTCCCTGCTACAAGCGCTACACCCCGTATATGTTGTGCCGCAATCTGCTGCTGGCGGCGATTGCGTCCTCCACTGCTGCGGTAGCCAAACTCCCTATCATCCTAGCCGCCGCCGACGCCCCGCCCATGATGCGCAGCTCCGGATCGGAATGGGCATGCCCCATGGAGGGACCGAACCCGGAGTCATTGCCCGATCGCTGTGTCATCTTCATGGATCGCCGGAACGAGGGTGGCGGCTGGGAGCGGGCATACCGCTGTCCCCTCACCGACCGCTACCTGGAGCGGGCATTCCTCGGCCGCTTGGCCGTCCGCGTGCACACATAGCAGCAGATGCGCCAGTAGAGAAAACTATGAAAGAGAGAAGTGGTGTGGAGTGGAGTCATTAGCGGCGGAGTCACGCAGCTGTTTAAATGTCAGCGCGCAGAGGCTCACCGGAATGACGTAGCCATCACATCCCCAATGTTGGACAGGCAGATGAGCATCAGCGGGATGCCGACGATGGCATAGAAATCGTTGTCACCTTGCCCCAGTCGGATTTTAAGGTCTTTTAAGGCTTTATTTAGCTGTCACAAAGTTGAAAAGAGTAAACGTGTACATTTCCAAGTGCTGGAAACAAAAGTTTCACAACATATTTTGGGTGGCATCATTTTTACGCGCTAAAAAGTGAATTTTGAGTTTTGTGCTGTAAAATGGACACATCGAACAACGTACGCCTGCAACTTCAGCAGCAGCAGGCACGCAAATCGAATCAAAACATTCAGGTCTATGTGCGCGTTAGGTGAGTGCCCCATCTACGGGTAGTAGATCGCCCAATAAGTACGATTTCCATCCCTGCAGGCCGCTGAATGCACGCAAGCGATGCATACGCTCCGCAGAGGTTGTGGATGTGCTCAATCCACGC
This sequence comes from Drosophila miranda, assembly GCF_003369915.1. Taxonomy (NCBI): domain Eukaryota; kingdom Metazoa; phylum Arthropoda; class Insecta; order Diptera; family Drosophilidae; genus Drosophila; species Drosophila miranda. The sequence goes on from NW_022881654.1 coordinate 39,334, forward strand.
GAGATCCTCACACGCCACACCCTCGACTCGAAGTTGACGAAGAAGTTTACGTTTGATCGGAGCTTCGGCCCCGAGTCCAAGCAATGCGATGTCTATGCGGTGGTGGTGTCGCCCCTGATCGAAGAGGTGCTAAGCGGCTACAATTGCACGGTGTTCGCGTACGGACAGACGGGTACTGAACAGAACAGAACAGAAATAAGGTTAAAACTGGCACAGGGAGAGCTTTTGGTCGTGGCTCACCCAATTCCTGGCTCAGATGCTGCTTGGAGATTGCTGCTCCAGATTGTCCTGCATGCGATACTTGAACTGATCGCAGGCACTGCGTATCTTTTCATCGGTGTCCCTTCGCCGTTCGATGGTGCCATGAAGCTGCTCCGTTTCATTGGTGGCCAAATCTGCCACGGTCAGGATTTTGTGCGCCTGCGTCGTGAGCGTCTCCTCCGTTTTCATGTGCGAGGCCACCAGCTTCTCCTTGTAGTAGACTCCCCTTGGTGTCGGTTAGGTGCTGCTCCGTTTTCTTCAGCTCCTGGGTCTTCTCCACGAGACTCAGGCTCACCTCGTTGAAGGTCTTCTCCTTCGACTGCAGCTCATCTTTGAGGGCCTTCAGCAGCAACATCTTCTCGTTGAGCTCTCGATTCTGCGAGTCCATTTTCATGGTCATCTCCCCGTAGGTCTCCTCCGCCAGATAGATGCCATTCTTGTCTCGCGCTGCGAGGAGATCTCGCTTCAGTTTGTCAATCTCCTCGGTGTACTCCTTGAGGACCGTTTTCTTGGTTAGCTTCTGATTGACTTCTGGCTTATTCTGAATATTCTTCGCCCGATGCGCGTACTCCAGCGTGCTGAGTGTCTCGTCAATGTCCTTGTGCCCTGGCGAGATGGTGGCATTGATCGAGGTCTTTGTCCGGCCGCCCAGCGACTCCTGCAGCAGGCGCGTCAGCTTCGATTCGCGGTACGGGACATGGGGGGCCCGATCCACCAGAGCGGTAATCACACGGCCCAGCGTCAGGAGGCTCTGGTTGATTTTGACCGTCTCGCGCACGCGTATCCCCTTCTCGTTGCCCGCCTTGGAGACGTTCTCGCTGCCCGCCAGATCCACCAGATTGAGTTTTCCGATCTTCAGCATATCCTCGCCATCGATGCCGTTCTCACGAATGTGCACCACTATGGAGAAGACGGTGTGGCTGCGCGAGGACTGCGCGTTCATCAGGGTGGTCGCGGTCTTGCGTCGCTCCTTGCCCTTCTCCAGGAGCTTGTAGACATCGTCCTTGCTCTGGACAGTGATCACCTCGAGGCCCTGGATGATCACCGAACCCTTCTTTGTGCTATCGTCGAAGATGCGTATCTTTGTGGAGTCATCGGTGGAGAGGAGGTCGCACAGCTCCTCGTTGTACAGCTCCAGGTAGGAGATGCGCATCGTAAACTCAACTTCCATCATGCGGAGTTCGTCGAAAAGGTGACTCAAGGCACGCGGTATGATGCCCACATCAGAGTCCTACAAAAGGGCCAAAGACAAAAGACAGGTAGAGCAGCAATTAACGTTTGAACCGCCTCCCTCGTCCGATTCTAGGAATTAGAAAAACTGGTTCCCCTCTACTCACATCTTCCCAAGAGGACTTCAACTCCGCGGTCTCATTCCCCACCATCGTGTGCGTCTTGCCAGTACCCGTCTGTCCGTACGCGAACACCGTGCAATTGTAGCCGCTTAGCACCTCTTCGATCAGGGGCGACACCACCACCGCATAGACATCGCATTGCTTGGACTCGAGGCCGAAGCTCCGATCAAACGTAAACTTCTTCGTCAACTTCGAGTCGAGGGTGTGGCGTGTGAGGATCTCGCGTGGATTGAGCACATCCACAACCTCTGCATACAACCGTATGCATCGCTCGCGTGCATTCAGCGGCCTGCAGGGATGGAAATCGTACTTATTGGGCGATCTACTACCCGTAGATGGGGCACTCACCTAACGCGCACATAGACCTGAATGTTTTGATTCGATTTGCGTGCCTGCTGCTGCTGAAGTTGCAGGCGTACGTTGTTCGATGTGTCCATTTTACAGCACAAAACTCAAAATGCACTTTTTAGCGCGTAAAAATGATGCCACCTAAAATATGGTGTGAAACTTTTGTTTCCAGCACTTGGAAATGTACACGATTACTCTTTTCAACTTTGTGACAGCTAAATAAAGCCTTAAAAGACCTTAAAATCCGACTGGGGCAAGGTGACAACGATTTCTATGCCATCGTCGGCATCCCGCTGCTGCTCATCTGCCTGTCCAACATTGGGGATGTGATTTTTTGATTTGTAAACTTGCTCAGGGCACTTAGTGTGACCCTGAAGCGTACTTTATTAATGTTCTTATTACTAGGTGCAACATATAACATTATTTATGGAAACATTACAATTTTTTTAACATTTAGGTATTTTTTTTTTATTTTACGGTAACATTGATAATAACAGACAGAAAAATACTAGACAGTTATCGATTATTGCTCTTGTAAACAAAAGTTAAGTTAAGTCTAAGTCTAAGCTATGTCTTTTTCTGACTTAGGCATAAAAATTTTGTGACGCCGCTCCTGGAACCCTCATCCAGTGCGAAACGGAGGCTTGGACGACAGGGAGACCTCCAAGCATCGGCAACGCAAGCGCGGCATCGTCTCGTCCCTCCCTTCCTGGCCGAATCCAGCCGATGCCACTCTAAGACGAACGGCGACGCATATGCTTCTTTCTGTGAATGATATGAAACTCCTGGCTGATTTTAATATTATTTTATTTTCAGGTTTATGTTTTGTAGGTTTGGCGATCAAGCGTCAGGAATCCAGTTAGGTAATTTGTGTTGTTATATTTATTGGATTTTTAACCTTTGTTTTGACTGATTTTAATTATTTTCTATTTACAGGTTCGATTGGTCCATTGGGAGGTTTGCGTTGAGTTTGGTAAGTAAGTCTATCAGGCAGGCTCCGTTTTTCATTTACTTTTGCGGATTACGTTTTCAGCCAAAACGTTTCGTTTTCGTTTTAAGGTGCTCCAGTTTTCACATATTTTTTTTATTGATATGTTTCTTTTTTCATCGTTTCTGGCAAACAAAAACAGCTGACCTGGCTGCTTTGTAAAAATACAGCGTGATTAAAATGCCTTTTATTTTTTCAATTGCTTGTTTTGAAGCAAAACGATTGCAGAAATTACGTGATCTAAGAAGATCTAGACATCTTAGATGCAACACTTGTGTATTTAACATGTCTGACGAACTGTGAGTAACAGCATGCGTATTGAAAATTAAATTGCTAATGGTTAAGCTTTCAGATTTGTGAAGTCATTTCGGATCGACAAAAAAACTTTCAAAATGATTTTGGAGAAAGTTCAACCCCATTAAGGTGTTACCAGGAAGTTATCTCCCTCTACGCAATTGGCTTCAGTAATGTGATATCTCGCCACTGGCTGCTACCAGTGGGCAGTTGCCAAAGACCACCATATAAACATTGGACGCAGTACATTTGGAAAGATTCTTCACAAACTTATTCCGTTGATGGACAATCATATGAATATTTCTATCGGAACTTTAAATTGCCTCGAATTGGTGCCTGTGTGGATGGAACTCACATCAGAATACTAAAGCCTGTACAAAACCACTCCGTGTTCTATAATAGGAAATGATTTTATAGCATGAATGCCATGGTGGTGTGTAACTACAACATGGAGATAATTGCTATTGATGCCACGCACCCTGGTTCGTGCCATGACTCCATCATTTGGAATCACTCCCCTGCTAGGGAATATTGCCACATATATATTGCTAGTGGCCACATAGCTTGGCCACTTCCTCCTCCAATTCCCCAAGCGATTGCTGAGCGAAGGGCCCTCCACCTGTAGCTCGAGTTTCTGATTTGTTTTTCGCCATCTTCTTGCGGATGTTTGTTTTCCAATCTGCCCAAACCTGAAATTGTAGAATTGAATATAGTAGTGTGCTACCTTTTGTTGTGCAACACATACCTTTTTCCAACCCAATGCGTCCTTGATTGGCAGCCCAACAGCATTGAGAGCGCCGCAAAGCTCTGTCCGGGTTGTCTTTCATAAAACCCACCAGGATTTCATCTTGATTTATGCTTTCCCTGGATATAAAGAACAAAGCGGTAATTTTGAAATAAAAAATTAATTTGCTGCACTTATGTACATTTTGAAGTCCGAACTAAATTGGGCGGGAAACAGCTGTGCTCACCCAGATGTTCTGTTAAGCGCATGTTACAAGCACAGTCTGAGCTGTTACATGCACATTTGTGCTGTTATACGCAAAAATTTATTACTTGCCAACGTTCCGATAACCAAATCGGAATGCGTCAGCTGCTTACACCAAAACGAAATTTGTTGTTGCTGTGGCCAATTTTGTCCGAACCAAATTTGAGGTTGGTTTAAAATAAAATTATTTATAAAGAAAGCACAAGTTAAATTACCCTGATATAGGTATCAAGTTTATGTTAATGCATCAATAAGTCATCTATTTTTTTCCTTTTGCAATTAAGGTTCGTTTTGTTGTATAAAAAGCCGTTTACTTTTCATTTCGTCAACGAAAATGTTTTCGTTTTGAAAACGAAGAAATCTTGCGGAATGGGAAAAAGAGAGCCCCAATTTATGTGATTTCAAAAGTAAATCGGAAAACTTTTGTGAAAGTGAAAAACGGAGCCTGGCTGTATATGTGCTTTTCCTTTGGTTAATTTTAGCTGCATTTTATTTGAAGGCTAAATTAATTTATTTAGAGGTTTGTGTTGAATTTGGTAAGTCAGTTTATTTCTGTTTTGGCTGTTTTTGATTGTATTTTATTTGCAGGTTTTGATTGGTTTGTTTGGAAGGTAGCGTAGTAAGTGAATTAATTTGTGTTTTGACTGATTATTGAATGTATTCTATTTGCAGGTTCAATTGGTTTATTTGGAGGTTTGCGTTGTGTTTGGTAAGCGAGTCTATTTCTGTTTTGGCTGATTTTGATTGTATTCCATTTGCAGGTTTTGGTTGGTTTGTTTGGAAGCTAGCGTGGTAAGTAAATTAATTTGTGTTTTGACTGATTTTAATTTTATTTTATTTGCAGGTTCAATTCAATTGGTTTATTTGGAGGTGTGCGTTGAATTTGGTGAGCGAGTTTATTTCTGTTTTGGCTAATTTTGATTGTATTTTATTTGCAGGTTTTGATTGGTTTGCTTGGAGGTGATTTGGTAAGCGGTTTAAGTTATGTTTTGGCTGCTTTTAATAAGTTTTATTTGTAGGCTTATATTTTCTGGATTTGGTGATAATGTGTCCATTTTTGCTGTGCCATTGGACCAAGTCTTAACCATTCGGCTGGAAGACGCCTTCCTCTTCATCCCCTCTGTGGTCTGGCACTATAATTCTTTGTATACCCAATGGTTGACCCCTGATTCTTTCAAGTATTGTTTCCCTAGTGTATTTCCCCTTAGCATACATTTTTCTGTACACGTTTATTTGTAGTTCGCAGAATCTGTACAGGTTTTAGCCTTTTCCAGTCTTTCCTGTTCTTCATTTTCTAACCTCAGCAGAGTAGGAAGTCCTTTCCTCAGGATGGGTACATACTTCTCTACTATAACTTTGCGCTCAGCTTCGGAATAGTATCGAGTCGGATCCAGATCTGGATTTGGTTGTTCCTGACGTTGTCCATTACTACGCGGGAGGATAAACTTCCGGAGTATATTGTCATATCTGTGGCGGCTAGATTTCAATCTATTAGGGACATGGGGGTTGGTCAGCAGTCTGGCCACTTCGGAGTTTGAGTGATCCACGAGTGAGTTAGCCGCTAGCTTTCTCGTAAACCTCCTGTCGTTTCTTGTGTATCTTGTGGCCCTAACTGCCCTCCTCACTAGTCTTCTCTTTTTTGGTTTGTGATGTGCACGGGAACAAAAGTTTGTCAAGGATAGTAATGGGTGTGGTGGAGGAAGGGCGGCACGGCACACGACAGACACCACAAAAGAACAGGGCAACACAGAAAAACGTCAATGGCGACACGGCAAAGAACAACGAAAATGCGACACGAAACGGCACGAAACGGTTATAGCACGTCCGACGATCGCGACCTCTCGAGCGGGTGGACGAGATGAGAGTGGCGGACGAGGTTCATGGTGGAACTCTCACATGTCCACCAACTCTCACACTCTCCCCCCCACTCGGGAGACCCGGTCGCCGATCGTCATTTACCGGTGCTCTCACCCCCGGTTCCACTTTCACTCACCCCAATACTGAGTGAGATGAAAGTAGTCCGAGGGCAGCAGCACCGATAAGTAGGCAATGGAGACTTAGAATGGCCGTTTGTTATAGTGGCTGTCTGTGTTGTCGTTGGTTAATGGCTAGTGTCTTATGTTCTTTGGCTCTGTGTATTGGCTGCTCTGTTGTTGGGGGATGGGATGGAAAGGGAAGGGGGAAATTTGCCTGCTCCCGTATAACCACCCGGATACTTTCAACTTCCGGATGTTACGATCCGGGCGCGTGACGCTCCGAAGAGTCGACCGCATAGCATCATGTGGGCGGTTGAAATGGCTTTGTTGGGGCATTTGGCAGAGTGGCGTAGATTGGCAGTGTTCATTTTGTTCCTGCTCAACCGCATTTGGTCTTTAGTTGCTTTGAAGTGGGTAGGGGGTGGGAGGAAATGGCTGGGCGTAATTGCCGAATTTGAGACCGATAACACACTGGCATTGAGAAATGCATTTTAAATTTGAATTGGCTTTTTGGTGTGCTATCGGTCAGTCTGGTATTTGCGTGGTATTTTTGGTAATACCACGTGTCAAGGGGAATTATGGGAATGGCAGATAGGTTGGGAAGAAGAGTAAGTAGGTAATAAAACTAATTAGAAACTACGAAAAATATACAATTAACTACAGAAAAAACTACATTAATTTACAAAAACTTATTCCTAATATCACAGGCTATCAACTAAAACTATGGACAAACTATCTACGGACATGCAAAAACTACAGAAACAACAGTATTGACATCTACAACAAATACATTGATGCAGACAAGGTAAAATAAACGATAATTGACATACATTTACAACATATAAACATATTAATTATATTTATTTTATTTCTAACAGGAGGACAAACAACAACGGAGCACCGGCGGGCATAACAAACGCAATGCGAACATTACGCTGTATACCGGCCGGCTCTGTTGTCCCCCTGTGTGCTGTTTATTGGCTGGCTGGATGTGTGTATTGGCGTGCATCGTGGGCAAAGGTGTTCATTGACGAGCGGCTCTGGTCCGGCCGCCCACGTTGCATCTGTCAGGTGGAGATGGCGCCTCCAATCGAGTGGCACTGGTCCGGCCCCCCGAGATGCGATCGTGGAATGGAGTGGCATTGACATCGGTGTGTGATGCCAACGAATCATGATATTGGCCGCATCCAAGTGGCGAACTGGTCCGGCCACCAGGATGCGTTGTCGATTTTGTTGTTGTTGGCCGCATCCGAGTGGCTGCTGGTCCGGCCACCCAGGATGCGTTGTCAGTTGTATTGGCCTCCTCGGCCACGTTCGTCGTCGGACTGTAATGGCGTTTTGAGTGGCTGCTGGTCCGGCCACCCAGATGAGGAGGTGTTTGTTTTGGCTTTGATTTTAATTTATGTTTATTTGCAGGTACTGTCGGCGTTTGGATGTTATTTGTGGCGACCCTTGTCTGGTTGGTGTTGGAGTAAAACAGCAGGTGAGTATTTTGTGTATTGGCTGTCTGCTTCTCCCTCCTGTTTCTTCTTCTTTTGCAGGATTTGCTGGCGTCCGGCGGCTCAACACTGGGCCATCCCGCCTTCACATAATTGGCATGAGAGACGGGCACGACCCAGTGGAGCGGCAACAGGTGCCAGCATCTTCGTCGTCGTTGTAAATGGCAGCTACTGGTTTGGAGTGGCGTGACGTCATTGTGATGGTCGTATTGACGTCTTTTTCCTTTGTTGCAGTGGCTGGCCTCTGGACTTCTGTTGGAATTGACGGTAGTGCTGCTGATGAGGCTTCCAAATTTCCAAATTTTCCAAAGGGAAAAAGAGAGAGACAAAATATTCGGCACTTTGACGGAGGGACTAAACCTCAGACACGTCTCGACTCCACAACGTTCACGACACGACTTTCCATTTGGTGTCAAGTGTGTGTGTGTGTGTGTGGTGTGAGTCAAGAAAGTGAAGTGGGGCCACGCTCAAAAGTATGCTGTCTCTTCCTTGTAATTCTCCCTAACTTAAAATTTGATTTGCAATCCCCTGTGAGTTCGTCAACTTGATGTTTTGTTGGCTGTAATGCGGTATAGGGTCTTCAGTCCCCTCTACTACCCTTGCCGCCTGCTGAGGGCAGACGACTAGGGATGTAGCATGTACATGTGGGCGGGCAGTTTATAGGGGGCGTAGTTGTGCAATGCGAAGACTAGCATTTTTGGCTCAATTTAGGCCGTAGTGGTGGTGTGGCGGCAACTGGTGCTGATTGGAAAGTCGATTTGAAACCGATAATCAATTGTCAGCACCGTTGCCGCCGAAGATTTATCACAGATTGTAATAATTTTGTAGTGGGGTGTCGGAGAACCGCACTAATTACGAAAATAACAATGGGGTGTGAAGAAGGGGTTAAAGAAATGAGATCGAAAATTCAGAAAGTACAGTGTTGCAACACGTAGTCAATTGAGGAATAGATAAAGAGAAAAGGTAAACAATGCAGGTGCTTTGTGTGGAAAATAAGAGGAAATACACTAAATAAAAAGAGACAAGCACTTGCAGAAATAACAATACAGATAAGTAGTAGACTGGAGTGAAAACGACGGAAAAACAGGTAATAAAAGAGATACTACACTGGAACAAACACGAGACAAAACAGGTACAATTGATTTACGTTTACAATATTACAATAGAAATAACAATTTAAAATAATGTCTATATCTTTTTCTATAATTACAGGGAAGACAAGAAACAGCGGAGCATCGGCCGGCATAGCAAAACACAATGCTTGTAAAGACATTGCGTTGCACGGTATGCCGTGCACCGGCCGACCCCGTCGTCCCCCCTGGTCATCGAAATTGGCGTCATCCGAAGTCGTCAGAAGTAGGTGCAATTAGCACCTCGTCGTCGTTGTGGCTGTGGCTGCCCTCTTGGAGAACCAGTGGCACTGGTCCGGCCACCAGCTGGGATCCAGGAGTAGACGGCACACATATTACTGTGGCGACACGGGTCCGGCCACCAAAGTGAAATGGATGTGAGTGTGTGTGTGCGTCGGCAATTGTGGCCCTAATGTAGAGCGAGTGGCACTGGTCCGGCCACCAGCTGTGGGCAATGGCGGTCAACGACACACCTACTCGAACGGCACAGGTCCGGCCGCCCAAGTATAATGGATGTTTGTGTGTGTGTGTCTGAATGGCTGGCGGTAAGTATTTTGAGAGCCCTTTTTAATCGTATGTGTGGCTGATGGATTTTTTCCTTTTCCAGGACCATAGGGCACTCTGAATGCCATGGCACTGGATCCGGGCACCAACTAAGGACGATGGCGGACACGACACACATAACTCGAACGGCACAGGTCCGGCCGCCCAAGTGTAATGGGTGTTTGTGTGTGTGTGTCTGTTTTTGGCTATTCTAGCAATCACCAACGCACTGCATTCGATTTGAATTTGTCCGGCCGTATGATTTTGCAAGTGTGTATGGCAGCATTTTTATTCGTTTATGTTTTATTTAATGGCTTTGATGGCGGCAGCGTCCGTTGTTCATTTTTGTTGTGGCATGCGAGTGATATACATTTGTCATTTAATCCAATGCAGTGGCAGAGATGTGTCCAATTAGTACACAGCGTTCCAGGATATCTGGTTGTCAAGCTGGTACCTCATGTTGCGGGCGTAGGCCTTACTGTCATCCATGGAGTCGTCATCTGTCCACATCTCATCGTCATCATTTTCTTCATCCATTTCAGGATCCGTCTCTGGAATGCCGGCTGGCGTTGGCCCTAACGTTTTTTGTGGTTGGCCCTAACGTTTTTTGTGGTGGCTGTGATCGTGGTGGTTTCTTTGACCGCCTGGCTGCTGGAGCTGGGGCAACCACTGTTGCTGCTGCCATTGTTGGTGGATTTTCCGATGTTTCTGGAACTGCTGGAGTTGCCGTCACTGCCTGGGATTGGATGAGCGAGGTGAGTAATGACATCATCACTTCCAGCCTCTTTTCCAATCGCGTCATCCTCTGCGTATTCTCCAACAGTGCCTGGCTGCAGGATCCCTCGAAAGATTGGCGTTTCGGCTGCATCTTCTGCCGGGAGCGTGCATTGGCAAGCTGCTGCTGCTGCTGTCGCTGTTGTTGTTGTTCGCGCTGCGGCTGCTGTTGCAGCTGCTGTAGCTGCTGCTGTTGTGGTGCCTGGGAACGGCTCAATGGCTGCTCTGGACGTCGTCGCCCAGTGCGTGGGCCAGAGGCAGCAGGCGTCTGTTTTTTTGTCTGTATTGTCTGCTGCTGCTTCTGCTTCTGCTGATGTTGTTGTTGTCCTCTTCGTCGCCCAGGAGAGGAGACATTGAGTGGCGTCCATGCTGCCTGCTGCTGCTGTCCGCGCCAGGGATTGGCTGGCGTTTGAGCTGGCTGTTGCTGCTGCTGTCGGCGCCCTGGATGTGCTTGTGTTGTTTTTGCTGGTGGCTGCTGCTCTGGCAATGGCTGCAGAAGCGAGTTGCGCTTGCGACGCAACTCCTGCATGGCCACTCGGTGCGACAGAAGGCGGCCCCTTGCTGCCTTGAATGCCGGACATCCCTTGTAGGCGCTGATGTGGGCGCCCTGGCAATTGGCGCATTTAGGAGCGTCTGCTCTTGGCTTGGCACATGCCGTGGACGCGTGGGCACCCGCACACTTCATACAGACGAATGAACGCCTGCAGTAGGTGCGGGTGTGCCCAAAAGCCTGACATCTGTGGGGGGGGGGGAATAATTGTCGTTGGTTGGTGCTGTCGCTGCAGCATCCGAATTTGTCTGGCATTGGCATACTCAGGAAGGGCAGCTGGAGCAGCCAACGCCGCCGCCGCCGCCGCTGCTGCTGTGGGTTCCTGTGCCGCAACTACTAGTTGCATTTGCAGGTGAGTGAGGTAGAGCTAGTGGAGCATTGGCAGTGGCAGGGGCGGGGGCAGGTGTATTTTGTGTAATTGTCCGCTGATGTTGTTGCTGGTTTGATTGTTGGTGATGGGGATGGTTTTGAATTTGGGGATATGGGATTTGCTTGCTGTTGGTTACTTTCCGGAGTCGTCGTTTGGCCGATGCATGATTGGCATCCAAATTGTCGTCGTCATCGTCATCAAACTCAACAACCATAACATCACTGTCATCATCATCCACCTTGGCGCGGACGCTCTTCAGTGGCGAACGGGCCGCTGCAGCAGAGGTGGATGGGATATCATCGGTATTGGCTGTGTTTGCTGCTGCTGATGTTCCTCTGGCGGCGGTGGTGGGGGGGGGTCCGCCAGTTAACATTGCTGTTAACAGGCATCGTCTGGCTGCCGACGTAATCGCAGTTGTCGTTTTTGTGTTTGATGTCGCTGTTTGTGTGCTGATGTATGTCATCATTGTATTTGTGGTTGTGGTTGTGGTATTGGCTGTGTGCATTGCATTTGGAACCGCTGCTGTGGCCGATCGAGCGGGGTTTGTGCCATGGCTGTGCTTCGAGTTCGAACTCGCTCCCGAACGGTCACTCGAACACGAATCTTTTGTTGGCTGCTGTTCGTGCAGAGGCTGCTCGAGTGCCCTCTCGTACTGTCGCTGGTACGAGGTCGTTATCCGCTCTCTCTTTGCGCCACTGCCGCTGCCGACGCCGCCAATGCCTCAAGCCGGCGACTACCGCTGCTGCTGCTGCTGCTGCTGGCGTTCCTGGGTATGGGCCGCCTCCACCCAGTCGCCGATCTGGAACTGCTCCTGGCTGGTGAGATTGGGAATGGCCGCCCAGCTGTTGGGGCAGGGCAGGTCGGGGATGGGGCTTGTCGCCGGAGTGGCCGTGATGGTGGTGTCGGCATTTGTGGTCCTCACATACCCGGTAATGGTGGCTGGAGCCGGTCCAGGAATTGGAGGAAGTGCCTCCAACCAGGTGGCGGAGTCGGTGGATTGGCGTCTCAGTATCGCTGCGTTTGCCACGGTGCCGGTGGCTGCGCTGTCGGCGCTGGCTTCGCCGTCGGCGGCGCTGTCGGAGCTGGCAGTGGAAATGGCTGATTTGGGGCGAAAAAGAGAGAGACAAAATATTCGGCACTTGGACGGAGGGACTAAACCTCAGACACGTCTCGACTCCACAACGTTCACGACACGACTTTCCATTTGGCAAGTGTGTGTGTGTGTGTGGTGTGAGTCAAGAAAGTGAAGTGGGGCCACGCTGAAAAGTATGCTGTCTCTTCTTTGTAATTCTCCCCTAACTTAAAATTTGATTTGCAATCCCCTGTGAGTTCGTCAACTTGATGTTTTGTTGGCTGTAATGCGGTATGTGGTCTTCAGTCCCCTCTACTACCCTTGCCGCCTGCTGAGGGCAGACGACTAGGAATGTAGCATGTAAATGTGGGCGGGCAGTTTATAGGGGGCGTAATTGTTTTATGCGAAGACTAGCATTTTTGGCTCAATTTAGGCCGTAGTGGTGGTGTGGCGGCAACTGATGCTGATTTGAAAGAAGAAGGGGTTAAAGAAATGAGATCGAAAATTCAAAAAGTGCAGTGTTGCAACACGTAGTCAATTGAGGAATAGATAAAGAGAAAAGGTAAACAATGCAGGTGCTTTACGTGGAAAATAAGACCCCTACTACAGATAAGTAGTAGACTGGAGTGAAGACGACGGAAAAACAGGTAATAAAAGAGATACTACACTGGAACAAAGACGAGACAAAACAGGTACAATTGATTTACGTTTACAATATTACAATAAACATAACAATTTAAAATAATGTCTATCTCTTTTTCTATAATTACAGGGAAGACAAGAAACAGCGGAGCATCGGCCGGCATAGCAAAACACAATGCTTGTAAAGACATTGCGTTGCATACCGGCCGACCCTGTCGTCCCCCCTGGTCGTCGAAATTGGCGTCATCCGAAGTCGTCAGAAGTAGGTGCAATTAGCACCTCGTCGTCGTTGTGGCTGTGGCTGCCCTCTTGGAGAACCAGTGGCACTGCTCCGGCCACCAGCTGGGAGCCAGGAGTAGACGGCACACATATTACTGTGGCGACACGGGTCCGGCCGTCAAAGTGAACTGGATGTGAGTGTGTGTTATTTTTTTTTTTTATACCCGATACTCAAAATGAGTATTGGGGTATATTAGATTTGTGGTAAAAGTGGATGTGTGTAACGTCCAGAAGGAATCGTTTCCGACCCCATAAAGTATATATATTCTTGATCAGCATCAATAGCCGAGTCGATTGAGCCCTGTCTGTCTGTCCGTCTGTCCGTCCGTCCGTCCGTCCGTCCGTCCGTCCGTCCGTCTGTCCGTCCGTCCGTCCATCCGTCCGTCCGTCCGTCCGTCCGTCCGTCCGTCCGTCCGTCCGTCCCCTTCAGCGCCTATTGCTCAAAGACTATAAGAGCTAGAGCAACGATGTTTTGGATCCAGACATCTGTGAAATGTCACTGCTACAAAAATATTTCAAAACTTTGCCTTGCCCATTTCCGCCCCCACAAAAGACGAAAATCTGTGGCATCCACATTTTTAAAGATACGATAAAACCAAAAATGCAGAATCGTAGAAGATGACTATATAATCTAGAGTGTAAAATCTCAACCAGATCGTATAATTATTATAGCCAGAATCAAGAAAACAATTTCATTCTTTCTCGCTCTGTCTCTCTCTAACACACAGGTTTCATGGTCGGCTTTGCCAATTGCAAAATATGAGTTCAAGGATCTCAGAACCTATAAGAGCCAGAGCAACCAAATTTGGTATCCACACTCCTGTGATATCGGACCTTGACCGTTTTGTGTCCAAATTTCGCCACACCCCCTTCCGCCCCCGCAAAGGACGAAAATCTGGGCATCCACAAATCTCAGAGACTATTAAGGCTAGAGTAACCAAATTTGGTATCCGCACTTCTGTTAGATCTCACTATAAAACGTTTATCTCAGAATTTCGCCCCACCCCTTTCCGCCCCCACAAAGAACGAAAATCTGTTGCATCCACAATATTGCACATTCGAGAAAACTAAAAACGCAGAATCATAGATAATGACCATATCTATCAGATTGCTGAATCTGGATCAGATCAGATCATTTATAGCCAAAAGGAACAAATCAATTTTCACTGGCTACGCAGCCCCCGACGTCACGCTCAGACTGATTTTGTGTCTCTCTCGCACGCACTCCTTGTCGTGTCGTTTAATATTAGCGGCGTCTGCCGGAGGAGAGCCATACTGACTTAGTATCGGGTATAACTGTAGAGTTGCGGTCTCCGCAGCAACTCACAACGTTCCCCCTCGTTTTTTTTTTTGTTGTGTGACTACAGGAAAGCTTCATGCCGACTCAGCCGAAGCCGAAGTGAGGGACTCTAACCGCTCTTAAACCAACCACACCTATCCCGGATCCCGGCGGTACTGTCGCGAGATATTACTTCGCCGGGGGGAGATGCCCGTAGGGCTCTTCTCTTAATAATCTCCTTTATCCTTTATCTCCTTGCATTGCGTGCTCTTTCTTCGCGACGCAGTTTGGTAGCCATAGTTACGGCCATGAATCTAATCGCGGCCCAGTTTCCTTCCGACTCCAGCAGGCATTCTGCCAGGTTTGTCACCGCTGGCATTCTTCCAAGCTTGTTGCTTAGATCCTCTCGTTCTTGCCGAAATCTTGGACATTCGAAGAAGCAGTGCTCTGCGTCTTCGATGACCCCTGCGCAGACCACGCAGAAGGGGTCGTCCTCGTGCTTAAACCTATGCAGGTAGGCTTTAAAGCAACCGTGTCCTGTCAGCAGTTGTGTCAGGTGATACTCCACTTGTCCATGGCTACGGTTCAGCCAACTCTTCAGGTCTGGGATTAGCCTATGGGTCCATCGCCCTTTGCTGCTGTTATCCCACGAATCTTGCCATTGCAAGATTGTGCGCTGCCTTAAGGCACCTCTGGTGTCCTGGTCCGTAGTCCCCAGGGTTCGCTGTGCCCTGATTCCTGCGGCTTCTCTTGCCAGCAGATGGATGGGAATCATTCCTGCTACCACAAGCGCGGCGTCTTGGGATACCGTTCTGAATGCGCAACACACCCTCAGGGCACACAGCCTCTGGACTGCGTTGCATTCTCGGGCATATGTTTTATGCTTCATTGCATCAACCCATATTGGTGCAGCGTACGTTAGCGTTGAGCCAACTACGCTCGCTAATAGCTTTCGCCTTGGCTGTTTCGGGCCTCCGGTGTTGGCCATGATGCGGGATAGGGCCACTGCCGTCTTTCCTGCTTTGCTGCTTGCATACGCCATGTGATGCTTGAAGCTGAGTCTGTGGTCAATCATGACCCCCAGGTACTTCAGGCTTGGACTGGAGCTAATAGTGCAGTCTCCTACTCGGATCGTGGCCGTCTCCACTACTTTCCTGCTGCTTATGAGCACCGCCTCCGTTTTGTGGGTGGCTAATGAGAGATCCCTCCCTGATAGC
The DNA here is from genome assembly GCF_003369915.1 of Drosophila miranda. Classification (NCBI taxonomy): domain Eukaryota; kingdom Metazoa; phylum Arthropoda; class Insecta; order Diptera; family Drosophilidae; genus Drosophila; species Drosophila miranda. The sequence goes on from NW_022881654.1 coordinate 54,896, forward strand.
CATGTTCTGGGTCTCTCTACCGCGTCGTTGCAGATTTCTTCCGCCGCTTCTTTCTGTTTTGCCACTACGACTATTGCTATGTCGTCAGCAAAGCCTATCACCGTGGCGCCCATTGGCATATCCATCTTGAGGATTCCATCATACATGATGTTCCACAGCAGCGGGCCGAGGACCGATCCTTGGGGAACTCCTCCAGTGATTTGGTGCTCACGTGTCCCCTTATCCGTCTCATATATGAGCACTCGGTCTCTTAGGTAGTCCGCGATGATATTTTGCAGATACGGCGGTACTTGAAAGTTTCTCAATTCTTCTAGTATGTGATCCCAATTGGCAGAGTTGAATGCATTTTGGACATCGAGTGTTTCCACTATGCAATACTCTTTGGTCCCGTACATCCATCGGGTGCCATCGATAGCTCGCTTTGCTATCTCACATACCTCGCCGATTGCGTCCACCGTGGACCTGCCTTTGCGAAACCCGTGCTGTCTCGGTGAGAGCTGACGCGTTACTGCCTTCTCCAGCCTGGTGTGGATTATGCGCTCGAGGATCTTACCCACTGTGTCGAGCATGCAGAGTGGTCTATAGGATGATGGCTCCTCGGTCGGCTTGTTCCCCTTGGGTAAGAGGACTAGCCGCTGTCGCTTCCATGGTCTGGGGAAGGTCCCTTCGGACATGCACGCATTGAATAACTCCACGTACATTTGGTCCTGGTGCTTTGCCGTTCTTGATCCGTTGTAGAGCTTCGAGGACTTCTGCTCCCGTGGTGGCTTCTATTTCAGGTGGCGGTATTCTATCCATCACCCTCTGGGCTGCCACTTTATCTGGAAATAGGGTTTCTACTATGTTAACCAGCAGATCTGCACACATTGGCGGCGGGGACTGAACACTCGCAGTCTCTTCATTACCAGCCCGTATGCGTAGCCCCAAGGGTTCGCATCTGCGTCATCGCAGAGCTTTTCGAAGCATTTGCGCTTGGCATCCTTGATCTTCCTCTTCAAGCAGCGTCTGGTTTCCTTATATTCTCCTTGGAGCCTCTCGAATTCCGGGGAACCGCTCGAACGCTGGTATAGTCGTCTTTTCCGCTGGCACTCCTGCCTGGCGCTACCTATTGCAGCGTTCCACCAATACGTTGGCCTGCGGTTGTTCAGGCTTCTTCTTTTCCTTAGCATGGAGGCATCACATGCTTCCAGCGTATGTATAGCCAGTTGGCTTGCTCTCTCTTCAGCCGTACCGTTGGTCTCGTAGTCCTCAAACATGGCCCGGACCATATCCGGCTCTAGCGTTTCGGTATTTTTTTTTTTTTTTTTTTTTTTTTCGTGTGAGTCTGTAGATGTAGCTAATACCAAAGGCTCAAGAATTGATGTCCATGCGGAACGGACAGAAGATAACAAAAGTCCAAAAAGTAACAAAAAAATTGTTAACTAGGAACAAACAATTTTTTTTTTTTTTAACACAGAATTTCTTATTTTTTTTCACATATGAGGGCTTGGTGGTCACTCCCGGTGTATAAGCCACTAACTTCCCACGTTGTCCTGCGGCTGAGGCTGCTGCTCACGAACGTAAGGTCTATTATAGACCCCGTTCCAGCTCTGCCGAACGTCTGCTGTGTGCCTGTGTTCAGCAGTACGGCATCCAACGTCGCAAAGCATTCTAAGAGCGCCTGTCCCCTTGGGTTCGTTCTCGGGCATCCCCGAAAATTCAGAAAGTGCAGTGTTGCAACACGTAGTCAATTGAGGAATAGATAAAGAGAAAAGGTAAACAATGCAGGTGCTTTGCGTGGAAAATAAGAGGAAATACACTAAATAAAAAGAGACAAGCACTTGCAGAAATAACAATACAGATAAGTAGTAGACTGGAGTGAAGACGACGGAAAAACAGGTAATAAAAGAGATACTACACTGGAACAAAGACGAGACAAAACAGGTACAATTGATTTACGTTTACAATATTACAATAAACATAACAATTTAAAATAATGTCTATATCTTTTTCTATAATTACAGGGAAGATAAGAAACAGCGGAGCATCGGCCGGCATAGCAAAACACAATGTTTGTAAAGACATTGCGTTGCATACCGGCCGACCCCGTCGTCCCCCCTGGACATCGAAATTGGCGTCATCCGAAGTCGTCAGAAGTAGGTGCAATTAGCACCTCGTCGTCGTTGTGGCTGTGGCTGCCCTCTTGGAGAACCAGTGGCACTGGTCCGGCCACCAGCTGGGATCCAGGAGTAGACGGCACACATATTACTGTGGCGACACGGGTCCGGCCGCCAAAGTGAAATGGATGTGTGTGTTTTTTTTTTTTTTTTTTTTTTTATTGGGAAAACAATTTGTATTTATAAAATAACAATTATGGCTTGGGGGGGGTCCGCTCCCGCGAGACTGCCGCTAGGCATTACTTCGCGGTGCGGGCTGTGGGGTCATCCTTCTGGCTTAGTTTGTCCGGCTTCGCTCCAGCCTGCGCAGCTCCTTGATCACGCTTGCTGCCATGTAGGCGACCGCGTTCCAAGATTGCTCATCGGCTAGCATCTGGTCGGTGAGGGTGTCCACACTCACTTCTGCAAGCGTCTCCCCTAGCCTCGTTCGTTCTTGCGAGAAGCGGGGGCATACAAAGAAGACGTGCTCTGCATCCTCGTCGACTCCAGGCCCGCAGCAGCTGCAATACGGGTCGTCAGCATGCCTAAAGCGATGCAGGTACTGCTTGAAGCAGCCATGCCCCGTCAGCAGTTGGCCCAAATAATGGTCCATTTGGCCGTGACTTCTTCGCAGCCATGGGCTAAGCTGGGGAAGGAGACGTCTGGTCCACCTCCCTTTTGCCGCTTCGTCCCAGCGCCGTTGCCACTGGGCTATAGTGCGCTCTCGCCGCTCGCTGGCTACCTCCACTCCGCTCTGCCGCTCAGCTGCCAGGAGATCCAGTGGGACCATGCCTGCCACAATAAGTGCGGCGTCTTCAGACACCGTCCGGAAGCAGCATGTAACCCTCAGGGCACAGCGTCGGTATGCGCTTCTGCAGTCTCTGCTGTATGTGGAAACCATCATTGCTGGTGCCCACACTGCTGATCCATATAAGATTATGGAGGTGATCACCCCAGCGATGAGCTGCCTGCTACGCTGCCGTGGTCCCCCTGTATTGGCCATCATCCTGCTTATGGCCGCCGTTGCTGCAGTCGCTTTTGCGCTGGCGTATTCCAGGTGGGCCTTGAAGTTCAGCCTCTGGTCCATCATTACCCCTAGGTACTTTAGCGCAGGCTTGGTCCTGATGATCGTGCTACCGACTCTCACGCATGCCTGCTCGACCTTTTTTCTGCTGCTCATTAGCACAGCCTCCGTCTTCTTCTCCGCCAATGCTAGCCCGTTGGCTGCGAGCCAGGCCACTATCCTCCCGACTGCTACGTTGGTTTTCTCCTCTACGTCTCTTACGTGTTTCGACACTGTCACCAGTGCTATGTCGTCGGCGAAGCCCACCAGGGTGCACCCTTCCGGTAATGTAAGCCGCAGGATATCGTCATACATCACGTTCCACAGTATCGGCCCTAGGACCGAGCCCTGTGGGACGCTTCGGTGATTTGGTGATGTTCTGCTCCTTCTTCCGTGTCGTAGATCAGGACGCGGTCCGTGAAATAGCTTCGCAGAGTTCGTGTGATTTGCTCAGATATACCCCTCCTGGTCAGGGCCTCTAGGATGCTCTTCCAGCTGGCAGAGTTGAAGGCGTTTCGTACGTCTAGTGTACATACTAGGCAGTACTTTTTGTCGCCTCCAGCCCATCGCGTTCCTGCCATGGCTTCCCTGGCAAGGTTTGTCACCATCTCGATGGCGTCAGTGGTGCTCCTCTGCTTGCGGAACCCGAATTGGAGGTCGGAAAGTGCGCGACGCTCAGCCAGTTCCGCCTCCAGTCGGTTGCATACCATCCTCTCGAAAATCTTGCCCATGGTATCCAGCATGCACAGCGGCCGGTATGACGATGGGTCGTTGAGCTCTTTGCCTGGCTTGGGTATCAGAACAGCTTTGCGTTCATGCTCGTGGACTGTCCGCTCCGCTAGGCACTGGGTGTACATTGTGGCGAATGCTTCCGGATGGGCTCTAATTATGCATTTTAGTGCTGCATTAGGGACTCCATCTGGACCTGCCGCTTTCCCGATCTTCAGCTTACCCGTGGCCTCCAGTACTTCTCTGGCAGTGATGATGGTGGTGGTGTCCCTCAGGCTAGCTCCATCTACCCTAGCTTCCTCTTGTAAGGGTGGTTGTCTAGGGAATAGGGTGCCGACTATCTCTCTCATATGCACCGGATCCTTGGGCATAGGCTGTCTGTTTAATCTCCCCATGACTAGTTTGTATGCTCCACCAAAAGGTTCCGCATCGGCCGCATCACAGAGCTCCTTGAAGCATTTGAGTTTGCTGCTTCTGATGGCCTCCTTCAGCTCTTTTCTTTTGGCCTTGAATGCCGCGCCATTTCTGCCAAATTGGGCGGAGCCTCTTGCTCGCTGGTAGGCACGCCGAGCTGCGCAGCACTCCCTCCTGGCCTTGGCAATGTGCTCATTCCACCACGGTACTGGCCGGTGCCTGCTTCCTCCGATCTTTCTTTTTTCATGGCTGCATCACAGGCCGCTTTGACGGTCCTGTAAACGGCAAGCGCGGATGCTTCAGCATCCCCGGCGGCGCTTAGGTTTTCTGCTGCCGAGAGGAGCGCGGCTCTGCTCAGGCTTTCCTCCTTGTACCCGGCCTGGAGCACCCGCTGTATCCTTGTTGTGTTCCTGTGTGCAAAGGTTTCCGTCATTACGGCTAAGTGGTCGCTATGGGTGTAAGCACTCAGCACTTGCCACTTCGCGTGGCGTGCGAGCTCTGGGCTTGCAAAGGTGAGGTCTATAATAGACTCCCGCCCTGCTTTGCTGAACGTTGGTGTGGTTCCTGTGTTGAGGAGACAGACGTTCAGGCTTGCAAGCTCGTCCAGGAGCGATGTCCCACGGGGTGTGTTCTTGGCGCTGCCCCAAGTCGTGGCCCAGGCGTTAAAGTCGCCCGCTATCAGGACCGGCGATTTGCCTCGTGCGTCGTTAGCGATGTTGCTGATGATCGCCTCATACTCCTGCTGCGTGAACCTTGGTGCTATGTAGCAGCTGTAGACAAAAGTCCCACTGTGCTTAGCTCTCACATATCCCACTCTGGATGCTCTGTGGGTAAGCTGGCCTGGTTGTGGGCCACAGCTCCAGATTGCTGCTCCTCCGTCTGAGCTTTGCTGCCAGACTCCTTCGTGTTTTTTGCCGTACGGCTCGCTGAGTAGCGCTATGTCGATCTTCTGCTCCAGGACTGTTTGCGCCAACAGATCCTGAGCAGCTCGGCAGTGGTTTAGGTTGAGCTGCAGGAGCTTAACCATCAACCAGTTTTGCTAGTGCCTTCATATACTCAAGGCAGCTGCGGCTGAGGGCCGAGTGGGCTGCTGAGCGGACGTCTCCTGGCTTGCCAGCGCATAGTATGCACATTGGCGGGTTGTTGCACTGGTTGTGCTTGTGCCCCTCCCCACCACATTTGTAGCATGCATTGCTTGACACAGGCCGCTTGGATCTGCACCTGGCTGTAGTGTGTCCATAGGCCATGCACTTGAAGCAGCGGGTTGGCGCAATCCGTTGCCGCACGCGGCAGACAACCCAGCCGATTCGAACTTTTCCGAGCTTGTAGCATATTGGATATTACCAAACCTTCACGGAAGGCTGAGCAGGTGATGGTTCGTCTCCCGTCCGGGCACGTGCTTGTTCCGGCTTCCGTCTCATCGGCAAGAAATGGAGGGGTTTTTTTATTTCCCAGAACGGACGGGACACAGCTCTACTCCAACAATCATAATACTGACACAGTAGCGTTCATTAAAATTTCACGTGCAAGCGAAGTATCGACACAAATATGTACAAGAGCAAATACACCTAACTACACACACACGGACACATACACACATACAAGTCGTGCCACGGTGTTGTTGTGACCACTCATGCCCACCCTACCATGATCACCGCTCCCGGTTCATCCGGTGATCCCATAAAGAAGGCTCTTACAGCCTCCTATCCAACCCCATTACCCTCCTTTGCCCAGCATGGTCCCCGCATATAGAACTCTAGCCCCGATTCATGTTAAATCCTATATTTCATATTGAGCAATAGCACATGCATCGCACTAGTAAACTAATAAATGATTAACTCTTAATAATACACTTTAGATTGAAATTTAACTTACAAATTGAAAGAAGGGAAGGGTACATATCTCCAGCTTTTATGTTAGGCAAATAGATAATAATAATAAATAAATATGCAAAAGGAATGTAAAAACTGTGCGCCGCGATCGTTATGCAGGTCAGTTATTCAAGTGCATTAGCGAAAGCAACCGCAAGTAGAAAGCATAAAAGAACGTCAGAGCGACCAGCCTCGCATCTTCCCTTTTGTGCCTTGTTCTTAAGAGGGCTGGTTCTTATGCGCGTCGTAAGCGCTTATGGTTGCCAGCAGGGCATAAGGGAGAGCGCACAGCCTCTCTTAAGCGACGAAGCCCCTGACTACGTGAGGTTTTTTTTTTTCGGTCATGCAATAAATAGTTGCTCATAACAAACAAACTCCAATATTTTATCTTTATGTTTTGGGATCACTTACGGCCTTCCTTTGATTTGTTTTAATAAATGCGTTGAAACAGCGATGAAAGCGCTTCCATGGACTGCGGCAACGTTCCTAAAACGAAAGCTGGAGAAATACTTTTACAAAAAAAAAACTCACGCTCTCTTCTGCCGTTTAACCGTTGTTCACTTTCGCCCTGTCACACATTCCACTTGCTATTTCTTCCGAACAGAATTTAAAAACGCAACCAAAAGAAATTTACTAAGCTAATTACACTAATGACACTATAGCATAAAAATAGGAATCAGCGGTTACACTGATGGATATAAAAAAAACGACAGTCGTTGCCGCCGGCTTCACATCTGGGCACTCCTCGGCACTTCGTATGGGGAAACGAAAATAGGTCGAGACCCAGATCTATATTTCGGGTAGAAATTGGCTGACCGTTTACATAGCTTTAATAATTTCCGCAGAATTGGACGGCCTCCAATATATCGCGGGTCCGTGACACATAAGTGGCTCGCGCCCGCAAAGCGACTGATGAGCCGATCTTTTACGCCTCCCGCTTTGTGCTGCTCGGCCTAGCGCTGGGAATTTTTGGTACGGAGCTGTAGTTGGGCGAGGAGCATAAGTCCCTTGCCGCGGGCGGAGGCCCTAATATCGGGGAAATTGTTGTTGCGAGCTTTCGTATTGGGGTTCAGACAGGTACCCAAACGATTGCCCGAAGTTTAAGCCGGTACTAACCGCCAATCTGAAAGATTAATTTCCTACAATAAAAAAAAAGCACTACCCTACGCCACGAGTGTATGTGGTGTATATTAGCGACGCTGAAATACATACCAATTGAGATTGGCACTTAACACACTTTTACTTTATAAACGCACAATATTTCTTTCTTTTTGCTGTATTCAGCTGTTAAGATCTTTTCCCGGTTTTTATTCTTTTTTTTTCTTTATACTTGGACTGGACAAAAATAGCACGTCTGTCTTCGCCAACAGTTTTTCTTCCAAGAGACCGAGGCTAGATCTGCACAGTCTGAGACCCCCCAGTACAGCGTTAAACTTGAGAATCCTCCATTTTCGAATTGACGCCGTAATTATTTTACAAGTTTCAACTCAAAAAAACAGAAAAAAAAACCGCTCTCCTTCGTTTACCTTTTAACTTGAATTGAGGCGGCAAAGTTGAGTAACATAGGGAGACCAATATCCCTTCTTGGTACTTTTCCAAATGTTCCCTTTTGTGGATCCCAGTATTTATACCTTTTTTTTATACGTTACTCTTTCAAACCACTTCAAATCCCCCCTACCAAAATCACACTTTGGGGAAGAAGGACCAAAAGGGTGATTCCCACTTAGAGCGATTTTTAACCATGGTGCTACTGTTTGATATCTTTGGCATGGAATTTGCCGATCAGACGTCCTTGCAGATCCTCTAGCTCGTAATAGGCTTGACCCAACTGTCGCCTTACCCGGGACTTCACAAAAACGGGAGCCAACTTGGCATTAAATCCTTTCACGAAATTACTTTGCTGGAAATTTCGACGGTAAACCTCCTGTCCCTCTCTGAATGATACCTCCTTACTTCGAAGGTTATACGTCTTTTCATTTCGTTCGTGCTGAGCCCTCATTGCCTCCTTTGCCGTGCCACGCATCAGGTCAAATGAGTCGTCCCTAGAAAAATGCACGCAACGATCTTCTAACATCTCTAGCTGCCTCAACAACTGATACGTGGTACCATTCGTGATCATCTGTTGCCCAAACGCCAACTGGTACGGACTCGCCTTTACGGCACTGTGCACAGCCGATCTTAACGCACATGCTACACTGCTGAGCTGCTCATCCCAGTTACCTTGGTCAGTATTTATGTAGGCTTTGATTGCTGCCAAGATAGATCTGTTAACTCGCTCGGACGCGTTAGCCTGCGGAGCGTAAACGGCGGTGTAAGCGTGCTCTATGCCATACTTCTGCAGCAAGGAGTTGAATGCATGGGACTTAAATTGGACGCCGTTGTCCGAGACTAGCTTTTCCGCATGAAATAATTGTTCCTCAATGTATGGTACGATGGCGTCGGCGGTAAATTTTCTTACGGGTTTAATAAACGGAAAGTTGGAAAAATGATCTAACACCACAAATATCCCGACATTCCCACTACGACTTCTAGGATACGGTCCCAGAAAATCTACGTAGAGCTTCTGGAAGAACCGTTCTGTTTCCCCCGTTTTTGCTAGTGGCGGTCTTAAAGGTCTATTTGGATGCTTAGTACACTTACAAATTTCACACCGGTTTATGAACTCTTTGACATCTTTTAACAACGTCGGCCAATAATAGTAGCGCCGAACCTTTTCGAGCGTTTTATTTATGCCTCCGTGTGCAGATAGGGCGTGCTCGTGGGCCTTTTTTAGGACCGAATCTATGAGCCCCTTGGGAATCCAAATTTTCCAACAGAGTTCATCCGCTACCCTTTCGCCTGTTGCGTGCTCGGTGCGACGATATATATGCATGCCTACCACCTTTACATCTGGCATCTGAGCCTGACTACTCGCTACTTTAGCCCTAAGGGAAACGTAATCCGTCGAACTAAAGTGCTCCGACTCCAAATCGATCCTTTCTTCTGGTTCGATCTCTGACAAATCTGGGGAAAAGACCCGAGACAAGGCGTCTGGAACGATGTTTCGAGACCCTTTTCGGTGGCTAATATTAAAGGAATACCCCTGAAGCTTCAAAGCCCAGGCCAGTCTGCTACTCAGATCTGATTGGGACATCAGCCACTTCAAGGAGGCATGGTCGGTTATCACCGTAAATTGATGTCCCTCTACATAAGCGCGAAATTTCTTGATGCTCAGAATGGCAGCTAAGCATTCCTTTTCCGTCACCGAGTAAGCACGTTGGCACTTATTCAATTTTCGTGACATAAACGCAATTGGTACTTTATCGCCCTCTTCGTTTATCTGCATCAGTACCCCTCCTACTCCTGAGTGACTAGCGTCGCAGTGGATAAAGAAAGGCTTTTCAAAATTCGGTGTGTGTAAGACGGGAGCTTCACACATTGAGTTCTTCAGAGCTGTGAATGCAGCTTCTGCTTCTTCGGACCAAATGAACTGGCGTTTCTGCTTCAGGGCGTCCGTCAGAGGCGCCGCAATAGCCGCAAAATTCTTTATAAATTTGTGGTACCATCCCGTCATACCCAAGAATCGACGCAACTGTTTCACCGACATCGGAGCAGGATATTCCTTAATGGCCTCTATTTTGTCCAAGTCCATGCCTATAATACCGTGACCCACTACATGCCCCAGATAGCGGACCTCAGGCACACAGAACTTGCTCTTCTGTATATTAATTGTAAGCCCCGCTGCAGACAGCTTCTCTGCTAATACTTTTAACACACTCAGATGCCTTTCAAAGCTGTCTGACACTATAAGCAGGTCATCCAAGTATATAAACACTTCGTTTCGAAGATTGGCTGGAATAATGCGGTCCATAAGTTTGGACATAGTAGACGGCGCATTGGTAAGCCCAAACGGCATAACTTTAAACTGGTAAAGCGGCCGTCCAGGCACTGTGAATGCTGTTTTATCCCTAGAACCTTCTTCTAGCGGTATTTGCCAGTAGGCATCTTTCAGGTCGAGGCTAGTTATGTATTCTGCCTTTGGTAACCGGCTTAAGATCCCATCTATGAGCGGCATGGGATACGCGTCCTTCCGAGTCACCTCGTTCACCTTGCGGCTGTCTATACAAAGACGAACCTTCTCCGGCTTCCGGACGAGTACTACCGGACAAGACCACGCACTGTTGGATTCTTCGATGACCCCTAGCGCTAACATGCGATCCAACTCCTCATACATTAATTTCTCGATACCTGGGGACACTGCATAGTGTCGTTGTTTTGTGGGCTTTGCCTCCCCTACATCTATTACATGGGACAACAACGTGGTTTTTCCTAAACCATTATCCGCGAAAGACGGAAGACACTGAATGGTTCTATTCAGTTGTTCTCGTTGCACCTCCGATAAAGGACGTTGGTTTTCTGGATTCCACACCTCATCGCAATGGTTCACCGTGTCATTAGCACTTCCTTGTGGATACAAATCGGCTGGCAATAAGCCAAATTCGGTCCAAAAGTTAATGCCCAGATACAGAGGCTGCGTTAGGGTTGGAACGATGTATAGGGTAACAGACCTGGTAACACCTTTATAGCCCACTTCCGCTTTAAGCTTCCCCACCACTCTCTGAGACTGCCCACCCGCTGTCCGAACTGTGGATGTCATGGGCTTAAATTGAAATTGGCTTTCAGCTCGCTGGCCAAATCTCCACCAATGCAACTAATAGATGCCCCTGTATCCATTAATCCAACAAGCTTTCTGTCTAATAATGTGACCTCTGCATATGGCCTGAGATCTTCTGATATTATTGACGATACCAGAGCTTTTTTCTCTAACTTTAGATTTCTGACAAATTCTTCCCGACGTACTTTAGCTCGTGCCTTCCGTTTAGACTCCCTATCCTCTTTTTCTTCCTGTGTTATTTTCCTATTAACTATGGTTAAATTATTGTTTACTATTGGGATTGGGAATTGCGTAGCAGCTTCTATCGCTACTCGGTGTTCGTCGCTTTTGACGCTGATGGTCTGCGTGCACTTTTCAAGGGTGCACGCACTTGGGTGTTTTTTGTTGCTTGGCATTTTTGGCACGACGGCTTGTAAGTGTCAGGCTGGCCACACCCATAGCAAAAAACTACTCGCTCTGCTACGCAATCCTGGTAGCGATGACCATTACCACGGCAGTTCCAACAGACTAAGTTGAACGCTGCTATCTCCCCATCACTTTCGTCTGACTCCTCTTGCCCTGGGCTGTCTACCGCGTGAACCAACCGTCTTGGTGCTGGTCGTGGTCTAGCCACCGGATCTTTACCAACAGTTTGCATGAACAGTTCCCGAGTCTTCACCAAGTGTCTTAACTGTGCAATGCTAAAGATCTTTTCATATAGCAGTTCATGCTGTATCTCCGGCAATAAATTGGATCGGAGTGACTCCATCAGGGAACCTTCTGACAAGGGCGTTGTCAGGGTATCTGCCAGTCGGACAATCGCTTCGTAGAACTCATCAAATGATTCGTTCTCCTTCTGCTTCCTTCGGTCTATTGCAGCTCGAATGTTGACCTCTGTCCTCGCATCCTTGAATCGTACTAACAATGAAGATTTAAGGTCGGCCCAAACGACCGTCCTAACACTCTTATGGTAGCGCCAATACCAGTCACTGGCACTTCCCTCAAAGAGATTGCTCACGTATCTCGAAAGCAACTCGAAATTCCCGTCCAATGTTTGGATCGTGAGCGCTTCTACCCGATAAATGAAATCGTCGACGGAAATTCCAGTCCGCCCAGAGAACCTAAGCTTCCAATTGACTAAAATTTGACTAACACGCTCTGGTCGAATATCCACACTCATGGGGGAATTCCTGCTGGCTGTTTCGAAACCCTGAAACCCGGGCAAAGGTGTCGGCCGTCGTGCCGATCCTTCTCCAGCTTGGTTATCCCTCGAATGAACATCCGCTGTATTTGCCAATTGGCCCATGAGAGAGCTGAGAATACCTTGAAAACCATTAGCGATCGCATTGCTTAGCATCTCGGTTTGTGTCAACGAGGCTTCAGCCATGGCTTCGGCTATCATTCGCTGAAGCTCGTTACTAGGCGGCGGAGCTACCACCACTGGCGGACCAGCTTCCCTAGTTTGCGGCTGATTGGCCGAAGCAGACATCGAAGCTCCCTGTGGAGCCCCCACATGGGCTTTACTCCTTGTATCAGGCATTTTTGGTACCAATAAGGTTCCGACGGTAACCCCAGCAGTTTCGTCTAATAAATTCAACGTCGATGACTGAAAAGACGTTTTGCAGACAGGACAAACCTTCTTAGAACCCACTTGTGCGCCAAAACAGGCCCTATGGAAAGTGTGACCACAAGACGTGGTAAGGAGCTGAGCCAAATATTCCACCTGAGCCTGGCAGATCAAGCAAACACTTTCTTTTAATTCTTCGTCTGCTAAATTCTCGCAACTGCCAAATACGGGCATAATATAAAATATAAAATATAATAATAAAGTAATTAAATAGATAAATAAAATTTAAGAAATTAATAAAAAAAAAAATAAAAAAAATACAGTATCAAACAAAAAAAAACAATCTGCTAGGACCATGCTTAAGTCAAAGGGAATAATAGGGTATATCTATGTGTGTGTATGTGTATGATGTTCCCATGTACTACATTTACTCAACTACATGCATAAAGAAATTAATAATAACCCACAACTCGTAGCTATAGGCGGTCCGGGTCTTTCGCGGTGGGTAATAGTTTTATACCACGTTTCCATCCAACGACACCAGATACCCAGCCCGATGAGTATGAGTCCATTCACAACTCCTTCCTGGCAAATTGAGGCCTTTCACCCACCGTTCCTGATCGGATAATCCAAACCGAAAAAAAGGAGCATTCCTCCAGCATTGGCCAGAAGGAACAGGAAGGAAAGGAAGACAAACGAATAAAGAAAGAAAGAACGAAACGAATAGTAATAAGCTCGATGCATCGGGGTGGTACCGGTGTTATATGTACTCATCATTCCGGCCTGCATCCTAGGAGCCCGGTTGGTCACTTACAACGGTGGCAATAGTTTAATAACCCACTGCGCTGATCCAGCATAAAGTGATAAAGCCAAAACAAACAAAACAGAATGACAACTAGAAAGACACATCTGTCCCGATACTGGTTGGGAATGTAAGGTCTACATTCCACAATTTTCACAATCATTTGGGCCTTGCCGGTTTGTTGTCAGTTGCGACAACTCGGGCCCCACGTTGGGCGCCAAATAATAAACTAACTGTAGCATATTGGATATTACCAAACCTTCACGGAAGGCTGAGCAGGTGATGGTTCGTCTCCCGTCCGGGCACGTGCTTGTTCCGGCTTCCGTCTCATCGGCAAGAAATGGGGGGTTTTTTTATTTCCCAGAACGGACGGGACACAGCTCTACTCCAACAATCATAATACTGACACAGTAGCGTTCATTAAAATTTCACGTGCAAGCGAAGTATCGACACAAATATGTACAAGAGCAAATACACCTAACTACACACACACGGACACATACACACATACAAGTCGTGCCACGGTGTTGTTGTGACCACTCATGCCCACCCTACCATGATCACCGCTCCCGGTTCATCCGGTGATCCCATAAAGAAGGCTCTTACAGCCTCCTATCCAACCCCATTACCCTCCTTTGCCCAGCATGTTCCCCGCATATAGAACTATAGCCCCGATTTATGTTAAATCCTATATTTCATATTGAGCAATAGCACATGCATCGCACTAGTAAACTAATAAATGATTAACTCTTAATAATACACTTTAGATTGAAATTTAACTGACAAATTGAAAGAAGGGAAGGGTACATATCTCCAGCTTTTATGTTAGGCAAATAGATAATAATAATAAATAAATATGCAAAAGGGAATGTAAAAACTGTGCGCCGCGATCGTTATGGCAGGTCAGTTATTCAAGTGCATTAGCGAAAGCAACCGCAAGTAGAAAGCATAAAAGAACGTCAGAGCGACCAGCCTCGCATCTTCCCTTTTGTGCCTTGTTCTTAAGAGGGCTGGTTCTTATGCGCGGCGTAAGCGCTTATGGTTGCCAGCAGGGCATAAGGGAGAGCGCACAGCCTCTCTTAAGCGACGAAGCCCCTGACTACGTGAGGTTTTTTTTTTTCGGTCATGCAATAAATAGTTGCTCATAACAAACAAACTCCAATATTTTATCTTTATGTTTTGGGATCACTTACGGCCTTCCTTTGATTTGTTTTAATAAATGCGTTGAAACAGCGATAAAAGCGCTTCCATGGACTGCGGCAACGTTCCTAAAACGAAAGCTGGAGAAATATTTTTACAAAAAAAAAACTCACGCTCTCCTCTGCCGTTTAACCGTTGTTCACTTTCGCCCTGTCACACATTCCACTTGCTATTTCTTCCGAACAGAATTTAGAAACACAACCAAAAGAAATTTACTAAGCTAATTACACTAATGACACTATAGCATAAAAATAGGAATCAGCGGTTACACTGATGGATATAAAAAAAACGACAGTCGTTGCCGCCGGCTTCACATCTGGGCACTCCTCGGCACTTCGTATGGGGAAACGAAAATAGGTCGAGACCCAGATCTATATTTCGGGTAGAAATTGGCTGACCGTTTACATAGCTTTAATAATTTCCGCAGAATTGGACGGCGACTGATGAGCCGATCTTTTACGCCTCCCGCTTTGTGCTGCTCGGCCTAGCGCTGGGAATTAGGGCGGAGGCCCTAATATCGGGGAAATTGTTGTTGCGAGCTTTCGTATTGGGGTTCAGACAGGTCCCCAAACGATTGCCCGAAGTTTAAGCCGGTACTAACCGCCAATCTGAAAAATTAATTTCCAACAATAAAAAAAAAGCACTACCCTACGCCACGAGTGTATGTGGTGTATATTAGCGACGCTGAAATACATACCAATTGAGATTGGCTTTTAACACTCTTTTACTTTATAAACGCACGATATTTCTTTCTTTTTGCTGTATTCAGCTGTTAAGATCTTTTCCCGGTTTTTATTCCTCTTTTTTTTTCTTTATACTTGGACTGGACAAAAATAGCACGTCTGTCTTCGCCAACAGTTTTTCTTCCAAGAGACCGAGGCTAGATCTGCACAGTCTGAGACCCCCCAGTACAGCGTTAAACTTGAGAATCCTCCATTTTTGAATTGACGCTGTAATTATTTTACAAGTTTCAACTCAAAAAAACAGAAAAAAAACCGCTCTCCTTCGTTTACCTTTTAACTTGAATTGAGGCGGCAAAGTTGAGTAACATAGGGAGACCAATATCCCTTCTTGGTACTTTTCCAAATGTTCCCTTTTGTGGATCCCAGTATTTATACCTTTTTTTTTATACGTTACTCTTTCAAACCACTTCAAGCTCCAGGAGCTTCTTTGCGAGTGCGGGCTGAAGGTTCAGCGTAGCTACCTGCGTTGCGCCATATGCTTTCCGCATGTACGGCACTGCTCCTTGTGTTAAGTCGCCGTCGATCGCTGCAGCTATGGCCTCACATACCTCGTCGCCTGTCGTGAGCTCGTCTATGTTGAGTACCTCAACCGCGACTGTCTCCTGCATGGCCTTCACGGCTGCCTTGTCCCCAAGCGCTGCCTGGATGGCCATCTGCAGCTCCTGGGTGGCGGGGTCTGAGGATTGTTGCATCCTTAGAAGCAGCTCGCCCGAGGCTGTCTTCCTGATGCCCTGAACCTTGTTTTTGAGGCTCTGGAGCGTTGGTGCTGCCTTCACCAGTTTGAGGATGTCGGCGTATGATGCCTCCTCGGTGCATTTGACCAGCACTGCGTCTGGTCGGCCTGTCTGCTTGCGTTTCGCACGCCTGCCTCTCACCTCACTCCACTTCTGTGTAGGGTTGGTGTCTTCCGCCTTGCCGCACTGCATCTTGGTTTCCTCTTGTCGAGTGGCGTCAGCTTGGTGTCCTTGCCTGGGCCTTCCGCGCGCGCTCTTCTCCTCAGTTCGGGGTGTTGCCTCGCTCTTGTGGGCTCCTGATGCCGTTTGCGGCGCCTTAGTCGCACTGGGCTTGGTCATCCTGGGTAGGGGGCCAGTTGGGCCTGCAGTGTGATCATGGCACTGGCATCCTCCTGGCGCTGCCCTTTTATCCTCTGGCGCCTGCAGATGGGATTTGACTTCCACTTGCAACTCCTTCATGCGTGCTACCATCTTCTTGATGGCCATGTTGATCGACCTCTGGCCCTTCTCGTTCATCTGATAGAGTAGGTCGTCCAGGATTGCGCCAATCTCGTCTATGTCCTGTAAGCAGTTCCTGCTTCGCTTGGGGGGGGTTTTTCTCCCGCTACTCGATGGTGTAGGGGGTCCCTCGGCCTCTTCAGAGTATCAGTGCCCTTGCCGCCGTCCTGCGTGGCCCCACTGGCAAAGCTGTGCAACGAGCTCTGCTTCATTGGCGGTGCTAAAGCTGCTTGTGGCGGTGTTCGGGCCACCTTTGAGGCTTTTTGGAAAGCCATTGCTCCTTGGCTTGTAGCGAATTTTGCTTCGTCGGCCAAGTGTGCCACCGGCGAAGCAGGATTCGGGGGAACATCTCTCAGGGCCTCCAGGGTCCGCGCCCCGGCCACGGGATTCCTCCACGCGTGTGAGTTTGGGATGGAACTTATGCGTAGGTGTGTGTGCGGTTTGCAAGTGATCCCGCCTAGGAGTTAGGCAGTACCTTCCCTCAGGTGCGATCGCTGACAGAAGCTAGCTGCTGTGGGCGCAGTTATCTTCCGCAGCGGTCTCTGTCGAGGGCTGGATGCTTTGGCACCTAGTGCCCCTTCACCGCACTGCAGTCGATCAGCTGGTTAGTGGCCTGCACTATCCAGCCCTGGTACCCCAGTCGATCAGCTGCGAGGCCTGAAGTGAAGAAGAAGAACGGGAGAACCGGCCCAAAGGAGAGAAAGGATGAAAAAAGGTGGGAAACTCCAAGTGACGAGTGAAAAGCGCCGTCCAAAGCACTCACGGTGGGCCCCAGCGCCCCTGCCCCCTTTGGGTGACCGTGGAAATGCAACGCGCACCCCGGATCAGAAGCCAGTCGGGGCGAGACTCGATCCTCCCAGGTGAGCACGCGGTGTCAGCAAGAGCTTGAGCTAATTTCGGGTATTTTTTCCAGGTATGTGAGTGTGTGTGTGCGTCGGCAATTGTGGCCCTAGTGTAGAGCGAGTGGCACTGGTCCGGCCACCAGCTGTGGGCAATGGCGGACAACGACACACCTACTCGAACGGCACAGGTCCGGCCGCCCAAGTGTAATGGATGTTTGTGTGTGTGTGTCTGAATGGCTGGCGGTAAGTATTTTGAGAGCCCTTTTTAATCGTATGTGTGGCTGATGGATTTTTCCTTTTCCAGGACCATAGGGCACTCTGAATGCCATGGCACTGGATCCGGCCACCAACTAAGGACGATGGCGGACACGACACACCTCCTCGAACGGCACAGGTCCGGCCGCCCAAGTGTAATGGATGTTTGTGTGTGTGTGTCTGAATGGCTGGCGGTAAGTATTTTGAGAGCCCTTTTTAATCGTATGTGTGGCTGATGGATTTTTCCTTTTCCAGGACCATAGGGCACTCTGAATGCCATGGCACTGGATCCGGCCACCAACTAAGGACGATGGCGGACACGACACACATAACTCGAACGGCACAGGTCCGGCCGCCCAAGTGTAATGGATGTTTGTGTGTGTGTGTCTGAATGGCTGGCGGTAAGTATTTTGAGAGCCCTTTTTAATCATATGTGTGGCTGATGGATTTTTTTCTTTTTCCAGGACCATAGGGCACTCTGTATGCCATGGCACTGGATCCGGCCACCAACTAAGGACGATGGCGGACATGACACACCTACTCAAACGGCACAGGTCCGGCCGCTCAAGTGTAATGGATGTTTGTGTGTGTGTGTCTGAATGGCTGGCGGTAAGTATTTTGAGAGCCCTTTTTAATCGTATGTGTGGCTGATGGATTTTTCCTTTTCCAGGACCATAGGGCACTCTGAATGCCATGGCACTGGATCCGGCCACCAACTAAGGACGATGGCGGCCACGACACACATAACTCGAACGGCACAGGTCCGGCCGCCCAAGTGTAATGGGTGTTTGTGTGTGTGTGTCTGTTTTTGGCTGTTCTAGCAATCACCAACGCACTGCATTCGATTTGAATTTGTCCGGCCGTATGATTTTGCAAGTGTGTATGGCAGCATTTTTATTCGTTTATGTTTTATTTAATGGCTTTGATGTCGGCAGCGTCCGTTGTTCATTTTTGTTGTGGCATGCGAGTGATATGCATTTGTCATTTAATCCAATGCAGTGGCAGAGATTGAGATGTGTCCAATTAGTACACAGCGTTCCAGGATATCTGGTTGTCAAGATGGTACCTCATGTTGCGGGCGTAGGCCTTAATGTCATCCATGGAGAGGTCATCTGTCCACATCTCATCGTCATCATTTTCTTCATCCATTTCAGGATCCGTCTCTGGAATGGCGGCTGGCGTTGGCCCTAACGTTTTTTGTGGTGGCTGTGATCGTGGTGGTTTCTTTGACCGCCTGGCTGCTGGAGCTGGGGCAACCACTGTTGCTGCTGCCATTGTTGGTGGATTTTCCGATGTTTCTGGAACTGCTGGAACGGCAACTGCCTGGGATTGGATGAGCGAGGTGAGTAGTGACATCATCACTTCCAGCATCTTTTCCAATCGCGTCCTCCTCTGCGTATTCTCCAACAGTGCCTGGCTGCAGGATCCCTCGAAAGATTGGCGTTTCGGCTGCATCTTCTGCCGGGAGCGGTTGTTGGCAAGCTGCTGCTGCTGCTGTCGCTGTTGTTGACAGCTGCTGTAGCTGCTGCTGTTGTGCCTGGGAACGGCTCAATGGCTGCTCTGGACGTCGTCGCCCAGTGCGTGGGCCAGAGGCAGCAGGCGTCTGTTTTTTTGTCTGTATTGGCTGTTGCTGCTTCTGCTCTGCTGATGTTGTTGTCCTCTTCGTCGCCCAGGAGAGGAGACATTGAGTGGCGTCCATGCTGCCTGCCAGGGATTGGCTGGCGTTTGAGCTGGCTGTTGCTGCTGCTGTCGGCGCCCTGGATGTGCTGGTGTTGTTTTTGCTGGTGGCTGCTGCTCTGGCAATGGCTGCAGAAGCGAGCTGCGCTTGCGACGCAACTCCTGCATGGCCACTCGGTGCGACAGAAGGCGGCCCCTTGCTGCCTTGAATGCCGGACATCCCTTGTAGGCGCTGATGTGGGCGCCCTGGCAATTGGCGCATTTAGGAGCGTCTGCCCTTGGCTTGGCACATGCCGTGGACGCGTGGGCACCCGCACACTTCATACAGACGAATGAACGCCTGCAGTAGGTGCGGGTGTGCTTAAAAGCCTGACATCTGTGGCACTGGGCTGGGTCCACCGGCTTGGCCTGCCTCTCAACGATCACCAACTGGTTGCCCAGCTGGGTTAATTGGAGGACATCGTGGTGGCTTTCATCCGGCTTGGGGGCTATCTCCAACTCGAACTGGTCGAGTGGCTGTCCATCGGATCTCGCTTTAATGGCTCTAATAAATTTAACTGAATAGCCCAGTTCGGCCATCTGATTTGTTATTAGTTGGGTGCTTGTGGAGTGGTGGAGATCTCGCACGACGATCCGTAGCCCACGGTCACTCTTGTGCTGGTGTGTGTAGTGGCCAGTCATCGCCTCGTTGCCGCCGCCATCGCCCAGGATTGCCATGATGGCATCCCTGGTAGCCATGTCGCGGGCCTGGATACGGACACCATTGCGGCTGATGAGCTTGGTGTGATAGCTATTGTTGCCCACCCTCGGGTCATTCTGCAGCTTGTCCAGAATGGGCATAATGTGGGGACAGCTGGCAGAATGATGGGGGGGTGGGGGGATAATTGTCGTTGGTTGGTGCTGTCGCTGCAGCATCCGAATTTGTCTGGCATTGGGCATACTCAGGGAGGGCAGCTGGAGCAGCCCAACGCCGCCGCCGCTGCTGCTGTGGGTTCCTGTGCCGCAACTACTAGTTGCATTTGCAGGTGAGTGAGGTAGAGCTAGTAGAGCATTGGCAGTGGCAGGAGCAGGGGCAGGGGCGGGGGCAGGGGCATTTTGTGTAATTGTCCGCTGATGTTGTTGCTGGTTGATTGTTGGTGATGGGGATGGTTTTGAATTTGGGGGATATGGGATTTCCTTGCCTGTTGGTTACTTTCCCGGAGTCGTCGTTTGGCCGATGCATGATTGGCATCCAAATTGTCGTCGTCATCGTCATCAAACTCAACAACCATAACATCACTGTCATCATCGTCATCATCATCCAACTCGGCGCGGACGCGCTTCAGTGGCGAACGGGCCGCTGCAGCAGAGGTGGATGGGATATCATCGGTATTGGCTGTGTTTGTTGCCGTTGGCTGATGTTGTTGTTGTTGATGTGTTTGCTGCTGCTGATGTTCCTCTGGCGGCGGTGGTGGGGGGGTC
Source organism: Drosophila miranda (assembly GCF_003369915.1). Lineage (NCBI taxonomy): Eukaryota > Metazoa > Arthropoda > Insecta > Diptera > Drosophilidae > Drosophila > Drosophila miranda. The sequence continues at coordinate 75,520 of NW_022881654.1, forward strand.
CGCCTGTTAACATTGCTGTTAACAGGCATCGTCTGGCTGCCGACGTAATTGTAGTTGTCGTTTTTGTGTTTGATGTCGCTGTTTGTGTGCTGATGTATGTCATCATTGTATTTGTGGTTGTGGTTGTGGTATTGGCTGTGTGCATTGCATTTGGAACCGCTGCTGTGGCCGATCGAGCGGGGTTTGTGCCATGGCTGTGGTTCGAGTTCGAACTCGCTCCCGAACGGGCACTCGAACACGAATCTTTTGTTGGCTGCTGTTCGTGCAGAGGCTGCTCGAGTGCCCTCTCGTATTGTCGCTGGTACGAGGTCGTTACCCGCTCTCTCTTTGCGCCCTCTCTCGCGCCTTGCTGTTTCCGGCTCTCTCCACGCGATGCATCGGCATACGGTGCATCGATACGTGTCTGTGTGTGTTGGAGTGTGGGAAGCGGAATTATTGGCGCGCTTGGTACCGCTTGTCTTGGCTTGGCTTGACATTGCGGTGCTTTGGCTGACGCCGCTGCCGCTGCCGACGCTGCCGCTGCCGACGCCGCCAATGCCTCAAGCCGGCGACTACCGCTGCTGCTGCTGATGGTCTGCTGCTGCTGCTGCTGGCGATCCTGGGTATGGGCCGCCTCCACCCAGTCGCCGATCTGGAACTGCTCCTGGCTGGTGAGATTGGGAATGGCCGCCCAGCTGTTGGGGCAGGGCAGGTCGGGGATGGGGCTTGTGGCCGGAGTGGCCGTGATGGTGGTGTCGGCATTTGTGGTCCTCACATACCCGGTAATGGTGGCTGGAGCCGGTCCAGGAATTGGAGGAAGTGCCTCCAACCAAGTGGCGGAGTCGGTGGATTGGCGTCTCAGTATCGCTGCGTTTGCCACGGTGCCGGTGGCTGCGCTGTCGGCGCTGGCTTCGCCGTCGGCGGCGCTGTCGGAGCTGGCAGTGGAAATGGCTGATTTGGGGCGATCCCTGGCTGTGACGCCGGCAGTGGATCTTCTGGCAGTGGATCCGCGTGGCATAGCTGCGCTGGTTTGGATTTGGTAATAAATTTTTCGACCGACGCGAGTGGAGTTTTTGTCAAGCCAAATTATTCACACAGTTTTTTATATTTATACCCGATACTCAAAATGAGTATTGGGGTATATTAGATTTGTGGTAAAAGTGGATGTGTGTAACGTCCAAAAGGAATCGTTTCCGACCCCATAAAGTATATATATTCTTGATCAGCATCAATAGCCGAGTCGATTGAGTCATGTCTGTCTGTCCGTCTGTCCGTGTGTCCGTCTGTCCGTCCGTCCGTCTGTCCGTCTGTCCGTCCCCTTCAGCGCCTAGTGCTCAAAGACTATAAGAGCTAGAGCAACGATGTTTTGGATCCAGACTTCTGTGATATGTCACTGCTACAAGAATATTTCAAAACTTTGCCCCGCCCACTTCCGCCCCCACAAAGGGCGAAAATCTGTGGCATCCACAATTTCGACGACCCGAGAAAACTAAAAACGCAGAATCGTAGAAGATGACTATATCTTCGAGAGTGCAATCTGCAATCTGAACCAGATCGTATAATTATTATAGCCAGCATCAAGAAAACAATTTCATTTTTTCTCGCCCTGTCTCTCTCTAACACACACGTAGCATAGGCGGCTTTGCTTAGAGTAAAACATTAGCGCCTAGATCTCAGAGACTACAAAAGCTAGAGCAACCAAATTTGGTATCCACACTCCTAATATATCGGACCGAGACGAGTTTGTTTCAAAATTTCGCCACACCCCCTTCCGCTCCGCAAAGGACGAAAATCTGGGGATATTCAAAAATCTCAGAGACTATTAAGGCTAGAGTAACCAAATTTGGTATCCGCACTCCTGTTAGATCTTACTATAAAACGTGTATCTCAAAATTTCGCCCCACCCCCTTCCGCCTACACAAAGAACGAAAATCTGTTGCATTCACAATATTGCACATTCGAGAAAACTAAAAACGCAGAATCATAGATAATGATCATATATATCCGATTGCTGAATCTGGATCAGATCAGATCATTTTTATAGCCAAAAGGAACAAATCAATTTGCACTGGCTACGCAGCACCCGACGTCACGCTCAGACTGATTTTCTGTCTCTCTCGCACGCACTCTTCGTCGTGTCGTTTAATATTAGCAGCGTCTGCCGGAGGAAAGCCATACTGAATTAGTATCGGGTATAACTGTAGAGTTGCGGTGTCCGCAGCAACTCACAACGTTCCCCCTCGTTATACCCGATACTCAAAATGAGTATTGGGGTATATTAGAATTGTGGTAAAAGTGGATGTGTGTAACGTCCAGAAGGAATCGTTTCCGACCCCATAAAGTATATATATTCTTGATCAGCATCAATAGCCGAGTCGATTGAGCCCTGTCTGTCTGTCCGTCCGTCCGTCTGTCCGTCTGTCCGTCCCCTTCAGCGCCTAGTGCTCAAAGACTATAAGAGCTAGAGCAACGATGCTTTGGATCCAGACTTCTGTGATATGTCACTGCTACAAAAATATTTCAAAACTTTGCCCCGCCCACTTCCGCCCCCACAAAGGGCGAAAATCTGTGGCATCCACAATTTCGACGACACGAGAAAACTAAAAACGCAGAATCGTAGAAGATGACTATATCTTCGAGAGTGCAAAATCTGAACCAGATCGTATAATTATTATAGCCAGCATCAAGAAAACAATTTCATTTTTTCTCGCCCTGTCTCTCTCTAACACACACGTAGCATAGGCGGCTTTGCTTAGAGTAAAACATTAGCGCCTAGATCTCAGAGACTACAAAAGCTAGAGCAACCAAATTTGGTATGCACACTCCTAATATATCGGACCGAGACGAGTTTGTTTCAAAATTTCGCCACACCCCATTCCACCCCCGCAAAGGACGAAAATCTGGGGATATTCAAAAATCTCAGAGACTATTAAGGCTAGAGTAACTAAATTTGGTATCCGCACTCCTGTTAGATCTCACTATAAAACGTATATCTCAGAATTTCGCCCCACCCCTTCCGCCCCCACAAAAAACGAAAATCTGTTGCATCCACAATATTGCACATTCGAGAAAACTAAAAACGCAAAATCATAGATAATGACCATATCTATCAGATTGCTGAATCTGGATCAGATCGGATCATTTTTGTAGCCAAAAGCAAGAAATCAATTTGCAGTATCGGGTATAAATGTAGAGTTGCGGTCTCCGCAGCAACTCACAACGTTCCCCCTCGTTTTTTTTATGCATTCTCAGCGTTTTGCTGCACTTAATGAACAACAGGCGATGGTCTGGCCCGAGACGCTTTGTTTACACTTGGCATTAAAACTGGAAAAACAAAGGGAAATAACCAAAAATTCTAGTATGAAGAAAAAAGTACTCGGGTGTGGCAGAAAAAAACTACAATCTTGATCTACAAATGAAGTTTTTTTACAGTGAAATATATACTTGACTTGTAGTGAAACGCAGCCCCGAAATTTTCATCATCAGTGGCATCCGCAGATAAAAAGCAACAAAATATAGTTGTATACAAGAAATGTTTAGCTGGCACCGAAATACGGACAGCTCACAAACACATGGACACATGCTTAACTTAACTAAAGTGGATACACACACATGCATCGCATATACATGCTCTATATTGGGTATATACATAAGTACTACTCGTACTCGCTGTGCACTTCATAAACAACTGGCTGGCCTACATCATGTACTCGTACAACACACAACAAAAGATTTGAGGGGGGTGTGTGTGGAGTGGGAGAATTGGGGGGATGTCAGTCAGTGCCCCGCACGTTTCGATAATTTCGAATAATTTAATTAAGCCCAGACGAGGCGGCAGTACTGGGACTTTCACGATTCTCCCCGGAACTTCCAAAAGCCCTGAAAATGGCAAGATTTTCAAAAAAAATTAATTAAAGATCACTTTGACTTAGCACCCCTTTTGGGACTACGCCCTTGTGTCCCGCTAAAAGTAGAAAACGAATAAACAAAAGCTTTGTGGGCGGAGCCAGATCGGCAAACGAATGAATCCAGCCAACGATTTAGGTAGTAGTCGTATATGGGGAGGGAGGGAAACTGAGAGCTGGTCGCTCGAATCTCCACATATCGCCTAATCGATGGATTATTTAATTGTAATTGGTAATAAGAAATTCAAATTCAGCTCTCGGTACATGTGTAATGTGGTATGTGAGGACGGAAGCACTCGACGCCAAAAGTCCATGCAAATGAAACGAGGCTTGGATTACTCCCGAACCCGATTGGGTAAACATGGAACTGGACTCCGTTTACTGCTGTTGCACACTATCTGAGGGGATCGACTGACGGTCAGGCACGATTATTTCGTTTATTTCTTATTTATTTTTTTTTTTCTTGAAAGAAGCAATAGACACTTGAGAAAACGAGCCACCTTCGGCGTTTCCTTTTAGGGCATCAAAAAAGTGATCGTGACCATTGCCGGCCCACATTCGAAAATCGTTTTTCAAAAACTCTCGTTCGTTCTGGCGATGATGTCACAGTTTGAGTGTATATATATAAAGTATATATATTCTTGATCAGCATCAATAGCCGAGTCGATTGAGCCCTGTCTGTCTGTCCGTCCGTCCGTCTGTCCGTCCCCTTCAGCGCCTAATGCTCAAAGACTATAGGAGCTAGAGCAACAATGGTTTGGATCCAGACTTCTGTGATATGTCACTGCTACAAGAATATTTCAAAACTTCGCCCCGCCCACTTCCGCCCCCACATAGGACGAAAATCTGTGGCATCCACAATTTTAAAGATACGAGAAAACCAAAAACGCAGAACCGTAGAGGATGACTATATGTTCTAGAGTGCAAAATCTGCACAAGATCGTATAGTTATTATAGCCAGAATCAAGAAAACAATTTCATTCTTTCTCGCTCTGTCTCTCTATAACACACAGGTTTCATGGTCGGTTTTGCCAATTGCAAAATATGAGTTCAAGGATCTCAGAACCCATAAGAGCTACAGCAACCAAATTTGGTATCCACACTCCTGTGATATCGGACCTTGACCGTTTTGTGTCAAAATTTCGCCACATCCCCTTCCGCCCCCGCAAAGGACGAAAATCTATTAAGAAAATCTAAAAGACTATTAAGGCTAGAGTAACCAAATTTGGTGTCCGCACTTCTGTTAGATCTCACTATAAAACGTATATCTCAGAATTTCGCCCCACCCCCTTCCGCTCCACAAAGGACGAAAATCTGTTGCATCCACAATATTGCACATTCGAGAAAACTAAAAACGCAGAATCATAGATAACGACCATATCTATCAGATTGCTGAATCTGGTTTAGATCAGATAATTTTTATAGCCAAAAGGAACAAATCAATTCGCAGTGGCTACGCAGCGCCCGACGTCACGCTCAGACTGATTTTCTGTAGAGGCGTCTGCCGGAGGAGAGCCATACTGACTTAGTATCGGGTATAACTGTAGAGTTGCGGTGTCCGCAGCAACTCACAACGTTCCCCCTCGTCTATGATTCTGCGTTTTTAGTTTAGTTTTTTTTTTTTTTAGTTTTGCCGCATGGTTTGCATAAATTTCCATTTGGATTTCCATTGCCATTGCCATTGACTGCCTCGTTAGCTAGCCCCTTAGACCCATCAACTTTTGATTGATTTGATCCGATACGCTACGCTGCTCAGCTTAGCTAAAGATTCATTTATAAAACAAAAGATATACAAACAGGGTTGAGTAAATCAAATGAATCTGTTGATGTAGATTCACTTGATTCTGGTGATTGTCAATATGACAATCGTATGCTGAAAATGTTATGTATGTATGCCACCGGTTCATGTACCAGTAACAAATGGTCGCCGCAATCGGTACTTGAACAAATTGGGCTTCGGAGATGTGAATACGTCAGAGTTTTCTTTCGTACTGATTTTATTTGGTAAAATGCAAGGTTTATATACAATTTCTATGAGTATGATTGTTTACTTAGGATCTTAGGTATGTTTAATTAGCTCTGAGTATCATATTGCTAGGGAAATGTGTTATCTCTATTTAGGACTAAGCAATTACTACAAATCCAACAGTGGAATATTCCAAGGGTCATATTTATGACGGTCACAATGGTTATCATGCAGATGGTGTGTGATTTGACCACATGCAGGTCATCCAGAATGTGTTTTATGATAGTGCCGTAAATATCTTAACAGTGTATGTACACAAATGCATGCAGCTGTCCGTTGTATATTTATTTAGGTCAGTAGTGCATGTCACATATTTATATTTAGAGCATATTATCGTTTATTTCTTTAGGTGGCTGGGAAATCTTAACCTATTTATGGTTAGCTATTTGTCTAGGTCTAATCGTACAATTTTGTACTTTCGTTGAAATCGTACATCCCCCCGGCCGTTGAACATAGTATGCTCAACCATCATCAATATTGATTGTGAACGGATGCCTTGGTGCGTTTTCTTCACTAGCTGATGAGCTAAGTGTATGTCTCTGCTGAGAAGGGAGTCTTGTTGTGTACCACCTTTTAACCAGATGAATCATTACAATGATCATGATGAAGAGCAGTGCAATGTAGATGGCAATATGATGATGATCAATGGTTTCAAGATTGTGGGGTAACTTGAAACCTTTAGGTGGTAGCAGATTCGTTTCCATTTGATACAGCTCCTCGTAGTTCAGTTTTTTTCATTGTTCCTTGAAACCTTCTTTGTAGAACGTTCAGTTGATGTTTCGTTGAGATCACTATCTCCAAACCGAGCGTATGATAACTGCAGAGTAGTTTCCAATGTGCTCTGACTTGTGACAGTCATTAGCGAATTCCGAATGATGCATCCAGGTTCGGCGATCAATATTCCTGAGTGTTGTAGCTTAATATCCGAAATGCCATCTGCACATACCGCTGATAGCTTTAATGATGACTTTGTTGCAAAAATCCATCGATTTCTTTTATGCATGCTCAACCATAAAAATGATTTTTTTGTGTTGACTAGGTGACATGAAGAGTCCGTTTTGTTGTGAAACATTTGTAATTCACAACTTGTTTCGGCTGAGAACATTGTTTGTTTATTATAGCAAACAAAGTCATTGTTTGCTCTTTGATGACAGTTTTTGAATTCAGTCTCTGATAGTTCAACGAATTCGTCTCGGTGACTATTGATTGCCATATATGGTGTTTTTATTTCAAACATGCTTATCCCATTTTTATTTGGCACCGGAATCGCTGTCAATTTGTATATTTCCAGTTCGTTTATTGAGACTAATGGAAATGTAACCTTGATAATTGCATGATCCTCTATTATAGTGCCTTCTGCTTTCATCATCTGGTACACCATGAGCATATTGTCGGGAGTTACTGGAAGTGCTTGTCCTGGCCTTAAATGATCCCGTATCTGCTCCAGTTGTTCCTTAAGTTGTCGGGGGGATATTAGCATAGGGCTAATTGTATTGTGTCGGATATCTGTCAGGACATTGATGATCTCTGCTTGCATTCGTTGAAGATTTGCAGATAATAGAGTCAACTGAGTAGACAACGTAGTGTACCATTGAAAGGCGCTAAAATGATCAGCCCTTCCCTTTGACTCGGTGATGAAATCCTCAATTCGACTTAATCGTTTGGAATTTGAGATTTCATCCCGTTTTATCACATTGATTGTAGAGTCAATCAATGATGTTTGATTTTTAAGCAAGGTTAATAGGTGATCTTCGTTATCCTTAACCTTTGCTATAGTTTCCGACATTTCTCGGGCATATGTTGAATCTAATACGCCAAATAGACTGCTTGCGATGTTTCCAATGATGTCCAGCGGTGCCCTTTGCCTCCGTGTTCTTGCTATTAGTGTATTTTCAGCTTGCAGGTCCTCTTCTATATGTTTGAAGTGCTGATACATACTGGTGCATGCGTCTACTAGTTGAAGTTGTGTGCATAGATGTCCAATTTTTGTAGTCCCCATGGTGAATGTGTTCATGTCTTTCCAATAGGGCTTTAAATTGTAATAGACAATGATGGTCCAATCAGTTGTCGCAAGTTGGCTGGTTCCTACTCTTTCAAAGTATATACCCGGTTTTGATCCAAACTGGGTTATGTTGATTGACTGTGCCATCGCTAACGGTACCAGCAACAACATTACAAGCATTGTCATGGTTAACGACAATTTATTCGGCTGTGTCCTTTTCCTAGGCTGTCTGTCCTCGGATGATTCTTCGTTTTCTGATGGATCATCTATCGGATGTTTATGTGTGGGTTCCTCTTCGTTGAATAGTGGAGCTACATGTTGGATCTCTCGTTTGAAAATCCCCTTTGCCGTTTTTACTTCCACCACTCGTACAAAATTGTCCTTGCCATGAAACAATCGAATGATTCTTCCTAGTGGCCATTGTAATACTGGTGTATTGTCTTCCTTTAGTATTACTAATGTTCCTTCCTTAATGTTAGCCGAAGACTTCCTCCACTTTTGACGCTGTTGCAACTGCTGAAGATATTCATTGGACCATTGTGTCCAGAATGAGTGCTTCAACTTTGACACTGCTTGCCATCGATTTCCTAGCGTCTTTGGCTGCTGGGATGGCTCACTGTCAGCTTGTGCGGTTAACGGCTCTCCTATCAGGAAATGCCCTGGCGTTAGTGCTGTTACGTCGTTTGGGTTGTCAGATATCGGTGTTAATGGTCGAGAGTTTAGTATGGCCTCTATTTCGACTATAACCGTTTCTAACTCCTCATAAGTTAGATTTGCCGTCGTCACATTTTTTAAGAGGAGATGTTTGGCAGATTTTACTGCAGCTTCCCATAAGCCGCCGAAGTGTGGTGCGCGAGGAGGTATAAATTTAAACTGTACCCCTTTGTTGTTGCACTCTTGTACAATATGTTCTTTTGCCTTTTCCGAGAATATGGCTTCTTCTAATTCTTGAAGTTTGTTCCTGGCTCCTACGAAATTCGTAGCATTGTCGCAATGGAGCACTTGACATTTTCCTCGACGAGAGATGAACCGCCGAAGTGCCGCTAAAAATGCTTCTGTGGTGAGATCACTGACAAGCTCCAGATGTACTGCTTTAGTCGCGAAACAACAAAATATAGCTATGTACGCTGTGTTAGGCTTCTTTCCTCGAATTTTATAGTGGATTTTGAATGGTCCACAGTAGTCAACACCAGAATTGAGGAATGGCCGTGCTTGGGTGACTCGAAGAGGTGGCAGATTTCCCATGATTTGTTCTAGTAGCTTAGGCTTGGCTCTAGTGCATTTTACGCAGTTCTGCACAATACTTCTGGCCATGTTTTTTCCTTTGAGTATCCAGTACTGTTGTCGTGATGCTGTCAGCAATGCCTGGGGGCCGCAATGCATGTTTTCCTTGTGTATCTTACCAAGGATCAACTTCACAATTGGATCGTTGTAGGGCAGGAGCATTGGGTGTTTGGCGTCAAATGAAATGTTTGCCGCTTCCAGTCGACCACCTACTCGTAAGATTCCCTCCTGATCCATGAATGGTGTTAGAGAGTTAATCGAACTTCCCTTTTGTGTTTCCTTATGTTTTGTTAAATGACGTATGTCTTCTTTGAAGTCATTCTGTTGTATGTAACGAATGACAATTTTCTGAGCTTCTTTCATCTCATTGACTTGGACAGTCTTGCTTGTGTGCGTTTTCTTTCCTCGAAAACGCATCATGTAAGCTACTATTCTCAATAGCTTGTTGTATGAGTTGTTGTGCTTTATTTTGTAGATTAGGTCATCCTCCTGAGTGATAGTCATAATTGATGACTGACCAATCTTTTGGGGATTTGCACTGATCAACTCCTCTTTTGTAGCCACAAATGGTGGTGGCCATGTAGATGTTGGGCCGTGTAAAAATAGTGGTCCATAAAACCACATGCTATGTTTTATGAACTTCGTCGCCGTCATTCCTCTGGAGAGCACATCTGCTGCATTATTTTCGGATGAGACATGCCTCCACTGTCTTTGTATCGTCAATTCTTGAATCGTAGCTATTCTTGTAGCTACGAATTTGTCTCGGATGGATGACGAGCAGTTAATCCATGATAATACGATCCTTGAGTCAGACCAAAAGAAGGTTGATGCATCTTCCATTGATAACTCTTCCTTTACTTTTGCTGTCAATTGAGCACCTAACACCGCCGCTTTTAGTTCCAAACGGGGTAATGTTAATGCATTGATGGGCGCTAAATGTGATTTGGCACATAGCAATTGAATCGTTGCCCGCTTATCCTTATGTATTGCTCGGATATATACTGCAGCTCCAAATGCTTTCTCCGATGCGTCAACAAAGGTATGTATCTCTGATGATATCGGACTTTGTCCTTGGAATATATGACGTGGTACTTGTATGGAGTTTAATAATTTTAACTCCTCCCTGTACCTTTTCCATTCCTCCTGGAGATGAAGTGGAAGCGCTTCTTTGTAGTCAAAACCTTCCTTTGTGAGATGCTGCATAAAGATTTTTGCTTTCATCACAACAGGTGAAAACAATCCAAGCGGATCGAAGATCCTAAAAATTTCGGATACGACATCTCTTCTGGATATTGTTTCCTTAGTGGCAATCTCCGTTTTTCCACAGAAATGGTCGGATTTAGGCATCCACGTTATTCCCAGGGTCTTCACGCTGCAGTCTTCATAAGTGGTATCCTCCAGTTGTACATTTGGAATCATGTCTTCCTTCGGAATGTTCTGTAGTATGTGCACGTTGTTTGTGCACCATTTTCTCAGCTTAAATCCAGAATTTTGTAGGAGTTGGTTAAGTTCCTTCTGTTTCTGGAGGGCCTCTGGTATGGAATCTGCTCCTGTTAAGCAATCATCCACATAGAAATCCTTTTCTAGTGCATCAGCTCCAGCCGGGTATTCTCTCTTGCCCTTTTGAGCAAGATATTGTAGGCATTTTGTGGCTAAATATGGAGCTGCCTTAGTTCCGTATGTTACAGTTTTGAGTCTGTAATATCTCAGATCTTCTGATGGATCATTTCGCCATACAATTGTTTGATAGTACTGGTCCTCAGGATTGACCCAGATCTGACGATACATTTTTTCGATGTCTGCCGTAAATACATATTTGTGCATCCGGAATCGAAGCAATATTGAAAATATCGAACTTTGCACAGTCGGACCTTTATGCATCAAATCGTTGAGTGATTTGCCGGACGACGTAACAGCAGAAGCATCAAAGACAACTCTCAATTTTGTTGTAGAGCTGTCAGGTTTCATCACACAGTGATGTGGAATAAAATAACGTGATCGTGCTATTTCCTTAGTGTGCATTTCCTTCATATGCCCAAGTGCCTCATATTCTTTCATGAATTGCACATAGCTTGCCTTGGTTTCCGGATCTCGTGACAGTCGTTTTTCCAGGCAAAAAAGTCGACGTGTAGCCAAATCACGGCTCTCCCCTAGGGAAGAAGCATCTTCCAAAAATGGAAGTCTGACAATGAATTTCTTGTCACATGCCATTTGAATATTTTGAGAAAAATATTGCTCACATCGCTTCTCTAGAGGGGATAAGCATGGTGTGTTGCTCGGGAATGAATCCAATTCCCAAAACTTGGAGATTTGCTGATCCACCTTGTCCTCCTCAGTCAAAACTGCACACGTGCTTTGGCTCTTTGACTCCTGTCTTAGCTTGCCAGCCACTATCCAGCCTAGTTTCGTTTCCTGTAGCCTGGGTAATCCTTTTCCAATTGATACATGCTTGTCTTGCATGATTTCGAAGTAATGTTCTGCTCCCAATAGTATGTCTATTCTTCCAGTCTTGTCAAAGTTGGGATCCGCCAAAGTGATATTTTTCGGAAGCTTCCAACGAGACGTATCAATTGACTGTGCTGGTTGATCTGCCACTATGTGTGTCAATACTATTGCTTCTAGTCTTGTATTAAACTTGTTATCTTGTGAAGTAAGCATAACATTGACTCTTGCTTTTGACGTTTGTGTTCGTCCGCCAATTCCATTTATTTGTAGTTCTGATTTTGTGACTTTCAGATCTAATATTTTCAATGCTCTTTCAGAAATCACATTGACTTGAGAGCCTGAATCAAGTAGGGCTCTAAATTCACCCATTTGTCCATTGTTGCCTTTTATTGTAACAAGAGCAGTAGCTAGTAATACATAAGTGTTTTGACTACTATTTGCTGATGCTGCAGTTTTGGCTTCAGACTTGATTTCCAAATGTAGTAGAGTGTTGTGTCCTTTATTGCACTTAACACAATCTCTTCTTTGGCAATTCTTTGCAGTGTGATCGCGTTTGAAACATTTGACGCAAAGTTGGTTCTTTTGAACCCAATTTAACCTCTCTGCGACAGGTTTTTTTAAAAACTGCGTGCATTTGTAAATAGCGTGATTTGGCTTTTCACAAAAATAGCAGACATACTGACTTTCAGTTCCTGCTGAGGCACATGTGATGGGTTTCTTTGTTTTTTCCCATCCAATGGCTTCCAAGGTAAGGAACCTTTGTTCGAGAAATTTCATTAATTCGCTCAAAGGCTGTAATTTCTTTGTACTTTGTATGGATTGTTCATACAAAGTGTGAGTCTGACGATCTAACTTTTTTGTCAAAATACATAGAAGAATCGGATCCCATCCAGCTGTCTCTATATTTATGTTATTGAGTGCTAATAATGTTTCCTTTACATTATCGTGCAAAGCCTTAATGGACTTTGCATCATTGGAAGTGCTTGGTTGATCCAATAATTTTTGAATTAATGCGTTACTAAGCACTCTTTTGTTGCTGAAACGCTCTTGAAGCATGTTCCATGCCGTTGTGTAATTATTTTCTGTTAGCGAAAGATGGCGTATTAAATTTTCCGCTTCTCCCGTAACATTGGTTTTTAAATACCACATCTTCTGAATGACGGGTACCGATGCTTCATGAATCATTTGCTTAAAAATGTCATGAAATTGTTGCCATTTTAAGTAGTCACCATCAAATTTAGGGATAGCAACCTTAGGCAGGGGTAATGTATTATGCATATGTGGAGCAGCGATAATTTGTTGAACAGCGTCTGCTTCAGTCATTGTTTGGACTGTTAATACTGCATCTTCAGCTGCAATGTAATTGTTAATGTTATATCCCATTTTCACAGGATCAATGCATTTTTTATAAATTTGAATATGGATCGCTCTAATCTCATCCCAATATTTGATTATTATTGGTTTGAAGTCCTTTCGCGTCTCATTCGTCATTCTGTTCATGATGCGCTCTAGACTTTCAAGCAGCACCTTTTGTTCTCGGATCATGGGCTCTATTTCAGGCTCACTCTCCATAGATGTAATGGATCCTGTATCTATATCCATTTCTAGTGCAGCTAACTGCTTTGTAAATTCGTCTTTATATCTGACGACCAACTCTTTTGTGTGTTTGAAATATTCGTTAGAGAAATAACTGTGCTCAATTTTTGAGTTTTGAGTTATTTTTTTGATATTACATTCCTCCATTGAAAATGCGTCCCAGAGCTTTGATATGTTCTCAATGCGGGATTTAAAATATTCTGGTTTCTGCTTCCTTTCAGCAGAATCCTTTTTATAATTTCGTACCAGGCTCTGAATCTCTTCGCCTGTGGCAAGCTGCCTGTCTAGCATAACATTAATGCTTGATGATGCCATTTTATTTTATTTATTTTAATACTTTGACCCGATGGAGGTAATTTGTTTGTCACTATGACTGGTTGTGCCTCTACTCACAACCACGAAGATGGTCAAAGTATCTCAATAAATATTTATGACACTGGAATTCTTATTTCCAATTCAACCTTAGTCGCCAAGTTGACTGTGATGGTTGAGTTAGATCCAAATAACTCCAATTAAGTTTTCCTTCACCGAAGGTTTTAAATCACAACTGTGAGTGTTGTTGTATGTATGTAAATTGGCCGCCAAGTTGACCAATTATGTAGGATTTTTCAACTAAATCCAAGTTCCAAATCGGGAACAAAATCCAGATGAACGGTTAAGTGTCCAAAAGTCGGGGGTCACCAAATGAGTAAATCAAATGAATCTGTTGATGTAGATTCACTTGATTCTGGTGATTGTCAATATGACAATCGTATGCTGAAAATGTTATGTATGTATGCCACCGGTTCATGTACCAGTAACAAATGGTCGCCGCAATCGGTACTTGAACAAATTGGGCTTCGGAGATGTGAATACGTCAGAGTTTTCTTTCGTACTGATTTTATTTGGTAAAATGCAAGGTTTATATACAATTTCTATGAGTATGATTGTTTACTTAGGATCTTAGGTATGTTTAATTAGCTCTGAGTATCATATTGCTAGGGAAATGTGTTATCTCTATTTAGGACTAAGCAATTACTACAAATCCAACAGTGGAATATTCCAAGGGTCATATTTATGACGGTCACAATGGTTATCATGCAGATGGTGTGTGATTTGACCACATGCAGGTCATCCAGAATGTGTTTTATGATAGTGCCGTAAATATCTTAACAGTGTATGTACACAAATGCATGCAGCTGTCCGTTGTATATTTATTTAGGTCAGTAGTGCATGTCACATATTTATATTTAGAGCATATTATCGTTTATTTCTTTAGGTGGCTGGGAAATCTTAACCTATTTATGGTTAGCTATTTGTCTAGGTCTAATCGTACAATTTTGTACTTTCGTTGAAATCGTACAAGGGTAATAAAAGAGTAACGAACAAGATTAAGAACCATTAACCATAATATGTGCGTAAACAACACACACATTTTGAACCGAATCATATCAAATGCAAAAAAAAAACAAAACGAAAACAGAAAACCAATTAAAGATTATAAAACTATTATAACGAAAAGAAAAAGAAATGAAAATTCAAGAATGCATAAATCTAACATTTGCAATTACAAAATATTTACTCTGGTACAAAATGGTACATACAGTAAAGATATTCGTTTATACAATATTTACTGTCTATATAACCATTATATACTACTTACTTACTGACAACAAATTATTAAGGGTTTTGTTCAATTTCATTATTCGTATGTTAATAAAAACAATTTCAGACTAACTTAAACTTACAGTCTGCTCTGAAAACGGGTTAAATGCTAGTGCTGTGCTAGTTGATTATTACTCGTACAATAAATACTATAGCTTAGAGCCATCCTGCGTCCCTGGTCACCGGTGGATCAAGCCTTCAGAACAACAAAATCAATCAAACAACAACAATCAATTCAAAAATCAATCAAACAACAAACAAAAATTGAACACTACAGCTGAAAATCTTGTACAGGCTGAAATATTCTACATTCTACAGCTGAAAATCTTGTACAGTCTGAAAATATTCTACATTCTACAGCTGAAAATCTTGTACAGGCTTCTACAGCTAAAAATCTTGTACAGGCTGAAATATTCTTCATTCTACAGCTGAAAATCTTGTACAGGCTGAAAATATTCTACATTCTACAGCTGAAAATACATTAATTATGTATAGTACATGTATAATACATACTACATTAAATAAATAAAATAAAAAACAAATTATTATTATTATTATTGTTATTATTATTAAAATTAATATAATTATACTACATACTACAAAATATTTTCTAACGTCTTATTTAATAATTTAATTTTTTGGTCCATTATTTGGAGAGCCATGAACACTACAGTTGTAGCATAATATACTGGGTTTCTGTTGAAATCTTCTTTAAACGATACTTTCATTATGTTTATAAAAATTGTTGATAAATGCTTGCCACGCTCCTCGAAGGTATTGCTGTTCATGTTGTTAAAACATATTGGTTCGACTTGACAAGCCCCCACTCTCAACCTCCCTCAATACTAAATCGAGTGGCTTGATTGTTCAAAGTGATCTACAAATTTGAATCAAGTTTGGTGTTCGATCTCGCTCGCCTTTTGGTATATCAAAATTTAACGATCATAAAGAATAATCATAAAATAATCGACACATCAATATCAATTAGCAATCAATTGGTTACGCTTTATGCTTTGAATACTGTTCCGAATGGAGCTTTAGATAAAGCCCTGGGCAGTGCTGAAATCTTGCGATTTATGGGCGGCTCTTTTCGTAAATTTCAAGGCGGCTTCTTCTGTGGGATCTGATCCCTCCAGCCGTCAGCTCAACGTCTTCTCCGCTCTGTTGTGTTCTGTTCTGTTCTTTTCCGTTCTGTCTGCTGTCTGCTTTGATGCTTGAAATGTGTGAGAAATCGGCTAATCACACATGAGACCTGGCTAATTTGAATATTCCCCCACTGGTTGTTTATCAATAGCCTACGAATTGGGAATCAGAAAGGTAGCTCTTTTGTAGGTAGCTCTTCGGCTAATGTTGCTTTAGTATGCAAACAAATTGAGGATTGTAAATGACGCCCCTGGGGTCAAAATTTGTCGTTGATAAGATAAACAGAATCGCACAATCACCTTCCTTAATTGGCCCTTTATTTGATATTTTCTTGTCTCCCATCTTAACCTCTTCCCCATTCTGGTATTTGTTTTTCCACCTGAGTACGAGTATTTGCCCAAGCAATTGACAAACAACTTCATTGTTTGTCCAAGCTGAAGCTCGACCCAAAGTCTTACTAAGACATCGGTTGACAGAATGGCGTAATATCACAATAATTAACAGAAAACTTAACAGCAAACGATTTCAAAAGTGAGCAACTCCTCTCTCAGTCGCATCTGACCCTAGCAATTAAGAGCACTACTTTCAGAAATATTGATGTAGTCAAGGTAATCTACACTTATTGCGAAAAGCTTCGGAAAACACAAATTGCCCTTAAACTCTTAAACATTTGCTTCATCTACGGAAACCAGTCGAAATCACAGAGTATACGGAGTCTGGAGTGGAATTTTATTCCCCCTTCTCTTGGAGCTCACATATGTATATACTATAACACTGGTAAAAAAAAAAATACTCGTATCATTCTGGAATTTGAGAATATAGTGTGTCACAAAGGAAAGGGAGTCCAACGACATTATTACTAGTTTTAAAAGAAAAATAATATTGAGATTATCTTCATTCGCGATTCTAAAACTGTTTCGACTTCTCATTTTTTCTTTGAGTGAATTTATATTTATTAACCTTTCAGCCCTGTTCTTCTTTCTGTCTGTGGGAACATCTGGAATTTGGAGACTGAGAGAGCTGGAGCCTAGGAAATTGCCCAACAAAATTGGCTCTGAGTTGCACACCGAATCCTCTACTAAAGTTCTTTGTGTTGGTGCAGCTGCAAAAGTGAAATCAGCAAATGACAACACTTCGGAAAGAGTAAGTAGAAGGGGGACAGACGTGATTAATGTAAAGTTTTTAACGCGATAAACTGAATATGTATATGTCCAGCTGCGCAGGATCAGCCGCGTTTCTCCGATCGTCTGTCAATAATTTATACTATATACGTACTGTCTTACACTGCTATAACATTCTCACATGATATTTTACCATACCCTTCCCGAATACGTGATGTGATCAGATCGAGAGACCCTCTAGCTGCGTGGGAGGAGGAGAGCAGAGTAAACACTAAACTAAATTGCTTGTCCATAAGGTCTGTTTTTTGGCAAACTGTGCTTGGATTGTTTATCCAATTTATGGCATTATTATACCCGATACTCAAAATGAGTATTGGGGTATATTAGATTTGTGGTAAAAGTGGATGTGTGTAACGTCCAAAAGGAATCGTTTCCGACCCCATAAAGTATATATATTCTTGATCAGCATCAATAGCCGAGGCGATTGAGCCATGTCTGTCTGACCGTCTGTCCGTCCGTCCGTCTGTCTGTCCGTTCGTCTGTCCGTCCCCTTCAGCGCCTAGTGCTCAAAGACTATAAGAGCTATAGCAACGATGTTTTGGATCCAGACTTCTGTGATATGTCACTGCTACAAGAAAATTTCAAAACTTTGCCCCGCCCCCTTTCGCTTCCACAAAGGGCGAAAATCTGTGGCATCCACAATTTCGACGATACGAGAAAACTAAAAACGCAGAATCGTAGAAGATGACTATATCTTCGAGAGTGCAATATGCAATCTGAACCAGATCGTATAATTATTATAGCCAGCATCAAGAAAACAATTTCATTTTTTCTCGCCCTGTCTCTCTCTAACACACACGTAGCATAGGCGGCTTTGCTTAGAGTAAAACATTAGCGCCTAGATCTCAGAGACTACAAAAGCTAGAGCAACCAAATTTGGTATCCACACTCCTAATATATCGGACCGAGACGAGTTTGTTTCAAAATTTCGCCACACCCCCTTCCGCCCCCGCAAAGGACGAAAATCTGGGATATTCAAAAATCTCAGAGACTATTAAGGCTAGAGTAACCAAATTTGGTATCCGCACTCCTGTTAAATCTTACTATAAAACGTGTATCTCAAAATTTCGCCCCACCCCCTTCCGCCCACACAAAGGACGAAAATCTGTTGCATCCACAATATTGCACATTCGAGAAAACTAAAAACGTTGAATCATAGATAATGATCATATATATCAGATTGCTGAATCTGGATCAGATCAGATCATTTTTATAGCCAAAAGGAACAAATCAATTTGCACTGGCTACGCAGAACCCGACGTCACGCTCAGACTGATTTTCTGTCTCTCTCGCACGCACTCCTTGTCGTGTCGTTTAATATTAGCGGCGTCTGCCGGAGGAGAGCCATACTGACTTAGTATCGGGTATAACTGTAGAGGTGCGGTGTCCGCAGCAACTCACAACGTTCCCCCTCGTTTTTTTTATACCCGATACTCAAAATGAGTATTGGGGTATATTAGATTTGTGGTAAAAGTGGATGCGTGTAACGTCCAGAAGGAATCGTTTCCGACCCCATAAAGTATATATATTCTTGATCAGCATCAATAGCCGAGTCGATTGAGCCCTGTCTGTCTGTCCGTCTGTCCGTCTGTCCGTCTGTCCGTCCGTCCGTCTGTCCGTCCCCTTCAGCGCCTAGTGCTCAAAGACTATAAGAGCTAGAGCAACGATGTTTTGGACCCAGACTTCTGTGATATGTCACTGCTACAAAAATATTTCAAAACTTCGCCCCGCCCACTTCCGCCCCCACAAAGGACGAATTGTGGCATCCACAATTTTAAAGATATGAGAAAACCAGAAACGTAGAATTGTAGAGAATGACCATATCTTTAAGACTGCGGAATCTGAATTGGATCGTATCGTTATTATAGCCAGCATCAAGAAAACAATTTAATTTTTTCTCGCCCTGTCCCTCTCTAACACACACGTAGCATAGGCGGCTTTGCTTAGAGGAAAACATTAGCGCCTAGATCTCAGAGACTACAAAAGCTAGAGCAACCAAATTTGGTATCCACACTCCTAATATATCGGACCGAGACGAGTTTGTTTCAAAATTTCGCCACACCCCCTTCCGCCCCCGCAAAGGACGAAAATCTGGGGATATTCAAAAATCTCAGAGACTATTAAGGCTAGAGTAACCAAATTTAGTATCCGCACTCCTGTTAGATCTTACTATAAAACGTGTATCTCAAAATTTCGCCCCACCCCCTTCCGCCCACACAAAGGACGAAAATCTGTTGCATCCACAATATTGCACATTCAAGAAAACTAAAAACGCAGAATCATAGATAATGATCATATATATCAGATTGGTGAATCTGGATCAAATCAGATCATTTTTATAGCCAAAAGGAACAAATCAATTTGCACTGGCTACGCAGCACCCGACATCACGCTCAGACTGATTTTCTGTCTCTCTCGCACGCACTCTTTGTCGTGTCGTTTAATATTAGCGGCGTCTGCCGGAGGAGAGCCATACTGAATTAGTATCGGCTATAACCGTAGAGTTGCGGTGTCCGCAGCAACTCACAACGTTCCCCCTCGTTTTATATTCTCTTTCTCCCGACTGTTATCTATGTTTCCTTTCCACCTCCTGGGCGAAAGGACACAGCACAAATTCTGCAGGTGAAAGGTACGCGAAAGCAAAGAAAAGGCCAAACGGCCAATCTCCGACGGTGCTAGATCGACACTTTCTCTCCGCCGATCTGCTCGCGACCAAGGGACGGGCCCTCCTTATCTGCCGCGTCGCGCTTGACTACTAAAGTGCCGACGCCAACGCCTCGGGAAGCTAGCCGCTTGGGGGGACCGAGCGCTCCCCAAATGTCTTCTCCCTCTGCTTCCACGCTCGCTTCTCCGATGGCTGAGCGCTTTCCAGACAATCCCAAAGGTTTAAACGCCACTTTGTTAGGCTTGCGGCTGCTGTTGTTTGCTGGCTGGCTTCCTTGGACGATCGAATCCGCACTGATTAACTCGATTTACTAAGCGCCAAGACTACAAATGGGACAACTCTTTATTCTCCTTTAGCCCTTCTCTTCTCTTCCCGCAGCACTTACCCCAATCGGACTCAGCGCTAACCGGCTTCTGACGACTGAATAGCCCACTCGCCTTCAACCAAGAATCTCGCAGTCGAATCTTGGGTTTAGATATTTAGATTCCCTAGAGTTTTTCTCTTCACTAAATTCTTGGTTTTTCCTTTTCGTCGGACCGATACGCAACCGACTCAATTGACTTTCACGAGGGAATAGCCGATAGGGACGCCAACGTTCTGGCGGCAAATCCTCTAACAGGTCCCTGGATGCATTTTCAACAGAGATAGCCTGACGTTTTGACCTGTTACCGTCTTTTTGGTTTTCCCTTGACCTGTCGTTCGCCTGCCACTCTGAGCACTAGATGGCGCCACAAAAAAAAATTTACATTTCCTGCTGCAAGCGCTACAAAAGCCCCCACGAAAGATCAGGATTGGGGGTCACACTCCCAAGAATGATAACAGGACAGCTTGAAGCAGTTGGTTTACTGACGAAGATCTTTCGCGTGAAACCGTCCTACGTAACGACCCTGCAAATCCTCTAACTCATAGTAGGCCTGCCCTATCTTCTTTTTGACCCTGGCCTTCAGAAAGGCCGCACCCAACTTCGCGCAGTACCCTGACTGAAAATTGCTCTGCCTGAAATTTCTTCGGAACACCTCCTGGCCGACATTGTAGGATATGTCTCTCGACCGTAAGTTATACTGCCGTTCATTCTTATCGTTCTGTTTTTTCATGACTTCTAGAGCCTTGCTTCGAACCAAGTCTAATGAATCCTCCCGCGAGAAAACTGCTGACCTGTCGTCCATCACCCGCAATGCTCTCAGAAGCTTGTATGTTGCCCCGGACGTGATGAAATGCTGTCCGAACACCATATAATAAGGAGTTGCATTCAGACTTGCATGCACCGCCGAACGCAATGCGCAGCAAATGCTGCTGAGGTGCTCGTCCCAGTCCTTCTGATCCTCGCGCACATAAGATCGGATTGCTGCAATCACCGAGCGATTTACACGTTCGGAAGCATTAGCTTGGGGTGCGTACAAGGCCGTGAGAGTGTGCGAAACTTTATATTCCCGGAGCAGCTTTTGGAATGCCTCAGACTTAAATTGTGTGCCATTGTCGGATACTATTGTCTCCGGAACCCTGAAAGCATGAAAAAGATCTTGCTGCATGTATTTGACTACCACGTCCGCGGTCAACTTCTTCACTGCCTTAAGAAACACATATTTAGAATAGTGATCGAGGACGATAAAGATGCCTATATGTCCACTTCTTGAACGGGGATATGGCCCCAGGAAATCTACATATAATTTCTGGAAGAAACGTTGTGACTCGGGCGCAATTCCAATCTTCGGTCTCTGGATTGTATTGGGGGCCTTGGTAGTCTTGCAGACATCACAAGCCTGGATATACTTCTTCACATCGGCAACCAAACCAGGCCAGTAATAATACCGCCGTATCCTTTCTAGGGTTTTGTGAATGCCTCCATGGGAAGCCAGTGGATTGTCGTGCGCGTTACGCAAAACGTAACCACTAACCCTTGAGGAATCCAGAGTTTCCAAATGAACACATCATGTAGCACCTCTCCTGTTGCGTGATCTGACCTACGATAAAACAAGTTATCTACAATTTTGAGATCTGGCAACTTATCAATATTGGCCCTAACCCTTTCTCCGATCTCCACGTAATCTTCTGCCTTGAATTCTGGCGATTCCAAATCCACCAACAACCCATTGCTCGCGTCTAGAGTCGCCACTTCCTCCTCATTTACGCGAGAAAGAGCATCCGGAACCACATTAAGCCTGCCGCTACGATGCTCGATTTTAAACGAGAAACTCTGCAGCTTTAATGCCCATCGGGCTAGACGAGAGTGTAAGTCAGTTTGTGACATGAGCCACTTTAAAGAGGCGTGATCAGTGATTACAGTAAATTCATGCCCCTCGATGTAAGCTCTGAACCTATTTATGCAAACTATTGCGGCCAGACATTCTTGTTCGGTGACCGAATAATTCTTTTGGGCTTTGTTGAGTTTTTTCGATACAAACGCAATCGGATATTCGTCCCCCTCCGGCGTCTTCTGCACCAGCACTCCCCAACGCCTGTCTTGCTAGAGTCGCAGTGAACATAGAATGGTTTGCTAAAATCAGGACTACGCAAAACTGGCGCTGAGCAAATCATCTCCTTCAACTTTTTAAAAGCCTCCTGACCCTCTGAAGTCATTGAAAATTTCTGTCTGGGTTTGAGCAAGTCCGTGAGAGGCGCGGCTACCGATGCGAAGTTGCTTATAAACTTCCTGTACCAGCCTACCATACCTAGGAAGCGACGCAGAGACTTTAGGGATTTTGGCAAAGGAAAATCGGACATGGCCGAAATCTAATCCGGATCTGTACGAATCACCCCTTCGCCTACTATATGCCCCAAATACCGCACTGACTTCATGCAAAACTTCCTTTTCTCCACATTCAGCGTTAACCCTGCCGCTTTTATGTAACTTGCCACTTCACTCAACACCCTCCGATGTGACTCAAAACTGTCCGACACAATCAAAAGGTCGTCCAGGTACACAAAAACTTCATTTCTTAAACTGGCCGGAATTACCTTGTCCATCAGCCTTGTCACGGTCTGCGAAGCATTAGTGAGACCAAAAGGCATTACCTTATACTGGTAGAGAGGTTTCCCCGGAACCGTGAACGCTGTTTTATCGCGTGAGCTCGGCTCTAAGGGAACTTGCCAATAGGCATCCTTAAGATCCAGGCTCGAAATAAACAACGCCTTAGGAAGACGTCCTTGAATCCCATCAATTTGTGGTAACGGATACGCGTCTTTTTTGGTCACCGCGTTAACTTTCCTACTATCTAAACATAGCCTCACCTTTCATGGCTTCTGCACCAATACTACCGGTGATGACCACGCACTATCGGATTCCTCTATCACCCCTAAGCTGAGCATCCGATCTATCTCCGCATATAACAATTTCTCTACCGCAGGAGATACAGGGAAGTGTCTCTGCTTCACGGCTTTTGCATCACCTACATCAATTGAATGCGAAAGCAGAGCCGTCTTTCCTAGACCGGAAACGGAAAACGAAGGAAATAAATTGATGGTCGCTTGCAACTGGTCCATTTCCCCTCGGCTGAGGTTCTGCGGGTCATGAACTATCTCTGCCAGCGATATGCTGGGTGGTAATAAATCGAAACTTGACCAAAAATCGATCCCTAAATACAAGTCCTGGCTGAGCGATGGAATAATGTGCAGCTCAAGGTCCCACACTGCACCCTTATACTGCACCGGTGTCCGCAGTCGTCCCACTACCTCTTGCCTCCGTCCATCCGCAGTGGAAGCATTTACAACTCCTCTCTTAAAAGGAATTCGGCTTTGGATTACGCGTTCTGCTAACTTTCCGCCTATAACACTCATAGCTGCTCCGGTGTCCAATAGACCAAGGACCGTTTGATCCAACAGGCGAACTTCCGCATATGGACGCTTGTCCTTCTGCTTGTAACGAATGCAATTTATCGCTTTCGCCGCCTGCCGGAACGCTCTCATTCTTCTTGCACTCCTTGTGAGGGACTTATTACTGGGTTGGTCGTTGGTGAAAAGCGAATGGGATCTGGCATGGACTAGTTGTGGCCAGACTAACGCTTGGTGTATGTCGGATTCTGATTTCTCAGACGGAAGCTGGGCGGTAGTTTTAAGTATCCCTACTGGGATTTCGCCTCTGCACTCGACTGCTTGCGCTGAACACTGACCGGCTGGCGAGGCTGGGTGTTCACTTTGCCGTTTTTTTGGCATTTGCTACACGACGGCTTATATTTATTAGGTGCTCCGCACCCAAAGCAAAAAATTTTCCTTTTGCTATCGCAATCGTGGTAGCGATGCCCCTCCTTTCGGCAGTTCCAGCAAATCAGTGCCATGGCTGCCACCTCGTCCTCTTCTTCTACATCCGAGAATTCGGAGGCCTCCTCTAATTGGGCTTCCTCTACCAATTCCGCAACCTGTTTCCGGAAAGGAATCAATTTCTGGTACCCATGACTCCGCCTAACTTCGTCGAGAAAACCCTCCCTTCTACGACAGACTTCTCTCAAACGTTCTACGGAGTCGATTTGGACATTCAGGAGCTCATGTCTAATTTCAGGTCGCAAATTGCGCCGTAAAGTTTCCACAATCGCTTTCTCTGACATGGGAGTTTCCAAATCATCCATCAGCTGTATCAGGGCGTCGTGGAAGGAATCGAAATTTTCTTTTTCTTTTTGCTTCCTGTCCCTTATCGCTTCTCTGATATCCACATCGGTTCGAGAATCCCTAAACTGCTTTCTTAGGGCTTGGCATAACCGATCCCATCTCATCGATCTGGAAGACTTGTGGTAACGCCAATAAAAATCTCTGGCCTTTCCGTCAAAAAGCAGACTGGCGTTACTGCACAGAACTGGAAAATTTCCCTCGAGAGTCTGATGCGTCAAAGCCTCTACCCTATAGAGAAAATTATCAATGCTCAATCCTTTTTGGGTCCCATTAAAACGTAATTTCCAACTATTGAGGATATGGGCGACTTTGTCCGGTCGCTGACTCAGATCTGAGACTGCACTGCTTGAAACTGTGCTGAATACTGACTATTCAGTCCCTGTCGGAATGTTTCCTCCACTTCTCTGTCCCTATTTTGTTGGACCGGATTATCCGCTTCCCCACGTCTATTCCCTTGAGGAATGCTATTGCCAGTCTCTTGGAAATGTGCTGCTATGCTGGACTGAATGATTTGAGCCATTTTGTCCGTGAGCTGGGCTACCACCTCGTTTTGCATCGTGCTGATGGCCTGTGTAACCATGCTACTAACTCTTTCAGCGGTTATGGCTGCTGCATCGTTTTGCTTGGCCTGGGACCTGGTATTATGAGGAATACTTCTATCGACGCATAGCGTCTTGCATGTGGGACAGGTAGTATGGGTCTTGACATGTGACTCAATACAAGTTTTGTGAAGCTCGTGGCTGCACTTTGTTTTCAATGTAGGAGCCGAAGCCAAAGTTTTCCCACACAACTGGCATTTTGGCGCCGGAGCCGGTTCAGGCTCGTTATCGGGGTTCTCCTTTGTAAAAAAAATAAATCAAACTTAATTCCTAACTGTCCTGACAAAAATATATCCCACAAAAACTACACGACAAAACCTAAACACTTACTTATCAAACGCAGACAAAACCAAAGTTAAAAATGTGTTAATAGTAAAACTAAATTAAGTATTCCAGTTAAAAGTCAGATAACTTATGCTAGCAAACCTAAGATAACCTAAAAATTCAAAAATAATAAGTAACTGTACGTGAACTCAAATTGCAAAGAGAACTGATTCCTCGTGTTATAATTCATAGCTTCCCACGTTGCCAACTTAGGGTCAATGGCCCAGCAAACGCCACAGCTGTTCTCAAGTCTCGCTTCCCTTGTACAGCGAGAGAGCAAGCAAATCAACAGCCCTACCAAATAACACACATGGAATGTAAACCACAAAAATAGAACGCAAAGAAAATGACACGATAAAAAAAGTCATAAAAATGTTTGCCTTACGCATAGCTAATCCCCATGCGAAACGGACCCTATGCTAATTGACACGCCAATTCCTAAGCACAAAAGAAAATGTAAAGAATGTGTACGCGCGCAGACGCCTTGCACTTGTCGCTGTCTAATCAAAACCAACAACAACTGCATGCGCGAGCCGTGGCCAGCTGCTGCTTTGATTCGCGCCACTGTCGTCCAAACATCTCGGCTCGGCACTCTACACTTGAAATGAGCATGCTGCTTCTGATTTCACTCGTGGCCAACGGAATTCTATAATCAAGATTAATCCGAGTATGTCCAACGCGCTAAAGCTCATCAGCAGCAATGGCTAAGCCTTCCGCACAGTCTTTCAGCCGTGGGCAGGGTTCCGTAAGTAAACGAGATTCCCTCTACAGTCCTATGCGCCCGAAAGACCATGTTTAAGACTCCTGCCTCAGAAAAAGTAGGGTATTATTAAGATCGATGCACTTTTCGAAACGCTCCTCAGACGTGGCCGGATGAAAAGTCAAAACTTCTGCTTCCGTTTTCCGAATCGTCTGACGAGCCCTCTACTTGGTGTTGAGAAAAGAAGATGTTCTTGAGCAATGACCACTTCCAGAGAAACAATTTTGGTCAATGCCGTCTATGCTGAATCGGGAAGTTTTAAAAACAAAAAAAAAGGAAGTCACAGTGTTGATGGTGTCACACCTGAATAGGGGCGCCAATTTTTATACCCGATACTCAAAATGAGTATTGGGGTATATTAGATTTGTGGTAAAAGTGGATGTGTGTAACGTCCAGAAGGAATCGTTTCCGACCCCATAAAGTATATATATTCTTGATCAGCATCAATAGCCGAGTCGATTGAGCACTGTCTGTCTGTCCGTCTGTCCGTCCGTCCGTCCGTCCCCTTCAGCGCCTAGTGCTCAAAGACTATAAGAGCTAGAGCAACGATGTTTTGGATCCAGACTTCTGTGATATGTCACTGCTACAAAAATATTTCAAAACTTCGCCCCGCCCACTTCCGCCCCCACAAAGGACGAAAATCTGTGGCATCCACATTTTTAAAGATACGATAAAACCAAAAACGCAGAATCCGTGACGATGACCATATCTTCTACAGTGCAAAATCTGAACCAGATCGTATAATGATTATAGCCAGAATCAAGAAAACAATTTCATTCTTTCTCGCTCTGTCTCTCTCTAACACACAGGTTTCATGGTCGGTTTTGTCAATTGCAAAATATGAGTTCAAGGATCTCAGAACCTATAAGAGCCAGAGCAACCAAATTTGGTATCCACACTCCTGTGATATCGGACCTTGACCGTTTCGTGTCCAAATTTCGCCACACCCCCTTCCGCCCCCGCAAATGACGAAAATCTGGAGCATCCACAAATCTCAGAGACTATTAAGGCTAGAGTAACCAAATTTGGTATCCGCACTTCTGTTAGATCTCACTATAAAACGTATATCTCAGAATTTCGCCTTACCCCCTTCCGCCACCACAAAAGACGAAAATCTGTTGCATCCACAATATTGCACATTCGAGAAAACTAAAAACGCAGAATCATAGATAATGACCATATCTATCAGATTGCTGAATCTGGATCAGATCGGATCATTTTTTTAGCCAAAAGCAAGAAATCAATTTTCAGTGGCCACGCAGCGCCCGACGTCACGCTCAGACTGATTTTCTGTCTCTCTCGCACGCACTCTTTGTCGTGTGCCGTTCCACCTCGTTAGTTATAATACTATATATATGATTCATAAATGTAACGTGTCACCTACGCACGTCTGTGTATATAAATCCTGCCAGGCTAGCTGTTATTCAGCGAAGGGAAGCACACGCTTTGGGTTTCCGGCCTCTGCTCGTCGGCTATTGGAGTGATGTTCTTGCCCCCCTCCTGCTGATGGCCTATACGCATTATACCGCGAATGAAGTAGCGTGCCACGACGAAAATGCTTAACCGAGAGACACTGTTTATCCCTGAATAGAATTGTGGATGTGTGCTGGAAAGGTATCTCAACTCCGCCTCTGGTGTTGTCGAGGTCGTGTCGCCCACCCTACCATGGCCATTCCAAACCGTTCGATTTAATGACGGAATGGCCCCTTTGTCCGGGGCGTCCTACATGGGGAATTTGCCAGCGAAAGCAAAGCGCTAGATTAATACATTATAAAGTTTATTCACTTACTGGCTAAAACAATAACATTACCCGCAAATACCATAATATAATCACCCACATTAAAAGAATAGCTAAATGAAATATATGTATAAAATTCCTACAAATACTTGGCTATGTGTCATACAAACGATACACTAAACAAGTCCGAAATGGACAAACTAACTTGCTTGCTGACTCCGTAATGTTACGAAACCAATTCGAGTGGGCACTTCTCCCTCTCACTCACCGACCGGCCCTAGTTCCCTTGTTTCAAGTTGTAATTTATCAATAACAGAATTTAAGTCCACTCATACCTTTTCTCCAGTTTATGGCTCCATCGGCGAAAGCGCTTTCCTCGATGAATACCTAAAGCTGCTGTGGTGGAAGAACACATAAATGGGCACAAGGTTGGGGGAAATCATATTTGCAGATCGGCGAGAGTCACGAGAAGCCACTACCGGAATCAAATCTAATTCTCTCCTAATTAACTCCGCACAGAAATCATAATTAATTACACATTTACAAACACGAATACAATTAGTCCGTCAATCCGTTGCTTCCTCTTTTTTTTCTATTCTCTTTCTCCCGACTGTTATCTATGTTTCCTTTCCACCTCCTGGGCGAAAGGGAACAGCACAAATTCTTTCCCCTGCTTCTGCAGGTGAAAGGTACGCGAAAGCAAAGAAAAGGTCAAACGGCCAATCTCCGACGGTGCTAGTTCGACACTTTCTCTCCGCCGATCTGCTCGCGACCAAGGGACGGGCCCTCCTTATCTGCCGCGTCGCGCTCGACTACTAAAGTGCCGACGCCAACGCCTCGGGAAGCTAGCCGCTTGGGGGACCGAGCGCTCCCCAAATGTCTTCTCCCTCTGCTTCCACGCTCGCTTCTCCGATGACTGAGCGCTTTCCAGACAATCCCAAAGGTTTAAAAAAAAAACGAGGGGGAACGTTGTGAGTTGCTGCGGACACCGCAACTCTACAGTTATACCCGATACTTAGTCAGTATGGCTCTCCTCCGGCAGACGCCGCTAATCTTAAGCGACACGACAAAGAGTGCGTGCGAGAGAGACAGAAAATCAGTCTGAGCGTGACGTCGGGCGCTGCGTAGCCACTGCAAATTGATTTCTTGCTTTTGGCTACAAAAATTATCCGATCTGATCCAGATTCAGCAATCTGATAGATATGGTCATTATCTATGATTCTGCGTTTTTAGTTTTCTCGAATGTGCAATATTGTGGATGCAACAGCTTTCGTCCTTTGTGGGGGCGGAAGGGGGTGAGGCGAAATTCTGAGATATACGTTTTATAGTGAGATCTAACAGAAGTGCGGATACCAAATTTGGTTACTCTAGCCTTAATAGTCTCTGAGATTTGTGGATGCCACAGATTTTCGCCCTTTGCGGGGCGGAAGGGGGTGTGAGGAAATTTGGACACGAAACGGTCAAGAACCGATATCACAGGAGTGTGGATACCAAATTTGGTTGCTCTGGCTCTGAGATCCTTGAACACATATTTTGCAATTGGCAAAACCGACCATGAAACCTGTGTGTTAGAGAGAGACAAAGCGAGAAAGAATGAAATTGTTTTCTTGATTCTGGCTATAATAATTATACGATCTGGTTGAGATTTTACACTCTAGAACATATAGTTATCCTCTACGATTCTGCGTTTTTGGCTTTATCGTATCTTTAAAAATGTGGATGACATATCAGTGACATATCACAGAAGTCTGGATACAAAACATCGTTGCTCTAGCTCTTATAGTATTTGAGCACTAGGCGCTGAAGGGACGGACAGACGGACAGACGGACGGACGGACGGACGGACAGACGGACAGACAGACATGGCTCAATCGACTCGGCTATTGATGCTGATCAAGAATATATATACTTTATGGGGTCGGAAACAATTCCTTTTGGACGTTACACACATCCACTTTTACCACAAATCTAATATACCCCAATACTCATTTTGAGTATCGGGTATAACGAGGGGGAACGTTGTGAGTTGCTGCGGACACCGCAACTCTACAGTTATACCCGATACTTAGTCAGTATGGCTCTTCTCCGGCAGACGCCGCTAATATTAAACGACACGACAAAGAGTGCGTGCGAGAGAGACAGAAAATCAGTCTGAGCGTGACGTCGGGCGCTGCGTAGCCAGTGCAAATTGATTTGTTCCTTTTGGGTATAAAAATGATCCGATCTGATCCAGATTCAGCAGTCTGATAGACATGGTCGTTATCTATGATTCTGCGTTTTTAGTTTTCTCGAATCTGCAATATTGTGGATGCAACAGATTTTCGTCCTTTGTGGGAGCGGAAGGGGGTGGGGCGAAATTCTGAGATAGACGTTTTATAGTGAGATCTAACAGAAGTGCGGATACCAAATTTGGTTACTCTTGCCTTAATAGTCTCTGAGATTTGTGGATGCCCCAGATTTTCGCCCTTTGCGGAGGCGGAAGGGGGTGTGGCGAAATTTGGACACGAAACGGTCAAGGTCCGATATCACAGGAGTGTGGATACCAAATTTGGTTGCTCTGGCTCTGAGATCCTTGAACACATATTTTGCAATTGGCAAAACCGACCATGAAACCTGTGTGTTAGAGAGAGACAAAGCGAGAAAGAATGAAATTGTTTTCTTGATTCTGGCTATAATAATTATACGATCTGGTTAAGATTTTACACTCTAGAACATATAGTTATCTTCTACGATTCTGCGTTTTTGGCTTTATCGTATCTTTAAAAATGTGGATGCCACAGGTTTTCGTTCTTTGTGGGGGCGGAAGTGGGCGGGGCAAAGTTTTGAAATATTCTTGTAGCAGTGACATATCACAGAAGTCTGGATCCAAAACATCGTTGCTCTCGCTCTTATAGTCTTTGAGCACTAGGCGCTGAAGGGGACGGACAGACGGACGAACGGACAGACGGACAGACAGACATGGCTTAATCGACTCGGCTATTGATGCTGATCAAGAATATATATACTTTATGGGGTCGGAAACAATTCCTTTTGGACGTTACACACATCCACTTTTACCACAAATCTAATATACCCCAATACTCATTTTGAGTATCGGGTATAACGAGGGGGAACGTTGTGAGTTGCTGCGGACACCGCAACTCTACAGTTATACCCGATACTTAGTCAGTATGGCTCTCCTCCGGCAGACGCCGCTAATATTAAACGACACGACAAAGAGTGCGTGCGAGAGAGACAGAAATAATAATAATAATCATACCTCAAATTCAATGTACTCCCCCAGCCCCCAGCCCTTGGGCCTGTCTTTTTCTTCTCCTGTTGCCTCCCACAAACCCCCGATTTGGGTCGGCTCCTGCTCTATTTGGCCTGAAAGCGGAGGCCTTCACATTTGAGGGGATTCTCCAATGGTTTCAATCCCTAAATACGCACCCCACCGCTATAATGTCTATGCATTCAGGATAGACGTTTAAGCCTTTATTTTGGAGCGCTAATCCCAGCCAAACGATGATTCTAGCCCTAGAAAAACGAAGAGCAACGATGATACGATCCCTAGATCCCATTCCTGGAAAAACGACGGCGAAAAGAGGGGAAACCACGACGGAAACGCGTGAGTGGGGGAAAAGACATATTTAAGCCACATTTCTTGAACATTAACTTAAAAATTAGCTATTAAACCTTAAATAAATGTAAGATTTACAATAAAAAAAAAAAAAAAAAAATAAAAAAAAAAATCAGTCTGAGCGTGATAGGGGCCGCTGCGCAGCCAATGCAAATTGATTTGTTCCTTTTGGGTATAAAAATGATCCGATCTGATCCAGATTCAGCAGTCTGATAGATATGGGCATTATCTATGATTCTGCGTTTTTAGTTTTCTCGAATGTGCAATATTGTGGATGCAACAGATTTTCGTCCTTTGTGGGAGCGGAAGGGGGTGAGGCGAAATTCTGAGATAGACGTTTTATAGTGAGATCTAACAGAAGTGCGGATACCAAATTTGGTTACTCTTGCCTTAATAGTCTCTGAGATTTGTGGATGCCCCAGATTTTCGCCCTTTGCGGAGGCGGAAGGGGGTGTGGCGAAATTTGGACACGAAACGGTCAAGGTCCGATATCACAGGAGTGTGGATACCAAATTTGGTTGCTCTGGCTCTGAGATCCTTGAACACATATTTTGCAATTGGCAAAACCGACCATGAAACCTGTGTGTTAGAGAGAGACAAAGCGAGAAAGAATGAAATTGTTTTCTTGATTCTGGCTATAATAATTATACGATCTGGTTAAGATTTTACACTCTAGAACATATAGTTATCTTCTACGATTCTGCGTTTTTGGCTTTATCGTATCTTTAAAAATGTGGATGCCACAGGTTTTCGTTCTTTGTGGGGGCGGAAGTGGGCGGGGCAAAGTTTTGAAATATTCTTGTAGCAGTGACATATCACAGAAGTCTGGATCCAAAACATCGTTGCTCTCGCTCTTATAGTCTTTGAGCACTAGGCGCTGAAGGGGACGGACAGACGGACGAACGGACAGACGGACAGACAGACATGGCTTAATCGACTCGGCTATTGATGCTGATCAAGAATATATATATTTTATGGGGTCGGAAACAATTCCTTTTGGACGTTACACACATCCACTTTTACCACAAATCTAATATACCCCAATACTCATTTTGAGTATCGGGTATAACGAGGGGGAACGTTGTGAGTTGCTGCGGACACCGCAACTCTACAGTTATACCCGATACTTAGTCAGTATGGCTCTCCTCCGGCAGACGCCGCTAATATTAAACGACACGACAAAGAGTGCGTGCGAGAGAGACAGAAATAATAATAATAATCATACCTCAAATTCAATGTACTCCCCCAGCCCCCAGCCCTTGGGCCTGTCTTTTTCTTCTCCTGTTGCCTCCCACAAACCCCCGATTTGGGTCGGCTCCTGCTCTATTTGGCCTGAAAGCGGAGGCCTTCACATTTGAGGGGATTCTCC
Organism: Drosophila miranda; assembly: GCF_003369915.1. Classification (NCBI taxonomy): domain Eukaryota; kingdom Metazoa; phylum Arthropoda; class Insecta; order Diptera; family Drosophilidae; genus Drosophila; species Drosophila miranda. The sequence goes on from NW_022881654.1 coordinate 108,398, forward strand.
AATGGTTTCAATCCCTAAATACGCACCCCACCGCTATAATGTCTATGCATTCAGGATAGACGTTTAAGCCTTTATTTTGGAGCGCTAATCCCAGCCAAACGATGATTCTAGCCCTAGAAAAACGAAGAGCAACGATGATACGATCCCTAGATCCCATTCCTGGAAAAACGACGGCGAAAAGAGGGGAAACCACGACGGAAACGCGTGAGTGGGGGAAAAGACATATTTAAGCCACATTTCTTGAACATTAACTTAAAAATTAGCTATTAAACCTTAAATAAATGATGCTGATCAAGAACATATATACTTTATGGGGTCGGAAACGATTCCTTCTGGACGTTACACACATCCACTTTTACCACAAATCTAATATCCCCCAATACTCATTTTGAGTATCGGGTATAAAAACGAAGGGGAACGTTGTGAGTTGCTGCGGACACCGCAACTCTACAGTTACACCCGATACTAAGTCAGTATGGCTCTCCTCCGGCAGACGCCGCTAATATTAAACGACACGACAAGGAGTGCGTGCGAGAGAGACAGAAAATCAGTCTGAGCGTGACGTCGGGCGCTGCGTAGCCACTGCAAATTGATTTCTTGCTTTTGGCTACAAAAATTATCCGATCTGATCCAGATTCAGCAATCTGATAGATATGGTCATTATCTATGATTCTGCGTTTTTAGTTTTCTCGAATGTGCAATATTGTGGATGCAACAGCTTTCGTCCTTTGTGGGGGCGGAAGGGGGTGAGGCGAAATTCTGAGATATACGTTTTATAGTGAGATCTAACAGGAGTGCGGATACTAAATTTGGTTACTCTAGCGTTAATATTCTCTGAGATTTTTGAACATCCCCAGATTTTCGTCCTTTGCGGGGGCGGAAGGGGTGTGGCGAAATTTTGAAACAAACTCGTCTCGGTCCGATATCACAGGAGTGTGGATACCAAATTTGGTTGCTCTAGCTTTTATAGTCTATGAGATCTAGGCGCTAATGTTTTACTCTAAGCAAAGCCGGCTATGCTACGTGTGTGTTAGAGAGAGACAGGGCGAGAAAAAATTAAATTGTTTTCTTGATTCTGGCTATAATAATTATACGATCTGGTTGAGATTTTACACTCTAGAACATATAGTTATCCTCTACGATTCTGCGTTTTTGGCTTTATCGTATCTTTAAAAATGTGGATGACATATCAGTGACATATCACAGAAGTCTGGATACAAAACATCGTTGCTCTAGCTCTTATAGTATTTGAGCACTAGGCGCTGAAGGGGACGGACAGACGGACAGACGGACGGACGGACGGACGGACAGACGGACAGACAGACATGGCTCAATCGACTCGGCTATTGATGCTGATCAAGAATATATATACTTTATGGGGTCGGAAACAATTCCTTTTGGACGTTACACACATCCACTTTTACCACAAATCTAATATACCCCAATACTCATTTTGAGTATCGGGTATAACGAGGGGGAACGTTGTGAGTTGCTGCGGACACCGCAACTCTACAGTTATACCCGATACTTAGTCAGTATGGCTCTTCTCCGGCAGACGCCGCTAATTTTAAACGACACGACAAAGAGTGCGTGCGAGAGAGACAGAAAATCAGTCTGAGCGTGACGTCGGGCGCTGCGTAGCCAGTGCAAATTGATTTGTTCCTTTTGGGTATAAAAATGATCCGATCTGATCCAGATTCAGCAGTCTGATAGACATGGTCGTTATCTATGATTCTGCGTTTTTAGTTTTCTCGAATCTGCAATATTGTGGATGCAACAGATTTTCGTCCTTTGTGGGAGCGGAAGGGGGTGGGGCGAAATTCTGAGATAGACGTTTTATAGTGAGATCTAACAGAAGTGCGGATACCAAATTTGGTTACTCTTGCCTTAATAGTCTCTGAGATTTGTGGATGCCCCAGATTTTCGCCCTTTGCGGAGGCGGAAGGGGGTGTGGCGAAATTTGGACACGAAACGGTCAAGGTTCGATATCACAGGAGTGTGGATACCAAATTTGGTTGCTCTGGCTCTGAGATCCTTGAACACATATTTTGCAATTGGCAAAACCGACCATGAAACCTGTGTGTTAGAGAGAGACAAAGCGAGAAAGAATGAAATTGTTTTCTTGATTCTGGCTATAATAATTATACGATCTGGTTAAGATTTTACACTCTAGAACATATAGTTATCTTCTACGATTCTGCGTTTTTGGCTTTATCGTATCTTTAAAAATGTGGATGCCACAGGTTTTCGTTCTTTGTGGGGGCGGAAGTGGGCGGGGCAAAGTTTTGAAATATTCTTGTAGCAGTGACATATCACAGAAGTCTGGATCCAAAACATCGTTGCTCTCGCTCTTATAGTCTTTGAGCACTAGGCGCTGAAGGGGACGGACAGACGGACGAACGGACAGACGGACAGACAGACATGGCTTAATCGACTCGGCTATTGATGCTGATCAAGAATATATATACTTTATGGGGTCGGAAACAATTCCTTTTGGACGTTACACACATCCACTTTTACCACAAATCTAATATACCCCAATACTCATTTTGAGTATCGGGTATAACGAGGGGGAACGTTGTGAGTTGCTGCGGACACCGCAACTCTACAGTTATACCCGATACTTAGTCAGTATGGCTCTCCTCCGGCAGACGCCGCTAATATTAAACGACACGACAAAGAGTGCGTGCGAGAGAGACAGAAATAATAATAATAATCATACCTCAAATTCAATGTACTCCCCCAGCCCCCAGCCCTTGGGCCTGTCTTTTTCTTCTCCTGTTGCCTCCCACAAACCCCCGATTTGGGTCGGCTCCTGCTCTATTTGGCCTGAAAGCGGAGGCCTTCACATTTGAGGGGATTCTCCAATGGTTTCAATCCCTAAATACGCACCCCACCGCTATAATGTCTATGCATTCAGGATAGACGTTTAAGCCTTTATTTTGGAGCGCTAATCCCAGCCAAACGATGATTCTAGCCCTAGAAAAACGAAGAGCAACGATGATACGATCCCTAGATCCCATTCCTGGAAAAACGACGGCGAAAAGAGGGGAAACCACGACGGAAACGCGTGAGTGGGGGAAAAGACATATTTAAGCCACATTTCTTGAACATTAACTTAAAAATTAGCTATTAAACCTTAAATAAATGTAAGATTTACAATAAAAAAAAAAAAAAAAAATAAAAAAAAAAATCAGTCTGAGCGTGACGTCGGCCGCTGCGCAGCCAATGCAAATTGATTTGTTCCTTTTGGGTATAAAAATGATCCGATCTGATCCAGATTCAGCAGTCTGATAGATATGGTCATTATCTATGATTCTGCGTTTTTAGTTTTCTCGAATCTGCAATATTGTGGATGCAACAGATTTTCGTCCTTTGTGGGAGCGGAAGGGGGTGAGGCGAAATTCTGAGATAGACGTTTTATAGTGAGATCTAACAGAAGTGCGGATACCAAATTTGGTTACTCTTGCCTTAATAGTCTCTGAGATTTGTGGATGCCCCAGATTTTCGCCCTTTGCGGAGGCGGAAGGGGGTGTGGCGAAATTTGGACACGAAACGGTCAAGGTCCGATATCACAGGAGTGTGGATACCAAATTTGGTTGCTCTGGCTCTGAGATCCTTGAACACATATTTTGCAATTGGCAAAACCGACCATGAAACCTGTGTGTTAGAGAGAGACAAAGCGAGAAAGAATGAAATTGTTTTCTTGATTCTGGCTATAATAATTATACGATCTGGTTAAGATTTTACACTCTAGAACATATAGTTATCTTCTACGATTCTGCGTTTTTGGCTTTATCGTATCCTTAAAAATGTGGATGCCACAGGTTTTCGTTCTTTGTGGGGGCGGAAGTGGGCGGGGCAAAGTTTTGAAATATTCTTGTAGCAGTGACATATCACAGAAGTCTGGATCCAAAACATCGTTGCTCTCGCTCTTATAGTGTTTGAGCACTAGGCGCTGAAGGGGACGGACAGACGGACGAACGGACAGACGGACAGACAGACATGGCTTAATCGACTCGGCTATTGATGCTGATCAAGAATATATATACTTTATGGGGTCGGAAACAATTCCTTTTGGACGTTACACACATCCACTTTTACCACAAATCTAATATACCCCAATACTCATTTTGAGTATCGGGTATAACGAGGGGAACGTTGTGAGTTGCTGCGGACACCGCAACTCTACAGTTATACCCGATACTTAGTCAGTATGGCTCTCCTCCGGCAGACGCCGCTAATATTAAACGACACGACAAAGAGTGCGTGCGAGAGAGACAGAAATAATAATAATAATCATACCTCAAATTCAATGTACTCCCCAGCCCCCAGCCCTTGGGCCTGTCTTTTTCTTCTCCTGTTGCCTCCCACAAACCCCCGATTTGGGTCGGCTCCTGCTCTATTTGGCCTGAAAGCGGAGGCCTTCACATTTGAGGGGATTCTCCAATGGTTTCAATCCCTAAATACGCACCCCACCGCTATAATGTCTATGCATTCAGGATAGACGTTTAAGCCTTTATTTTGGAGCGCTAATCCCAGCCAAACGATGATTCTAGCCCTAGAAAAACGAAGAGCAACGATGATACGATCCCTAGATCCCATTCCTGGAAAAACGACGGCGAAAAGAGGGGAAACCACGACGGAAACGCGTGAGTGGGGGAAAAGACATATTTAAGCCACATTTCTTGAACATTAACTTAAAAATTAGCTATTAAACCTTAAATAAATGTAAGATTTACAATAAAAAAAAAAAAAAAAAAAAAAAAAAAAAAAATCAGTCTGAGCGTGACGTCGGCCGCTGCGCAGCCAATGCAAATTGATTTGTTCCTTTTGGGTATAAAAATGATCCGATCTGATCCAGATTCAGCAGTCTGATAGATATGGTCATTATCTATGATTCTGCGTTTTTAGTTTTCTCGAATGTGCAATATTGTGGATGCAACAGCTTTCGTCCTTTGTGGGGGCGGAAGGGGGTGAGGCGAAATTCTGAGATATACGTTTTATAGTGAGATCTAACAGAAGTGCGGATACCAAATTTGGTTACTCTAGCCTTAATAGTCTCTGAGATTTGTGGATGCCCCAGATTTTCGCCCTTTGCGGAGGCGGAAGGGGGTGTGAGGAAATTTGGACACGAAACGGTCAAGGTCCGATATCACAGGAGTGTGGATACCAAATTTGGTTGCTCTGGCTCTGAGATCCTTGAACACATATTTTGCAATTGGCAAAACCGACCATGAAACCTGTGTGTTAGAGAGAGACAGAGCGAGAAAGAATGAAATTGTTTTCTTGATTCTGGCTATAATAATTATACGATCTGGTTGAGATTTTACACTCTAGAACATATAGTTATCTTCTACGATTCTGCGTTTTTGGCTTTATCGTATCTTTAAAAATGTGGATGCCACAGATTTTCGTCCTTTGTGGGGGCGGAAGTGGGCGGGGCAAAGTTTTGAAATATTCTTGTAGCAGTGACATATCACAGAAGTCTGAATCCAAAACATCGTTGCTCTCGCTCTTATAGTCTTTGAGCACTGGGCGCTGAAGGGGACGGACGGACGGACAGACGGACAGACGGACGGACGGACAGACGGACAGACAGACATGGCTCAATCGACTCGGCTATTGATGCTGATCAAGAATATATATACTTTATGGGGTCGGAAACGATTCCTTCTGGACGTTACACACATCCACTTTTACCACAAATCTAATATACCCCAATACTCATTTTGAGTATCGGGTATAAAAACGAAGGGGAACGTTGTGAGTTGCTGCGGACACCGCAACTCTACAGTTACACCCGATACTAAGTCAGTATGGCTCTCCTCCGGCAGACGCCGCTAATATTAAACGACACGACAAGGAGTGCGTGCGAGAGAGACAGAAAATCAGTCTGAGCGTGACGTCGGGCGCTGCGTAGCCACTGCAAATTGATTTCTTGCTTTTGGCTACAAAAATTATCCGATCTGATCCAGATTCAGCAATCTGATAGATATGGTCATTATCTATGATTCTGCGTTTTTAGTTTTCTCGAATGTGCAATATTGTGGATGCAACAGCTTTCGTCCTTTGTGGGGGCGGAAGGGGGTGAGGCGAAATTCTGAGATATACGTTTTATAGTGAGATCTAACAGGAGTGCGGATACTAAATTTGGTTACTCTAGCGTTAATATTCTCTGAGATTTTTGAACATCCCCAGATTTTCGTCCTTTGCGGGGCGGAAGGGGGTGTGGCGAAATTTTGAAACAAACCTCGTCTCGGTCCGATATATTAGGAGTGTGGATACCAAATTTGGTTGCTCTAGCTTTTATAGTCTATGAGATCTAGGCGCTAATGTTTTACTCTAAGCAAAGCCGGCTATGCTACGTGTGTGTTAGAGAGAGACAGGGCGAGAAAAAATTAAATTGATTTCTTGCTTTTGGCTACAAAAATTATCCGATCTGATCCAGATTCAGCAATCTGATAGATATGGTCATTATCTACGATTCTGCGTTTTTAGTTTTCTCGTAGCGTCAAAATTGTGGATGCCACAGTTTTTCGCCCTTTGTGGGGGCGGAAGGGGGCGGGGCAAAGTTTTGAAATATTCTTGTAGCAGTGACATATCACAGAAGTCTGAATCCAAAACATCGTTGCTCTCGCTCTTATAGTCTTTGAGCACTAGGCGCTGAGGGGGACGGACAGACGGACAGACGGATGGACGGACAGACGGACAGACAGACATGGCTCAATCGACTCGGCTATTGATGCTGATCAAGAATATATATACTTTATGGGGTCGGAAAGAATTCCTTTTGGACGTTACACACATCCACTTTTACCACAAATCTAATATACCCCAATACTCATTTTGAGTATCGGGTATTACAAGGGGGAACGTTGTGAGTTGCTGCGGACACCGCAACTCTACAGTTATACCCGATACTTAGTCAGTATGGCTCTCCTCCGGCAGACGCCGCTAATATTAAACGACTCGACAAAGAGTGCGTGCGAGAGAGACGGAAAATCAGTCTGAGCGTGACGTCGGGCGCTGCGTAGCCAGTGCAAATTGATTTGTTCCTTTTGGGTATAAAAATGTTCCGATCTGATCCAGATTCAGCAGTCTGATAGACATGGTCATTATCTATGATTCTGCGTTTTTAGTTTTCTCGAATCTGCAATATTGTGGATGCAACAGATTTTCGTCCCTTGTGGGGGCGGAAGGGGGTGGGGCGAAATTCTGAGATATAAGTTTTATAGTGAGATCTAACAGAAGTGCGGATACCAAATTTGGTTACTCTTGATTTAATAGTCTCTGAGATTTGTGGATGCCCCAGATTTTCGTCCTTTGCGGGGGCGGAAGGGGGTGTGGCGAAATTTGGACACGAAACGGTCAAGGTCCGATATCACAGGAGTATGGATACCAAATTTGGTTGCTCTGGCTCTTATATGTCCTGAGATCCTTGAACTCATATTTTGCAATTGGCAAAACCGACCATGAAGCCTGTGTGTTAGAGAGAGACAGAGCGAGAAATAATAAAATTGTTTTCTTGATTCTGGCTATAATAATTATACGATCTGGTTGAGATCTTACACTCTTGAACATATAGTCATCCTCTACGATCCTGCGTTTTTGGTTTTATCGTATCTTCAAAAATGTGGATGCCACAGATTTTCGTCCTTTGTGGTGGCGGAAGTGGGCGGGGCGAAGTGGGGGACGGACAGACGAACAGACGGACGGACGGACAGACGGACAGACGTACAGACAGACAGGGCTCAATCGACTGATGCTGATCAAGAATATATATACTTTGTGGGGTCCGAAACGATTCCTTTTGGACGTTACACACATCCACTTTCACCACAAATCTAATATACCCCAATACTCATTTTGAGTATCGGGTATAAAAACCTCACGTAGTCAAGAGCTTCTTCGCCTAAGAGAGGATGTGCGCTCTCCCTGGCAACCACAAGAAACAGTTCTCTTACGAACCAGGCGCAAAAGGGAAGAGGCGAGGCTGGTCGCTCTGACTCTCTTTTCTGCTTTTTGCTTGCGTTTGCTTGCAATTAATGCAATTAAATAACTGACCTACCGATCGCTGCGCACAGTTTTACATTCCCTGAATAGCCTTTCTGATGAAAGGGGAGCGGTGATCATGGTAGTGTGGGCATAAGTGGTCACAAGAACACCGTGTCACGATGCGTATGTGTGTATGTGTCCGTGTGCGTGGTTAGGTGTATTTGCTCATGTTCGTATTTGTGTCCGATACTTCGCTGCACGTGAAATTTTAATGAACGTTACTGTACCTGTGTTATGATTGTTGGAGTAGAGCTGTGTCCCGTCCGTCCTGGGAAATAAAACCCCCCATTTCTTGCCGATGAGACGGAAGCCGGAACAAGCACGTGCCCGGACGGGAGACGAACCATCAACTGCTCAGCCTTCCTTGAAGGTTTCTAATACCCAATATACTACAGGTGCCACTGTGCAATGTAGATATCATGTCAAATGTTCATACCTATAGCTGAATCCGGTTGACCAGCAACAATGACGTAACATTCCGTAAACACTTACGTTTCATTCCGTGCACACTTATGTTTTTTTCTTTCCCGCATTATTTTAGACACAATCGTATAAAGTACTTTAGACTAGCCAGACAAGTAGAAAATTGATTTATTAATCGGATAAAAATATGTGGGCAGGGCTGAGGGTTCTATCTAGCTAGAAAAATTCGACGGAATATAAAAAACGAGGAACATTGTTTCCAATTCTTGACGGAAATATATAGCATTCATATCCTTTTCACTTATTCACTTTCAAACAATTTCTTTTTGGCGCGCAATTCTCGTATCAACTCGAATGTATCTATGGGATTTGCTCTCTTTTATTGGGATTATCCCTCTATTTTTTAATGGGATATCCTCCCTTCGTGGAGGGATTTTTCCTTGCCACAGTGTCCCTTTTCAGCTCAACAATGTCCATACTCACTTACGTTTTCTTACGTCCTATGTTGCTGGCAGCATTCACTTTATATGGGCCGAGAAATCAAGCAGCATTGTCCCTCAACATGGAGCGGTTTTAGCAACATTCTTCATACCCTGGAAAAATGGATATTATAGAGCTGAGAAAATGTTTGTCATCTCAAGTTCCAATATATGCAGAAACTAGTCACTCTATGTTTTAAAGCGATTTCAACGATATTGTGCAGCTTATTGCCTTCTTACAGAGACTAAGTATAGGTATCGGAATCGTGATATATAAACAAGACACTAATCATATGTTTAAATATGTCTAAAGCATATCAATCTTAAAAAAGGGATTTATTAATTACGTTTTAAAAACAGTTTGGAAACAGTATCTTCATATTAAATATATTCATATATAATTTTAACGAAATAGGGTATTCAAATGACCATACTCCGGTTGACATTCCATACTCACTTACGCCTTACGTTTACACCTTGTTTTAAACACAATAAAATGGAGTACTTAAAAGTAACTAATCTTGTAGAAAATTAATTCAGCAATGGTTTAAAATTATGTGAGCAGAGCTAAAGATTTTAGTTAGTCAATATCAAAATTGAGCATCCCCTACGTTTTATTACTTTTTATTTGTTTGACCTTCTTTGCTAATTCTTTTTAGACAAGATCCAATAAAAACAAGTATTTAAAATAAACCAGTCAAGAAGAAAATTGATTCAGTAATCGGATAAAACTACGCGGGCTGGGCTAAGGGTGTTATCTAGAAAGTAATATCAAATCGAATATCAAAATCGAGGAATATGGTTTCCAATCTTCGATGGAGAACGATTAGCCCATTGTAGGCCAAGGGGGTATTTTAAAATTCCCCCGAAAATAATGAAAATTGAATAGTTTTAGCGCAGTTCAGGTGAAAGATATCGTGTTTTGTTTTAAATTCAGAGCAAAGATTGGCATGGATCTACAAGTAGAACTTACAATCAGTAATGTATATCGCCATTTACCTCAAGTGCTGCACTTTTTTAAATAGAGGGGGCCTAAGTGGGCTCAAGCTTGCGCAGCGGGAAAGCCGAAAAGCGAAAAAACTCGGCGTCGGTTTACCACTTACCACTTACCACTTACAAAACTTTTCTCAGCGAGCTCAGTTTGCCCGCAGCGGAATACCGAAAAAGCAATCGTCTCTTCCATTTCCTTAAAAGGTAATAATTGTGTCTGTCTCTTTGTTAAACTGTGCGTGCGCGTTGTGGCCGTCTGAGAGTGGGTATAGACCCGAGCTGTGGTGTTCTTGTTGAGCGTCGATTAAAGTGTACATATTTGGCATTTATTTTTCCATTGCAGAACTTAATCAATCTACATCATAATGTGTGACGAAGAGGTTGCTGCTTTGGTCGTCGATAACGGTTCCGGCATGTGCAAAGCCGGCTTTGCCGGTGATGACGCACCCCGTGCCGTTTTCCCATCGATTGTCGGCCGTCCACGTCACCAGGGCGTTATGGTGGGCATGGGACATAAAGACTCCTATGTGGGTGATGAGGCACAGAGCAAGCGTGGTATCCTCACTCGATACCCGATTGAGCACGGCATTTTGACCAACTGGGACGACATGGAGAAAATCTGGCACCACACCTTCTACAATGAGCTGCGTGTTGCCCCCGAGGAGCACCCTGTCCTGCTCACCGAAGCACCCCTGAACCCCAAGGCTAACCGTGAGAAGATGACTCAGATCATGTTCGAGACCTTCAACACTCCTGCCATGTATGTGGCCATCCAGGCTGTGTCTCTGTACGCCTCTGGCCGTACCACAGGTATTGTGCTCGACCCTGCGATGGTGTCTCTCACACTGTTCCAATCTATGAGGGTTATGCCCTGCCCCATGCCATTTTGCGTCTGGATTTGGCTGGTCGCGACTTGACCGACTACCTGATGAAGATCCTTACTGAGCGCGGCTACTCGTTCACCACCACTGCCGAGTGCGAAATCGTGCGCGACATCAAGGAGAAGCTCTGCTACGTCGCCTTGGACTTTGAGCAGGAGATGGCCACCGCTGCGTCCAGCTCCTCGCTGGAGAAGTCGTATGAGCTGCCCGACGGACAGGTCATCACCATTGGCAACGAGCGTTTCCGCTGCCCCGAGGCGCTGTTCCAGCCCTCATTCCTGGGAATGGAGGCCTGTGGCATCCACGAGACCACATACAACTCCATCATGAAGTGCGATGTGGACATTCGTAAGGATCTGTACGCCAACACCGTGTTGTCTGGCGGCACCACCATGTACCCGGGCATCGCCGACCGCATGCAGAAGGAGATCACTGCCCTGGCTCCCTCCACCATGAAGATCAAGATTGTCGCTCCACCAGAGCGCAAGTACTCCGTCTGGATCGGTGGATCCATCCTGGCTTCGCTCTCCACATTCCAGCAAATGTGGATCTCCAAGCAGGAGTACGACGAGTCCGGCCCATCCATTGTTCACCGCAAGTGCTTTTAATCGAAGCTGCGGCTGCAGCTGATGCTGGGCGTGGTCATGGTGGTGTCTTTGTCTGTGCTCAGCCATCACATGGTTGAATATTTGGCAGAGTACACTAACAACAATAGCAGGCGCACACAACACCAGCTCCTGCCAGATGAATGCATTCCAACTACTTTTTAGACGCAAACTTTTACATTCTTCACATAAGCAATCCCCCATTGTGTTCTATTCGAAATTCCAATGAATGTGAACATTCATTCATTTTTGGCATTTACTTTGCTTCCATGCATTTGTATTACAATTACACATACCATACCATTAAATACTTGTAACCGCTTAAAATCATTAATAAAGCGAGGAAAGAACTGAAGCATCCAAGCGATTCTCAATGTCTCAAAGTGCTTACATAATCGTATATGGCATGACTAAGGCCAGCCAGCGATCGCTGGAAATGAAGTTCTGCTGTGGGTATGCGGTCATTCGGCTGGTATGCCGTGGCGAGGGCGTCGACGGCGATAAAGCGCCTACTAATAAGGCAAGCCAACCTCTTCTAATTTTAACCAAAGGCAAACGGCAGGGAAAACATCAGTTTGCAGGAAATCGTCTGATAACCAATCACTTGGCTAACTTGTGCCTCATTCCTCTTGTTTGCGATTGCTGCTGCTGCTCACTCGCATGCGGGTGTGATTCAGCACAGCCTCCACTCCACCACACTTGGCTTCGGTCCGCTTATCAGGCCTGGCGTCGACCCCGCCCCAGAAGACTTAGCGGTATTTCTACGTTGATTGATTACAAATAGAGCATGTGAAAGCCAAAACAGTTGCGGCTAGTATTACCTTATAAGAAATAGAATAGGGGAGAATCACACTCGCCATCGCCATCGCAATCGCAGTTGCAGTCACATTCGTATTGAACAACTGAAAATCGAAGCGAAAACACTATGGCTGTTGACTCACACTCAAATGTTTGGAGTCGTCATCAAGTGGCATTGTTTATTTGTAATCATTCAAGCACGGCGCGGCACGGCACGGCACTCCCCATCTCCCCCCGTCCCCATCGCCATCGGGAGTGCAGTACAATCGCGCGACATTTTAGGCGGGGCTCTCGGACAAGTCCAATTGTTTTATTCGTAATTTAGCTGCGATCTAGCCCAGAGACTTACAATGACCAAATTCAATCAACTATGGCAAGAAATCGTATTTGGGGCCTACCGCAGATCAAAGCGAAGCTTTTTAAAAATATTTATTTTCATTTATCGTGAAATAAAAGCTTTGCGCATATACTTACATTCTAGTTTTGGATTGGAAATATAAGATCGAATCGTTCGTTATACATGACTCTTACAATGAATGCTCTACATATATGGTAGTTCTTTACATATTCAATATGACATACGTTATGTTGGAAAGTGTAAGCAATCCACTTTTACGTTATTGGTTAAATAAATCGAGGAGTTCGCTGAACTCGGTATGTTTTGATTAAAGTTGCTTGTGTGGCTTCTGTAGAACATATACTGGTTTATTTATGCACCATACGTTCCTATTTTTGTGCAGCACAGTACAGATTCAAAGACAGATTAGAGAGTATAATACAGACTACATAAGAACTCATACTAGGGTTAGAATACATTTGTTAAATCAGACTTCGATTCATGCGTTCTTCGGGTTTGGTTTTGCTTGGAGTACGTACATAGATTAGGCATAGAAATTATTTTAGTTACTTTAATTTGACTTTACGCAGAACTCTTCACTCTTCTTCCATCCCCACACACGCTGCATGCGCTGCAGAAACTGGAATGAATGTTCACCAAATCAAAAAGCAAACAGAGAAAGGATAAAGAATGACGTGGACTACAGTGCGGTGATTCGTTTTCAAAATAAATGATTATGCCTTTATTTTTATTTTATAAATTATGAAGAAGTTTTATTTTAAATGGTTTTTTGTTCTAAATGTACATGTACTCGTATATGTGTATGCGTTTGTTTGTGTGTTTAATTATAAATAGAATATAATTAAATGATTACAATTACAATTAAACTCTAGATCGTTACTCATGCGGATTTCAACTGTCGCATGCAGCAAAAAGTAGCGTCCGCTAGCACTTGAATGATGATTGGCGTTTGTGGTGCTTTCCTTCGTTTATTATTTGTATTTTTAATTTTAATTTCATTTTTATTTGTTTGTGATAAAGCATACATATGTATAATGTCGTTGATTAGTGATTGAGTGTTTTGTGGTTTGTGGGAGGAGTGGCAGGTAAGACACGTACGAAGTGGATTAACTAAAAGTAAACAGTTTTTAATATATGTATTTGTTTGCTGCAAATATCGTTTTCATATTTCAGATTGGCCTATCAACTAAAGAAGAACAGTGTGAGAGTGAGGGTGAGAGGGTGGGTAAGGGTAAGTATGCGTTGGCAAAATAGAATATAAAAGGTTCCTAGGTTTAACTCTGACTATACGGTTGTATATATATATATATATATATATATATGTATGTATGTATATAGTGTTAAATGAATAATAATACATTCGATATATTTATCGGCAAATGCGACAAATCTATCCATATGCTTGTCATATTGAAACAACAAATAATGAACAAAACATTCGCATTCACTTTTCCGGCTTACAGACTATTTGTTAGCTTAAACGCTAATAACATTAATCGTATGGTATGGAGTTGTTACCAAGACATGCCCCTGCCCTGTCCATGAGCCCCGCATGTTTCATGGTCGCAGGAAGCAGCAATAGAAAATGTGTGCAAAACTGAAGTAATTAACTTAATATGAATTGTCCGTTGTGGGATGCCCGACGATCATTGGCAGCTCCTCCAGCTCCTCCTTGCGCCTCGCCACGGCTACTGTCCGCGTCCGTGGTCGCAGGTAGCATTTATCAGTAAGCCTGCGCCTCCTTGTAGTCGCTCTGATCGGAGGTGTAAAAGTCCTCGAGCTTCCATTGGAGCGTCTCGAATGTGGGTCTGCGCATGGGATCCTTGTGCCAGCACTCGAGCATGATCTCGTACAGGCGCGGCTCGCAGTTGGGTGGCAGGGGCATGCGATAGCCGTGCTCCACTTGGGTCAACACCTCCGCATTGGTCATACCTGATTGCCGAAGTGAATCATTTCATTAGATTATGCTCGATTCCTAGAATAAACGGTAGTCAGTGGATTTACCCGGATATGGTATGCGTCCGTAAGTGACCAGCTCAGTGAGGAGAATACCGAAGCTCCAGACATCAGATTTGATTGAGAATTTACTGTAGTTGGCCGCCTCGGGCGCTGTCCATTTGATGGGGAAGCGGGCGCCAACTCGCGCCACGTACTCGTCCTCCTTGATGAGCCTGCCGTTGGAAGATGGATATTAATTTTCATTCCTTTCCCGGCATACCGCCCAAGACTCACCTGGCCAAACCAAAGTCGGCTATCTTCACAATGTTGCCATCGCCAACGAGAACGTTGCGCGCCGCCAAGTCTCTGTGGATGTAGTTCTGGGACTCCAGGTAGGCCATGCCAGCGGCTATTTGTGCGGCCAGATCGATGAGCGTCTGCATTTTGAGGCTACGACCTTTGCCTGCAATGGCTAAAAGATATTAAAAACACAAATAAGCAATTGCCATGACATGATAAGCGAGCGGGCGGGCGGACGTTTGGTTCTTTCTTTTCTTTTTGACTAATTGCCGCAGCGGGGCGTGAAAATGTTTGTAATTTGACTAATGCAAGACTGACTAATTTGACTGCTGCAAGAATGTCTCGAAATGTGCGGACACACGGCGAGTCGTGTGATCGTCATCTGGGGCCCAGCTTACCTTGCAGATATTCCAACAGTGAACCGTGCTTCATCAACTCCGTGATAATGTAGATGGGCTCCTCCACCGTGCAGACAGCGTACAGCTGTATGAGCTTCGTGTGGCGCAGCTTCTTCATGATCTGGGCTTCGGCTAAGAAGTCCTTGGGGTCCATTGTGCCTGAAAGGGGCCAAGACTCATTGTTAAACAAACTCCCGCAAAGAGCAAACAGAGCGCAGCTCTCGACTTACCCGATTTCAGAGTTTTAATGGCCACGGGTGTTGTGTTGTTCCACTGTCCCTCCCAAACGTCGCCGAACTGGCCGGAGCCCAGTTTGCGTACAAATTTGAGGGACGTTCTGTCGATCTCCCACTGGTCGCGTGTTCGATGCGATAGGCCCTCGGTGACAGGTTTCTCGATCTGGAGCGTCAGGTTGTTCGGACATGGTGGATGGATAGAGAGATGAGTTAGCAAATGAATTTTCTATTGTCAATATGGTAGGCGCATTGGTGTTCGGCTTGAGGTAATGATCGTGCCAATTGAGCAATGAGTTTGTAGCATACATTCATAAACCATCATCACCACCTCCCTAAGAACGTACTGCACGTTGCGTTGCGTACCCTTGTGTCTGTCTACATTCTCTTCGGAAAGAGGAAAGGGTCTAAAAACTAAAGGGGGGGTTTTATTCTGTGCTTGGGGAGGGCCCTTTATCTTCCAATCAGAGAGCCAGTTGCCATGAAGAGGCAATATTTATTGCCATACTTTCGGGGCTGTGGCCAGAATTCACTTGAATCGAATGCGCCGACAGGTGTCGCCACAGTGACTGACACAGTGAACAGTAGTTCGACTCTACACGCCATGTAGAAAGTAAAGTGCGAGTCGGGCAGAAATGCGACTCTGAAAAAGTAGCATCAAGGATGCCGTAAAGGATATGCAATTTTCTATCCCATGTACATAGAAAATATATGTCTGTGCAGACCAGCCACGGGGCAAGCAACGCACCAACGTCGGATGTACAATATTTTGATAAACTACTGCTTAAAAGATTTCCAAAAAGGGGAGAGATGAAGGTTAGGTTAGGGCCTTATTTACATAGAATCTGTTCCATTAGCTGGCGCTATATGATTTTAGTTGGATCTGTTTTGATGGACTAAGTGGGTTCAAAGTTCAAGTGCCAGCCAGTCAAAGTGCAAAAGATCAATGGAAGTCGAATCGAGTCGAGTCGAATCGAGGGCATACTTGGACAGAACACACTCAAACGCGGCGCCGTTTCCCTTCACTGGGTTTCGGCACCAATTAGATGAAACTTAGCTTTGATCAACGATTATTAAGCAGTAGTATAGGATCATATACGATAGATAGATTGTCTCGATTGCACTTTGAGCGCTGCCGTGGGTGAGATATTGAGCGATTGATTGGCGGTTATTTGGAGATTAAAGGCATTGCAGTCGAATCGCCGTGAAGGGGGGTTGGTGTTGTGGGTGGGGGGGGAGTTGGATTCTGGTTTCTGGTTATTGTTGTGTTAATGGGCAATAAAAACACACACATGAACGCACATCGTAACGTTTTGTTTTTACATAGAAATCCTACCTCACAGACACCCGAAAAGGTATTTGTCTTATTTGATTAATATATTATATATATTTGTTTGTATTTTCAGTTATTTTCGGTTATCGTTCGGTTGTAGTTGTTGTTGTTATTGTTGGTTATTGTTGGTCATTATCGTTTTACAGACATTATAATTAGTTTTGGTGTTAATTAAAGAAAAAGCAAGAAATATATGGAAAATATAAGACAGTTTTAGTACACACGTGTTGGCATTGCGAAATGAACAAAACATAGGGATAACAATGTTGAATGTTACAAATGTCACAATGCACATCACACTTGGCCGCTGCCGGTCGTTGTTGGATGTTGGATGCGCGATAAAACCAAAGCAAACAATGGGGGCTGTATGGGGATGTATATGTCCGCCCAATGGATGCTTACCTGTACACAGGGCTTGCAGAGGTTGACGCACAGGCCGTCGGAGTCCTTGGAATAGTGCTCGACCAGCTCCTGCAGGGTTCTACGGGCCGAAAGGATAGGATAAATGTCCAAGTACAGTGTGTACTCCGCACTCACCTGAATGTTGTGCGTCTGGCAATGAAGAAGCCGCCCTCGTCCAGTTGCCTGATGCGATAGTGCTTGACCGTGTCGCCATCGCGCACTGCAAAAGAGCATTCACAGTGTATAGTATAGTATACGAACATTAGAGTACAACAATTATAAATGCCTGGTTCGGCACGCACCTGATAGCGAATAGTCGTTGTGTCGGCTCTCGGAATCACGAATTAAAAATGCACCGTGCTCGTTCTCTGGCAGTAGAAGTTTTTTCTCAGCCTCAATGCGTTTGATTTTGCGGAAGTACCAGCTGCAATGAACGCGCGAGAAAGAAATTATTATTACTGCTATATAGCTGATATATACATATGTATATGTAAAGCAAACATTTAGAGTTTATTAAGGAAACAGCCGCTCTATCGAGGTTACACCAGTCCCAGTCCCGCCTGATCATCAAGAGGTAGAGGCGGGGCGGGGCGAGGCGATAGACGTGGGTGGTCTGGACCTGCTCCCCCCTTCCCCCCACCTCCCCGCACTGTGAGTCATGTATCATCTGGAACGTGCCGACTTTTTTCAATGGCAAATTGCAAATTTTTTATTTTATTTTCTATCGCCATCTAGAGTTATAATATAATCATTATGCAATTAGGCTATAGAGGGGCTTAGAGACATACATATGTATACATTCCACAGTGGGCCAGCGATCCCATTTTTTGACGTAAATTAAAATAATAAAGCTAGAGACTTCAAATTTTGTACACAAAATATTATCGACGTGTATATATATATATCTTAATTTTAGACCGATCCGACCACGCCCACACCAAACGCCCATAAAAGAAAAGATTCGCTAATATTGATTTTTAACACGTAGTCCATTATGATAGAATATGTTATTAAAATTCTTAAAAATTTATATTTTTACACTTAAACTTAATACTTAGAGGGTGATGAATGTTGAAGTTTTTCAAAGTACAACGAATTTATTATTAATCTTCTTCCACATCTATTTCTATTGATAATGAATTTTCATTATCGGAATCCGATTCGTCACTTTCACACATACCAGAATAAGTATCAGTTTCTAGGGAAGCATTATTGTTATAAAAAATATTTTCAAAACATGGTGTTTCTAAAAGTTCAATAACAGCTTTCGGCAATGGATCCTTTTTATTTCCACCCAATCTTTTTGTCAGATAGATGCTCGATACAAGAGGATCAGAGGAATCCATTGCTCTTTGGAAAACATCTGTCATATTGTTGCGTCGTGAATCCTTTCGAGCATGTAATCGTCTGTCACTCTTATAGTATTTATTGCGTGCTTCCGAAGCGTTTTCTCCAAGAACACCTACTGGCAGTACTGATGCTTCTATTATTTCGAAACCGTGAATTAAAACTTTATGAACTGTTGCCGACATCGGAAACCATGAGTACAAGGACATATATAGTGTAACTATTTATTGACAATATTTTTTAAATAGTTTTGCATCAATTGACAGCTGGCAGGAAATCGCAATTAAAATGTTTTGAAAATATGTGATGAGAGACTCATCAATACCTAAGATTTGAGCGAATAGCTTAGCTTTTGAAAAGGCTTTTCTTGCTGTGTTGCCGTCCTTGGTGTTTCCACTTCCATTTTGTTTAGGCTTGTCGACATGTAGAGCCATATTCCTCCACATCTTCTCCTGTATGAGCTTTTACTTTTTCGCCATTTCTTTTTTTCCATTTTCATCTCTAACTTGCCATTTTTCGAGTCCAGTTCTATAAGCAATTTTAAGAACAAACTCAAAAAATCGAATCCATGCATGAAGTGGACTCATGCCACATTGTAATGTTCCATGTCTAGGCTTAAATTTCGGTGAATCCATATTTCCACTTTCCATGAAATCTTTTGGACTTGCTCTACAGATGGGACATAATTGGCAAGATTTAGTTTCAGCCAAAATGTTAAAAACTTTCCCGTCTAAAAGTGTCATATGCAGATTATATTTTACTGTTATGTTTCTTCCATTTATAAATGTGCAGACATATGAAGATAAATCTTTAATTTGATCGTCCAAATTTTTTTTTTCTACGATAATATGGTCTTTAGTCTCTTTAACAAATTCAAGTTTGATTGGCCTACAAAATCTAATAGACTGAGGAGTACGATTTAGCCACAATATATTTCCAATATCATCCATTAATTTGAGAGGAACCATTGTTGTCGCGAAAAGGGATTGGTCAAAAACCATTAGATCGCTGACAAAAAAGTTTTTCTCCGTGCTTATTTTGTATGCCTTCGAAAATCCAACTCGAAAGTGCTGCGGCGTTTCGATTATTCTCAATGTAAATACTGAGCAGCTTTTCATAAGTGAACTCCACCTCACCTACAAATAAATTAAAATGCGCACACCGGCGCAAAATGGCGCAAAAACAAGTTTTAGGATTATTTTATACACAGCTTGCACTACAATATTACATAATTACTTTCTCGCACAATTGCGCACAAAATTAGTTATTGACCATAAGAGACGGGCACATTGGTTAAGTATTCTCTACCTTTAGGTTAGGTTAGGTTAACCCGGACGGCCCTCAGCGGGGCCACGCATAGGCCAATATGGCCCTTAGTTATCCGGATGGGGGTGTGTATGAACCGTCGCGGGAGTGTTAACGTGCTTTTAAAAAGTCCCCGAGAATCGAGGTGTTTTTAGCATAGGCCAGCAGTTCCTGTGGCGTCCTTTTGGAGGCATCTTCCAGTGATGCCAACACTGGGGCGCCCAGGTATCTCCTCCTTGCCCTTGAGAGAGCCGGACAGTTGCAGACGAGATGTTCCATTATCTTCGAGGTTCTGCAGGTGGTGGTACTCCTCCACCTGCTATCAGTCTGGTCTCTAGCCTGCTTCTCTAGATCGCCTTGCAGCGTTCTGAGGGAGACAGGCACGTTCTCGGTTCTCCTATTATCCAGCCCGACGCCTTCCTTAGCTAGTACGTCCGCCGCTTCGTTTCCTTCGATGCCCTGGTGGCTGGGAACCCAATAGATCCGCACTGTCTTTGTCGTGCTTAGGATGTCTAATGCCTCCCTGCTCGCCAAGACACTTCTGGAACTGACCGCGGACGACTGCATGGATCTTATCGCCGCTTGGCTGTCGACGAATACGTTGACCGCATCGTGTGCTCGTTCTGTTAGGAGAGCGACCTCCGCTGCCTTCCCGATGGCAAAAACTTCTGCCTGGAATATGCTGCATTGGTCCGGTAGCTTATACGACAGCCTTATCTCAGGGTCTGTACAGGGTCTTGGAGCCGTCTGTGTATATGTTGAGGTGCTCAGTTTGGTCCCTTCCAATTTTCCAGTCTTCAGGTCCCAAAGATGTGGTTGTTTTGACGTCAAGGCAAGTTTGGGGGGTCATGTAATCAGTTGATCTGGTCATGTCCCTGCCAATTGAACTGTGCCCGTATCCTTGTATGGATAGGTTTCCTGATGCTATAAGGCGTTGTGCTGCCTTTCCCGCAATCAGGCGAGTGTGAATGTCCAGGGGGTCGATTCCGATTATAGTTTCGAGTGCTTTTGTTGGGGTTGACCTCAGCGCCCCTGTAATACAGAGCAGAGCCTGTCGCTGAGTCTTTTCCATAAGCTTATGGTATGTCTTCTTTTCAATAGCCTGCCACCACACTAAGGCTCCATACAGCAGAGTTGGTCGCACCACCGAGATGTAGATCCAGTGCATTAGAGCAGGTGACAGGCCCCATGTGCTGCTGAGCATCTTCTTGGATGCATAAAGCGCAATGGTAGCCTTCTTCACCCTTTCCACTACATTGGGCCTCCATGCCAGCTTGCTGTCCAGTACTGTGCCTAGGTATTTCACCTGTGATTTTGGAGTCAGCCTAGTTTGGTAAATTTTCGGGGGGGGGGGGGGGGGGGGGGGGGGTCCATATCGGTACCTTGTACCTCTTGGTAAAGAGGATGAGGTCCGTCTGGTCCGCGTTGATACTGAGTCCTACATCTTCCGCCCACTCACGTATCTCCCTGAGTGTACGTTCCATTATGGAGCTGAGGGTCGATGGACATACACCCGTAATAAGTATGCTTATATCATCTGCATAGGCTGTTATTTTTGGGGCCTTCCTTTCAAATCTCTTAATGAGGTCGTCGACCACCAAATTCCACAGTAGTGGCGATAGGACTCCACCCTGAGGTGTGCCTCTGTGTGCCCCCTTTACCATGGAAGCGGTGCCCCACTCCGATTGCACCCGTCTACAACTTAGGAGGTTTTTGATCCAGACGTTGATTGCAGGGTGTATGTTATTCGCTTCTAGGCGACTTGTTATTGCGGTTGTTGCCACGTTGTTGAATGCTCCTGAGATGTCCACAAATGCACCCAAAGCATTCTTTTTGTTGTGAAGGGCGCTCTCGATGGTGGCTACTAGCGAGTGTAGTGCCGTCTCCACTGATTTCCCTTTAGTGTAGGCGTGTTGGTTTATTGACATCAGTCCCCCTACCTCATTCCTGATGTGTAAATCCAACAGCTTTTCTAGTGTTTTTAGTAGAAAGGAGGTAAGGCTTATCGGTCTGTAATCCTTGGGACTCACGTGGCTGCACTTTCCTGCCTTAGGGAGGAAGACAACCCTCGAGGTTCTCCATTGGATGGGGATATAGCCTGTACTTAGGCATGCTGAGTATATTGAGAAGAGCCATGGGGTAATAACCTCTTTGGTCAACTGCATCATGGCTGGGAATATCCCGTCCAGTCCTGGTGCTTTTATGGCCGCGAAGGAGTCTATGGCCCAGTGGATTCTCTTAGTGGTTAACAGACCTATTGGGGGGTGCTGTTCCTCAGTAGCTAGTTCCTGATGCTCCTTGGCGTCAGTGACCTCGGTGCATCCAGGGAAGTGCGCCTCCATTAGTGCTGTTAGGGCTTCTTTACTGCCCTCTGTCCACTGTCCGTTGTCTAGTTTTAGTTGGCTCTGTACTGTGGGCTGCTTTGAGAGCAGCTTCCGGAGCCTAGCGGTTTCGGGCACTTTCTCAATGTTGGAGCAGAAGTTTCTCCACGGGTTCCTTTGTGCCTTACGTATTTCCTTCTTGTAGCTCCTAAGTAGGATTTTATATTCCTCATTGACAATCTCTTCGTTCGCTTGTTTGGCGATCTTGAAGAATTCCTTGATGTTGTTCCTTTGGAGAGAGAGATTTGAATTTGAGGTATGATTATTATTATTATTTCTGTCTCTCTCGCACGCACTCTTTGTCGTGTCGTTTAATATTAGCGGCGTCTGCCGGAGGAAAGCCATACTGAATTAGTATCGGGTATAACTGTAGAGTTGCGGTGTCCGCAGCAACTCACAACGTTCCCCCTCGTTATACCCGATACTCAAAATGAGTATTGGGGTATATTAGATTTGTGGTAAAAGTGGATGTGTGTAACGTCCAGAAGGAATCGTTTCCGACCCCATAAAGTATATATATTCTTGATCAGCATCAATAGCCGAGTCGATTGAGCCATGTCTGTCTGTCCGTCTGTCCGTCCGTCCGTCTGTCCGTCTGTCCGTCCGTCCGTCTGTCCGTCCCCTTCAGCGCCTAGTGCTCAAAGACTATAAGAGCTAGAGCAACGATGTTTTGTATCCAGACTTCTGTGATATGTCACTGCTACAAGAATATTTCAAAACTTTGCCCCGCCCACTTCCGCCCCCACAAAGGGCGAAAATCTGTGGCATCCACAATTTCGACGATACGAGAAAACTAAAAACGCAGAATCGTAGAAGATGATTATATCTTCTGCGAAATCTGAACCAGATCGTATAATTATTATAGCCAGAATCAAGAAAACAATTTAATTTTTTCTTGCCCTGTCTCTCTCTAACACACACGTAGCATAGCCGGCTTTGCTTAGAGTAAAACATTAGCGCCTAGATCTCATAGACTATAAAAGCTAGAGCAACCAAATTTGGTATCCACACTCCTAATATATCGGACCGAGACGAGTTTGTTTCAAAATTTCGCCACACTCCCTTCCGCCCCCACAAAGGACGAAAATGAAGGACGAAATGAAGTCCTCAATCGACATACCAGCCTTTCCCGTAAACCGCAGTTTCCAATTAGACATTATCTGGCTAACACGATCTGCCCGAAGGGATGAAGCGGAGGAACCTGTGGAAACTCCTGAGCCAACATTACGGGTTTGCCCCAAATTCGAGGGTGACGAACTATTTCCCGATTGATTAATCCCCGGCACTGGTACCTGTTCACTAGTGGACAGCCGAAAAAGTTGCTCGATCGTTTGCTGTTCTAGTTCTGCTACCGGTTGCATCCGAGCTGCATTTATGTTCGGGGAGGGTACAGATGCCGTACTTTGAAGTCCATCGGAAATGGCTCGAACTAGCCGGTTAGTTTGATCAGCCATGCTGGTCGCCAAAATTCGGGTTTGCTCTACCATAGCTACTCTAATCGCGTCCACTATGGACTGCTGTATAGTTTTCGCCATAGTGGCCTGATTCTGTTGAGCGTCGACGGAGATTGGAGACCTGTTGGCATTCTCTGAGTTAGCCATCTCAAGAGGGCTTAACGCTTTAACTCTTTTGCTTTGACTTCTAGTCTGAAGGGACTGAGTAACAGATGGCATTCGTGCTCTAGACGTAGACGGACCAATGGGACTAAGATTCTCAGCTGAGGCCGATGTGATGTTCAGGTCTTGCTGACAAGTGCGACACTTCCGTTTGTTACCACTTTTAGCGGTGAAGCACACTCTGTGGAAGGTGTGCCCACAACTGGCCGACAATAGTTGTACCTGGTAAACGATTACTTCGGAGCAAATTTGGCAATGTTTCCCCGTATCTTCTGAGAGGGCTAAATTCTCCGCACTACGAGACACCACCATTTCGGTTTGGGCACCACCAAGTATGAATATATTAGATATATATAGCAAATGCAAAAAAAATAATACAAAAAAAGTCACAGTCAATAGATATAGATATATGTAGATATCAAAACAGTTTAGGAGCCCAATCGTTTTTTGGGTAGGAATAGAGTAAAGCGGATTGCATTGTTTTCGGGTAGGGAAGGGAGAGGAATGGGGTAATCTACTTATAACTGAAATCTGCCTCACAAGTTAGGTCCGTGGCAGGATAAATAATCCCTCATCCAGCGAAATCTAAAAGGTCAGATCAGAAGTATTGGGGCTGAGAAAGGTGCTGGATTAGTTCCACTAATCATCAGGTAGTATGGGAGTCCGATGTCACCTAGGCTTACCGAGGCTTGCAACCTCAGTAATCTTCTCAGGGGTTCCTCGGGACAGCCAAAACCCAGTTAATTAGGGGCAATCTTCGTAGAATTTCATCCTAAACGATTTGGAATGCGCTCTCCTTTCCAGCAGTAGTGTTCTCGCTTAGCTCCTATAACAATCTTCGACTAGTTGATAGGCTTAGCTCGACCCACGGAGTTATACCCAATATCAGTTATAACACTTCCAGTGTATCGGACCTACTGCACGCCAATATACCCTGCACGATACTAGGCCCTGTAGGCCATGATGAGCTTACACGGATCCACAGTATCCACTGGATAAGTTGCAAAAAAAAAAACGGTCTAGCAAGGATAAAAATCAGGTGTTACTTTTGACCAAGTTATTTCTTTAAATGGGGCAAGCCGGATCTGGCCTCACGTTGGGCGCCAAAATAAGATAAATGTAGCATATCACATGCAACGATTGTTGTGTGTGGCGGTGCCACTCGAGCTGGTCGGGGGTGTATCGGGCAGGACTGGTGCACGCGCTGGCTCCGGCTGTATGATCGGTAGTATGGGGGGGGGGTTCCTATACTGGTCCTTTCCTATACGTGCTCGCGTCGATGCCTTATCTTATTATTTTTGTTCGCGTGCAATACCTTGCGTATGACCGTATGACTAGTGTTAGGGGGTTGGGGAAGGAGGATGAGGAGGCTGGGGGAATTAGAAGGGACAAAGGAATTAAGGGGACAGGGAAGTGGGCTTCCGCGTTGCATATCCGAACCGACGGGTAGCTGTGCTGGTGTTGGATGCAACAGCCATGGCCCTCCCAACCTTGATCATCCTAATTCCGAAGAAAATATGGCTTATGGATGATCGCTTTTCTCGCCGGGGGTCATACCTCACTCTCCCTCATCGATCCCTGCATGGCTCCTAAACAAAAATCTTCTAACAAATCATTTCCAAATCATTAACAATATTTATTTTTAACGATAGTGCCTAAAGCTAAATACATGGGTAGAAAGAAAATGATATATAGTTATGGGTTGAGTATAAGCTAGGGCAATAAGAGAATTAAAACTATAGGAATAATAATTTTAAATAATAGGAATAAAATATATGATCTCAAAAACAGATGGTAGGGTACTGGGAATAATTTCATGAATATTTAACTAGGAACTTTTGTAATTTAAGATTAATGCAAAAGTAAGGGGTATATTAGATTTGTGGTAAAAGTGGATGTGTGTAACGTCCAGAAGGAATCGTTTCCGACCCCATAAAGTATATATATTCTTGATCAGCATCAATAGCCGAGTCGATTGAGCCCTGTCTGTCTGTCCGTCTGTCCGTCCGTCCGTCCGTCCGTCCGTCCGTCTGTCCGTCCCCTTCAGCGCCTAGTGCTCAAAGACTATAAGAGCTAGAGCAACGATGTTTTGGATCCAGACTTCTGTGATATGTCACTGCTACAAAAATATTTCAAAACTTCGCCCCGCCCTATTCCGCCCCCACAACGGACGAAAATCTGTGGCATCCACATTTTTAAAGATACGATAAAACTAAAAACGCAGAATCGTAGAAGATGGCTATATGTTTTAGAATGTAAGATCTCAACCAGATCGTATAATTATTATAGCCAGAATCAAGAAAACAATTTCATTCTTTCTCGCTCTGTCTCTCTCTAACACACAGGTTTCATGGTCGGTTTTGCCAATTGCAAAATATGAGTTCAAGGATCTCAGAACCTATAAGAGCCAGAGCAACCAAATTTGGTATCCACACTCCTGTGATATCGGACCTTGACCGTTTCGTGTCCAAATTTCGCCACACCCCCTTCCGCCCCCGCAAAGGACGAAAATCTGGGGCATCCACAAATCTCAGAGACTATTAAGGCTAGAGTAACCAAATTTGGTATCCGCACTTCTGTTAGATCTCACTATAAAACGTATATCTAAGAATTTCGCCCCACCCCTTCCGCCCCCACAAAGGACGAAAATCTGTTGCATCCACAATATTGCACATTTGAGAAAACGAAAAACGCAGAATCATATATAATGACCATATCTATCAGATTGCTGAATCTGCACCAGATCAGATAATTTTTATAGCCAAAAGGAACAAATTAATTTGCACTGGCTTCGCAGCGCCCGACGTCACGCTCAGACTGATTTTCTGTCTCTCTCGCACGCACTCTTTGTCGTGTCGTTTAACATTAGCTGCGTCTGCCGGAGGAGAGCCATACTGACTTAGTATCGGGTATAACTGTAGAGTTGCGGTGTCCGCAGCAACTCACAACGTTCCCCCTCGTTTTGTCTCTTTATGTTAAAAGTTTATAAACGTTAACTGGGAGTTCGTTCACTTACGTACTTTCATGTTCCGGCCACGTCCAAAAGATCTTTCGGCGAGGGGAATACCTGTAAGTTTTAGAGAGAGAGCACACACGCATGGACACGCATGACCACGGCTAACACCAGATTATCTTGATCTTCTTTTCTTTTTCTTTTTGTTTAGGGCCTTTTTTTTTTTTGAGCATATATAGTTCATAAATCAAATTATTCCATCTTTAACTTCTATATATTATACTTTATTCAATATTTATTCGTTTATTCAGATTCGTTGGGGTAGGTCTTGATACATAGACCAAGGTGTGGGCGCACGGAAAAAGCTCCAAGCAGCTGGTTTCGTTTCACGGGCACAAAGGGGTCAACGGCCTAACAAGCGCACATTGTGGATGCAACAGATTTTCGTCCTTTGTGTGAGCGGAAGGGGGTGGGACGAAATTTTGAGATATACGTTTTATAGTGAGATCTAACAGGAGTGCGGATACTAAATTTGGTTACTCTAGAGTTAATAGTCTCTGAGATTTGTGGATGCCCCAGATTTTCGTCCTTTGCGGGGGCGGAAGGGGGTGTGGCGAAATTTTGAAACAAAACGGTCAAGGTCCGATATCACAGGAGTGTGGATACCAAATTTGGTTGCTCTAGCTCTTATGGGTTCTGAGATCCTTGAACTCATATTTTGCAATTGGCCAAACCGACCATGAAACCTGTGTGTTAGAGAGAGACAGAGCGAGAAAGAATGAAATTGTTTTCTTGATTCTGGCTATAATAATTATACGATCTGGTTCAGATTTTGCACTCTAGAACATATAGTCATCATCTACGATTCTGGTCCTCTTTTTGGTTTTCTCGTATCTTTAAAATTGTGGATGCCACAGATTTTCGTCCTTTGTGGGGGCGGAAGTGGGCGGGGCGAAGTTTTGAAATATTCTTGTAGCAGTGACATATCACAGAAGTCTGGATATCAATAATGTCGTTGGACTCCCTTTCCTTTGTGGCACACTTTATTCCCAAATTCCAGAGTGATACGAGTACTTTTTTTTTTTACCAGTGTTATAGTATATACATATGTGAGCTCCAAGAGAAGGGGGAATAAAATTCCACTCCAGACTCCGTATACTCTGTGATTTCGACTGGTTTCCGTAGATGAAGCAAATGTTTAAGAGTTTAAGGGAAATTTGTGTTTTCCGAAGCTTTTCGCAATAAGTATAGATTACCTTGACTACATCAATATTTCTGAAAGTAGTGCTCTTAATTGCTAGGGTCAGATGCGACTGAGAGAGGAGTTGCTCACTTTTGAAATCGTTTGCTGTTAAGTTTTCTGTTAATTATTGTGATATTACGCCATTCTGTCAACCGATGTCTTAGTAAGACTTTGGGTCGAGCTTCAGCTTGGACAAACAATGAAGTTGTTTGTCAATTGCTTGGGCAAATACTCGTACTCAGGTGGAAAAACAAATACCAGGATGGGGAAGAGGTTAAGATGGGTGACAAGAAAATATCAAATAAAGGGCCAATTAAGGAAGGTGATTGTGCGATTCTGTTTATCTTATCAACGACAAATTTTGACCCCAGGGGCGTCATTTACAATCCTCAATTTGTTTGCATACTAAAGCAACATTAGCCGAAGAGCTACCTACAAAAGAGAAGACGATGTTTCCTGATTCCCAATTCGTAGGCTATTGATAAACAAACCTGTGTGTTAGAGAGAGACAGAGCGAGAAAGAATGAAATTGTTTTCTTGATTCTGCCTATAATAATTATACGATCTGGTTCAGATTTTGCACTCTAGAACATATAGTCATCATCTACGATTCTGGTCCTCTTTTTGGTTTTCTCGTATCTTTAAAATTGTGGATGCCACAGATTTTCGTCCTTTGTGGGGGCGGAAGTGGGCGGGGCGAAGTTTTGAAATATTCTTGTAGCAGTGACATATCACAGAAGTCTGGATCCAAACCATCGTTGCGCTAGCTCCTATAGTCTTTGAGCATTAGGCGCTGAAGGGGACGGACAGACGGACGGACGGACAGACAGACAGGGCTCAATCGACTCGGCTATTGATGCTGATCAAGAATATATACTTTATGGGGTCGGAAACGATTCCTTCTGGACGTTACACACATCCACTTTTACCACAAATCTAATATACCCCAATACTCATTTTGAGTATCGGGTATAATAATGCCATAAATTGGATAAACAATCCAAGCACAGTTTGCCAAAGAACAGACTTTATGGACAAGCAATTTAGTTTAGTGTTTACTCTGCTCTCCTCCTCCCACGCAGCTAGAGGGTCTTTCGATCTGATCACATCACGTATTCGGGAAGCGTATGGTAAAATATCATGTGAGAATGTTATAGCAGTGTAAGACAGTACGTATATAGTATAAATTATTGACAGACGATCGGAAAAACGCGGCTGATCCTGTGCAGCTGGACATATACATATTTAGTTTATCGCGTTAAAAACTTTACATTAATCACGTCTGTCCCTCTTCTACTTACTCTTTCCGAAGTGTTGTCATTTGCTGATTTCACTTTTGCAGCTGCACCAACACAAAGAACATTAGTAGAGGATTCGGTGTGCAGCTCAGATCCAATTTTGTTGGGCAATTTCCTAGGCTCCAGCTCTCTCAGTCTCCAAATTCCAGATGTTCCCACAGACAGAAAGAAGAACAGGGCTGAAAGGTTTATAAATATAAATTCACTCAAAGAAAAAATGAGTAGTCGAAACAGTTTTCGAATCGCGAATGAAGATAATCTCATTATTATTTTTCTTTTAAAACTAGTAATAATGTCGTTGGACTCCCTTTCCTTTGTGACACACTTTATTCCCAAATTCCAGAGTGATACGAGTACTTTTTTTTTTTTACCAGTGTTATAGTATTATATACATATGTTAGCTCCAAGAGAAGGGGGAATAAAATTCCACTCCAGACTCCGTATACTCTGTGATTTCGACTGGTTTCCGTAGATGAAGCAAATGTTTAAGAGTTTAAGGGAAATTTGTGTTTTCCGAAGCTTTTCGCAATAAGTATAGATTACCTTGACTACATCAATATTTCTGAAAGTAGTGCTCTTAATTGCTAGGGTCAGATGCGACTGAGAGAGGAGTTGCTCACTTTTGAAATCGTTTGCTGTTAAGTTTTCTGTTAATTATTGTGATATTACGCCATTCTGTCAACCGATGTCTTAATAAGACTTTGGGTCGAGCTTCAGCTTGGACAAACAATGAAGTTGTTTGTCAATTGCTTGGGCAAATACTCGTACTCAGGTGGAAAAACAAATACCAGAATGGGGAAGAGGTTAAGATGGGAGACAAGAAAATATCAAATAAAGGGCCAATTAAGGAAGGTGATTGTGCGATTCTGTTTATCTTATCAACGACAAATTTTGACCCCAGGGGCGTCATTTACAATCCTCAATTTGTTTGCATACTAAAGCAACATTAGCCGAAGAGCTACCTACAAAAGAGAAGACGATGTTTCCTGATTCCCAATTCGTAGGCTATTGATAAACAATCAGTGGGGGAATATTCAAATTAGCCAGGTCTCATGTGTGATTAGCCGATGTCACACACATTTCAAGCATCAAAGCAGACAGCAGACAGAACGGAAAAGAACAGAACAGAACACAACAGAGCGGAGAAGACGTTGAGCTGACGGCTGGAGGGATCAGATCCCACAGAAGAAGCCGCCTTGAAATTTACGCCTATGAAGCCGCCTATAAATCGCAAGATTTTAGCACTGCCCAGGGCTTTATCTAAAGCTCCATTCGGAACAGTATTCGAAGCATAAAGCGTAACCAATTGATTGATAATTGACATTGATGTGTCGATTATTTTATGATTATTCTTTATGATCGTTAAATTTTGATATACCAAAAGGCGAGCGATATCGAACACCAAACTTGATTCAAATTTGTAGATCACTTTGAACAATCAAGCCACTCCCTGAGTACTTCTCAGGCCTTATCTTACCTTGTCTTCAGTTGGATTGTTATAATTTAATAACTACACGGGAGGGCAAATTAAGTCTGTAGTTCGGGTACCACAAAAACCACTTAAAGACGCTTTCTTTAATTGCCCCCAAAACGAAGATTTGGTTTTTGTTTTTCGAGAAACCTGTGGGGTAGCTTTCGGCTGCGGATGTGGCTGTGACTGTGGCTCTGACTGTGGCTCTGCCTCCAGCTGCTGGCCAGCTCCATGGACAGACAGTCATTTGTGTGAAAATCATCGTAGCATGAAGCGTTGTCAAATACCGTTTGTTGCGGGGGTCGGTCCACTCTCATGCTTTTGTTTCGGCCATTTCAAGGTCTGTACAGAAACCGTCTGTTGGGTCAGACCTCCCTCCATTGACCAGAGCAGAGCTCTAACAATGCGGGTTCTGGCATCATTTTCATAGAAACGGCATAAGAAGTTACTCATACGCAGCGTGGGTTGGATAAGATTAACGAAAGCCCACATAGACATAGCTCATCCTCCCCATTCTCACTTGACTCTTTGCAGACAGCAGAATGAGCTCTAACAACTGCGGTTTCATCGATCCGCAGGGCCAGTTGAGCGCAGCCCTCGCTAATCGGGACATACGGGAATTCCACACTGCCCTGGACAGCGGTGCCCAGGCCAATCGCCAGGACGATCGAATGCCTCTCAGGTGGGCTCCTGCATTCAGCTGCTGCTCGAGTACGGAGCCTCTCCAAATTTGGTGGATCAGGGCGAGTTCACGCCCCTCCACCATGTGCTGAAGAATAGAAAGATTGAGGCAGGCACTAAGCTGGAGCTGATCCGACTTTTCCTGAAACAACCACAGTTGGACATTGACAGCTATCGGAACGGGCAGGTACGCCAGATGCTGAGGGATCAGTATCCGGAACTGCCGTTGCCGGAGCTGCGCGAGGCCGGAGCAGAGATCGACTGCGAGCGACTCCTCCGCACGCTGCGGGACGGAGACGAGAACCAGTTCGAGCAACAGTTCGCGGAGTACCACCAGAACGTCAGCGGAAACGCAGACAACCAATGCAATGCCAACCAGGAGGAGTATCAGTCCCTGCTGGCGGAGAGTATCAAGCGGGGCAAGCAGCGAGCCTTTGAGGCCATCCTCGAGACGGGCATCAACATTAATCCTTCAAAATTGAGCGACATCAGCCCCGTGGAGTTGGCCGTAATCTGGGGCAACCACAGGGCGCTAGAGAAGCTGTTGAAGCATCCGCAGCTGTGGCTGACATCGAATTCCAAGCTGCTGAACGCGATTATCAGTCGCCTGGGTGAGCAGCCGCTGGACGACTTCAGCTGCTGCTCGAGAGCGATCGTGTGGACATCAATGAGGCGGACAAGGCTGGCCTGGTGCCACTCTCCTATGCGGTCAAGTATCGCAACACAAAGGTGGCACAGGAGCTTCTACGGCAGGGAGCGAACATCGGGGCGAGAAGCGCGTTCGGAGATCTTCCCATACAGGAGATGGACCCGAAAGTGCTGGAGGAGCACTTCGATTCCTGCATCACCACCAACGGGGAGAAGCCCGTTGACCAGAGTTTCGAGATCATCATCAACTACAAGAATCTGATGAGACGCCAGCGAGAGCCCGGGCAGTCGGACAAGCGGAGCATTGGCCATCCTCACCAATTGGAGGACGAGATGACTCCAATCGCATACATCGCCGATTCCAAGGAGCTGCGTTACCTGCTGCAGCACCCGCTAATCTCGAGTTTCCTCTTCCTCAAGTGGCACCGCCTCTCGGTGATCTTCTATCTGAACTTTCTACTTTACTCTCTCTTTACTGCCTCCATTATCACGCATACGCTCCTTAAGTTCCACGAAAGCGACCACACGGGCCTGACTGCCCTCTTCGGCCTGTTCTCTTGGATAGGGATTGTGTATCTCATGATCCGAGAGGTCATACAGCTTGCCATGTCGCCGCTGCTGTACTTCAGGTCCATCACGAACCTGATGGAGGTGGATCTCATTGTCTTGTCGATCCTAACCTGCATGGAAGCCAGCTACGACAAGGAGACGCAGCGCATACTGGCCGTCTTCACCATTCTGCTGGTGTTCGTGGAGTTCTGCCTGCTGGTTGGCTCCCTGCCAGTACTCTCAATTTCTCAATTTTTATCAAGAGCTTTGCTCTCTACTCGATCTTTGTGCTTACGTTTAGTCTGTGCTTCTACATACTGTTTGGCAAGCCCCAGGTGGATTCCTCCTCTACGAAGGACAGCACGCCAGAGCTAGCAAAGGAGGGAGAAGATGATGGTCACTTCGACACATTCTCCGTGCCCATCGAGGCGCTCATCAAGACGATTGTGATGCTCACGGGAGAATTTGATGCCGGTGACATAAAGTTTGACAGCGTCTACACTTACCTGATCTTCCTGCTCTTTGTGTTCTTCATGACCATTGTGCTGTTCAATCTCCTGAATGGTCTGGCTGTCAGCGATACTCAGGTGGGTTTATATTTCCTTTTCTTCCTCGGCTTTATCCAACTGTTTTCTCTCCTCTCTTTTCCCACAGGCCATCAAGGCCCAGGCGGAACTGAACGGCGCCATTGTCCGCACCAATCTGCTGACCCGCTACGAGCAAGTTCTCACTGGCCGAGATGGACACGCTCAGACCTTATCGTCCCAGTTGAACAAAGGCAGTCGGTTCGCTTGAGGAAGACCATAAGCTAGTCACCGGTTCAATCGTAATTTTCTTCATGCTTTTCTTGAGTTTCACGCCCTCGTGGCTTTTCCCACACTTGGGACCCCACTAAGCAGAAAAGCGAAAGGAGAGAAAATCTTCACTGATCGGATCGGATGGGCTGTTATATACTCACAACACATACTCATTGGCCGCATTTGCGAATCGCTGGGCTGTGAACAAGCTTGAATTGAAAGAGTGTCGGCACTTCGGTGTGCCAAAGATACATATCTTTACCCCTTGAATCAGCTCGTGTTGATTTTTCTGCCGTGCATTGCACTTTTGAGCTCAGGTCCTAAACGAGAGTCACACACCACACACATGCACATGATTATCATTATCATCATCATTATGATAAAGACTGTGAGCGAACGAATGCTGATGAAGCCTCATTGTCAATGTCGAAAGTTATGGGATTGGTTAAGGAAACCAAAGGTGGGATATGAAAAGTATTGCGTTCTGCTCTGGCATAGGATCCCAGCTTTAATGTGTAACGTGTCACCTACGCACGTCTGTGTATATAAATCCTGCCAGGCTAGCTGTTATTCAGCGAAGGGAAGCACACGCTTTGGGTTTCCGGCCTCTGCTCGTCGGCTATTGGAGTGATGTTCTTGCCCCCCTTCCTGCTGGTGGCCTATACGCATTATACCGCGAATGAAGTAGCGTGTCACGACGAACCGGGAGACACTGTTTATCCCTGAATAGAATTGTGGATGTGTGCTGGAAAGGTATCTCAACTCCGCCTCTGGTGTTGTCGAGGTCGTGTCGCCCACCCTACCATGGCCATTCCAAACCGTTCGATTTAATGACGGAATGGCCCCTTTGTCCGGGGCGTCCTACATGGGGAATTTGCCAGCGAAAGCAAAGCGCTAGATTAATACATTATAAAGTTTATTCACTTACTGGCTAAAACAATAACATTACCCGCAAATACCATAATATAATCACCCACATTAAAATTCCTACAAATACTTGGCTATGTGTCATACAAACGATACACTAAACAAGTCCGAAATGGACAAACTAACTTGCTTGCTGACTCCGTAATGTTACGAAACCAATTCGAGTGGGCACTTCTCCCTCTCACTCACCGACCGGCCCTAGTTCCCTTGTTTCAAGTTGTAATTTATCAATAACAGAATTTAAGTCCACTCATACCTTTTCTCCAGTTTATGGCTCCATCGGCGAAAGCGCTTTCCTCGATGAATACCTAAGGCTGCTGTGGCGGAAGAACACTTAAATGGGCACAAGGTTGGGGGAAATCATATTTGCAGATCGGCGAGAGTCACGAGAAGCCACTACCGGAATCAAATCTAATTCTCTCCTAATTAACTCCGCACAGAACTCATAATTAGTTACAAACACGAATATAATTTCTCCGTCAATCCGTTGCTTCCTCTTTTTTTTCTTTTCTCTTTCTCCCGACAGTTATCTATGTTTCCTTTCCACCTCCTGGGCGAAAGGGAACAGCACAAATTCTTTCCCCTGCTTCTGCAGGTGAAAGGTACGCGAAAGCAAAGAGAAGGCCAAACGGCCAATCTCCGACGGTGCTAGATTAACACTTTCTCTCCGCCGATCTGCTCGCGACCAAGGGACGGGCCCTCCTTATCTGCCGCGTCGCGCTCGACTACTAAAGTGCCGACGCCAACGCCTCGGGAAGCTAGCCGCTTGGGGGGACCGAGCGTTCCTCAAATTTCTTCTCCCTCTGCTTCCACGCTCGCTTCTCCGATGGCTG
Organism: Drosophila miranda; assembly: GCF_003369915.1. Lineage (NCBI taxonomy): Eukaryota > Metazoa > Arthropoda > Insecta > Diptera > Drosophilidae > Drosophila > Drosophila miranda. The sequence continues at coordinate 143,643 of NW_022881654.1, forward strand.
AGCGCTTTCCAGACAGTCCCAAAGGTTTAAACGCCACTTTGTTAGGCTTGCGGCTGCTGTTGTTTGCTGGCTGGCTTCCTTGGACGAACGAATCCGCACTGATTAACTCGAAATACTTAGCGCCAAGACTACAAATGGGACAACTCTTTATTCTCCTTTAGCCCTTCTCTTCCCGCAGCACTCACCCCAACCGGACTCAGCGCTATACGGCTTCTGACGACTGAATAGCCCACTCGCCTTCAACCAAGAATCTCGCAGTCGAATCTTGGATTTAGATATTTAGATTCCCTAGAGTTTTTCTCTTCACTAAATTCTTGGTTTTTCCTTTCCGTCGGACCGATACGCAACCGACTCAATTGACTTTCACGAGGGAATAGCCGATAGTGACGCCAACGTTCTGGCGGCAAATCCTCTAACAGGTCCCAGGATGCATTTTCAACAGAGATAGCCTGACGTTTTGACCTGTTACCGTCTTTTTGGTTTTCCCTTGACCTGTCGTTCGCCTGCCACTCTGAGCACTAGATGGCGCCACAAAAAAACTCAGCATTTCCTGCTACAAGCGCTACAAAAGCACCCCCGAAAGATCAGGCTTGGGGGTCACACTCCCAAGAATGATAACAGGACAGCTTGAATCAGTTGGTTTACTGACGAAGATCTTTCGCGTGAGACCGTCCTACGTAACGATCCTGCAAATCCTCTAACTCATAGTAGGCCTGCCCTATCTTCTTTTTGACCCTGGCCTTCAGAAAGGCCGGACCCAACTTCGCGCTGTACCCTGACTGAAAATTGCTCTGCCTGAAATTTCTTCGGAACACCTCCTGGCCGACATTGTAGGATATGTCTCTCGACCGTAAGTTATACTGCCGTTCATTCTTATCGTTCTGTTTTTTCATGACTTCTAGAGCCTTGCTTCGAACCAAGTCTAATGAATCCTCCCGCGAGAAAACTGCTGACCTGTCGTCCATCACCCGCAATGCTCTCAGAAGCTTGTATGTTGCCCCGGACGTGATGAAATGCTGTCCGAACACCATATAATAAGGAGTTGCATTCAGACTTGCATGCACCGCCGAACGCAATGCGCAGCAAATGCTGCTGAGGTGCTCGTCCCAGTCGGATTGTTGCAATCACCGAGCGATTTACACGTTCGGAAGCATTAGCTTGGGGTGCGTACAGGGCCGTGAGAATGTGCGAAACTTTATATTCCCGGAGTAGCTTTTGGAATGCCTCAGACTTAAATTGTGTGCCATTGTCGGATACTATTGTCTCCGGAACCCCGAAAGCATGAAAAAGATCTTGCTGCATGTATTTGACTACCACGTCCGCGGTCAACTTCTTCACTGCCTTAAGAAACACATATTTAGAATAGTGATCGAGGACGATAAAGATGCCTATATGTCCACTTCTTGAACGGGGATATGGCCCCAGGAAATCTACATATAATTTCTGGAAGAAACGTTGTGACTCGGGCGCAATTCCAATCTTCGGTCTCTGGATTGTATTGGGGCCTTGGTAGTCTTGCAGACATCACAAGCCTGGATATACTTCTTCACATCGGCAACCAAACCAGGCCAGTAATAATACCGCCGTATCCTTTCTAGGGTTTTGTGAATGCCTCCATGGGAAGCCAGTGGATTGTCGTGCGCGTTACGCAAAACGTCAACCACTAACTCTTGAGGAATCCAGAGTTTCCAAATCATGTAGCACCTCTCCTGTTGCGTGATCTGACCTACGATACAACAAGTTATCTACAATTTTGAGATCTGGCAACTTATCAATATTGCCCCTAACCCTTTCTCCGATCTCCACGTAATCTTCTGCCTTGAATTCTGGCGATTCCAAATCCACCAACAACCCATTGCTCGCGTCTAGAGTCGCCATTCCTCCTCATTTACGCGAGAAAGAGCATCCGGAACCACATTAAGCCTGCCGCTACGATGCTCGATTTTAAACGAGAAACTCTGCAGCTTTAATGCCCATCGGGCTAGACGTGAGTGTAAGTCAGTTTGTGACATGAGCCACTTTAAAAAGGCGTGATCAGTGATTACAGTAAATTCATGCCCCTCGATGTAAGCTCTGAACCTATTTATGCAAACTATTGCGGCCAGACATTCTTGTTCGGTGACCGAATAATTCTTTTGGGCTTTGTTGAGTTTTTTCGATACAAACGCAATCGGATATTCGTCCCCCTCCGGCGTCTTCTGCACCAGCACTCCCCCAACGCCTGTCTTGCTAGCGTCACAGTGAACATAGAATGGTTTGCTAAAATCAGGACTACGCAAAACTGGTGCTGAGCAAAGCATCTCCTTCAACTTTTCAAAAGCCTCCTGACCCTCTGGAGTCATTGAAAATTTCTGTCTGGGTTTGAGCAAGTTCGTGAGAGGCGCGGCTACCGATGCGAAGTTGCTTATAAACTTCCTGTACCAGCCTACCATACCTAGGAAGCGACGCAGAGACTTTAGGGATTTTGGCAAAGGAAAATCGGACATAGCCGAAATCTTATCCGGATCTGTACGAATCACCCCTTCGCCTACTATATGCCCCAAATACCGCTCTGACTTCATGCAAAACTTGCTTTTCTCCACATTCAGCGTTAACCCTGCCGCTTTTATGTAACTTGCCACTTCACTCAACACCCTCCGATGTGACTCAAAACTGTCCGACACAATCAAAAGGTCGTCCAGGTACACAAAAACTTCATTTCTTAAACTGGCCGGAATTACCTTGTCCATCAGCCTTGTCACGGTCTGCGAAGCATTAGTGAGACCAAAAGGCATTACCTTATACTGGTAGAGAGGTTTCCCCGGAACCGTGAACGCTGTTTTATCGCGTGAGCTCGGCTCTAAGGGAATTTGCCAATAGGCATCCTTAAGATCCAGGCTCGAAATAAACAACGCCTTAGGAAGACGTCCTAGAATCCCATCAATTTGTGGTAACGGATACGCGTCTTTTTTGGTCACCGCGTTAACTTTCCTACTATCTAAACATAGCCTCACCTTTCCTGGCTTCTGCACCAATACTACTGGTGATGACCACGCACTATCGGATTCCTCTATCACCCCTAAGCTGAGCATCCGATCTATCTCCGCATATAACAATTTCTCTACCGCAGGAGATACAGGGAAGTGTCTCTGCTTCACGGCTTTTGCAACACCTACATCAATTGAATGCGAAAGCAGAGCCGTCTTTCCTAGACCGGAAACGGAAAACGAAGGAAATAAATTGATGGTCGCTTGCAACTGGTCCATTTCCGCTCGGCTGAGGTTCTGCGGTTCATGAACTATCTCTGCCAGCGACATGCTGGGTGGTAATAAATCGAAACTTGACCAAAAATCGATCCCTAAATACAAGTCCTGGCTGAGCGTTGGAATAATGTGCAGCTCAAGGTTCTTCACTGCACCCTTATACTGCACCGGTGTCCGCAGTCGTCCCACTACCTCTTGCCTCCGTCCATCCGCAGTGGAAGCATTTACAACTCCTCTCTTAAAAGGAATTCGGCTTTGGATTACGCGTTCTGCTAACTTTCCGCCAATAACACTCATAGCTGCTCCGGTGTCCAATAGACCAAGGACCGTTTGATCCAACAGGCGAACTTCCGCATATGGACGCTTGTCCTTCTGCTTGTAACGAATGCAATTAATCGCTTTCGCCGCCTGCCGGAACGCTCTCATCCTTCTTGCACTCCTTGTGAGGGACTTATTACTGGGTTGGTCGTTGGTGAAAAGCGAATGGGATCTGGCATGGACTAGTTGTGGCCAGACTAAAGCTTGGTGTATGTCGGATTCTGATTTCTCAGACGGAAGCTGGGCGGTAGTTTTAAGTATCCCTACTGGGATTTCGCCTCTGCACTCGACTGCTTGCGCTGAACACTGACTGGCTGGCGAGGCTTGGTGTTCACTTTGCCGTTTTTTTGGCATTTGCTACACGACGGCTTATATTTATTAGGTGCTCCGCACCCAAAGCAAAACATTTTCCTTTTGCTATCGCAATCGTGGTAGCGATGCCCCTCCTTTCGGCAGTTCCAGCAAATCAGTGCCATGGCTGCCACCTCGTCGTCTTCTTCTACATCCGAGAATTCGGAGGCCTCCTCTAATTGGGCTTCCTCTACCAATTCCGCAACCTGTTTCCGGAAAGGAATCAATTTCTGGTACCCATGACTCCGCCCAATGTCGTCGAGAAAACCCTCCCTTCTACGACAGACTTCTCTCAAACGTTCTACGGAGTCGATTTGCGCATTCAGGAGCTCATGTCTAATTTCAGGTCGCAAATTGCGCCGTAAAGTTTCCACAATCGCTTTCTCTGACATGGGAGTTTCAAATCATCCATCAGCTGTACCAGGGCGTCGTGGAAGGAATCGAAATTTTCTTTTTCTTTTTGCTTCCTGTCCCTTATCGCTTCTCTGATATCCACATCGGTTCGAGAATCCCTAAACTGCTTTCTTAGGGCTTGGCATAACCGGTCCCATCTCATCGATCCGGAAGTCTTGTGGTAACGCCAATAAAAATCTCTGGCCTTTCCGTCAAAAAGCAGACTGGCGTTACTGCACAGAACTGGAAAATTTCCCTCGAGAGTCTGATGCGTCAAAGCCTCTACCCTATAGAGAAAATTATCAATGCTCAATCCTTCTTGGGTCCCATTGAAACGTAATTTCCAACTATTGAGGATATGGGCGACTTTGTCCGGTCGCTGACTCAGATCTGAGACTGCACTGCTTGGACGGTCGTAGCTCGGAAACTGTGCTGAATACTGACTATTCAGTCCCTGTCGGAATGTTTCCTCCACTTCTCTGTCCCTATTTTGTTGGACGGGTTATCCGCTTCCCCACGTCTATTGCCTTGAGGAATGCTATTGCCAGTCTCTTGGAAATGTGCTGCTATGCTGGACTGAATGATTTGAGCCATTTTGTCCGTGTGCTGGGCTACCACCTCGTTTTGCATCGTGCTGATGGCCTGTGTAACCATGCTACTAACTCTTTCAGCGGTTATGGCTGCTCGTTTTGCTTGGCCTGGGACCTGGTATTATGAGGAGTACTTCTATCGACGCATAGCGTCTTGCATGTGGGACAGGTAGTATGGGTCTTGACATGTGACTCAATACAAGTTTTGTGAAACTCGTGGCTGCACTTTGTTTCAATGTAGGAGCCGAAGCCAAAGTTTTCCCACACAACTGGCATTTTGGCGCCGGAGCCGGTTCAGGCTCGTTATCGGGGTTCTCCATTGTACAAAAAAATAAATCAAACTTAATTCCTAACTGTCCTGACAAAAATATATCCCACAAAAACTACACGACAAAACCTAAACACTTACTTATCAAACGCAGACAAAACCAAAGTTAAAAATGTATTAATAGTAAAACTAAATTAAGTATTCTAGTTAAAAGTCAGATAACTTATGCTAGCAAACCTAAGATGACCTAAAAATTCAAAAATAATAAGTAATTGTACGTGAACTCAAATTGCAAAGAGAACTGATTCCTCGTGTTATAATTCATAGCTTCCTACGTTGCCAACTTAGGGTCAGTGGCCCAGCAACCGCCACAGCTGTTCTCAAGTCTCGCTTCCCTTGTACAGCGAGAGAGCTAGCAAATCAACAGCCCTACCAAATAACACACATGGAATGTAAACCACAAGAATAGAACGCAAAGAATATGATACGATAAAATAAAGTCATAAAAATTTTTGCCTTACGCATAGCTAATCCCCATGCGAAACGGACCCTATGCTAATTGAGACCCCAATTCCTAAGCACAAAAGAAAATGAAAAGAATGTGTACGCGCGCAGACGCCTTGCACTTGTCGCTGTCTAATCAAAACCAACAACAACTGCATGCGCGAGCCTTGGCCAGCTGCTGCTTTGATTCGCGCCGCTGTCGTCCAAAAATCTCGGCTCGGCACTCTATACTTGAAATGAGCATGCTGCTTCTGAATAGGTGTGGCCCCACGTTGGGCGCCAATTTTTAGTTATAATACTATATCTATGATTCATAAATGTAACGTGTCACCTACGCACGTCTGTGTATATAAATCCTGCCAGGCTAGCTGTTATTCAGCGAAGGGAAGCACACGCTTTGGGTTTCCGGCCTCTGCTCGTCGGCTATTGGAGTGATGTTCTTGCCCCCCTCCTGCTGGTGGCCTATACGCATTATACCGCGAATGAAGTAGCGTGTCACGACGAAAATGCTTAACCGGGAGACACTGTTTATCCCTGAATAGAATGGTGGATGTGTGCTGGAAAGGTATCTCACCTCCGCCTCTGGGGTTGTCGAGGTCGTGTCGCGCACCCTACCATGGCCATTCCAAACCGTTCGATTTAATGACGGAATGGCCCCTTTGTCCGGGGCGTCCTACATGGGGAATTTGCCAGCGAAAGCAAAGCGCTAGATTAATACATTATAAAGTTTATTCACTTACTGGCTAAAACAATAACATTACCCGCAAATACCATAATATAATCACCCACATTAAAAGTGGACGGTTTTCTAAGGGTTAAACTACAAAGAGAGTGAGAGCGCTCTAACTGCGATTGCCCACTCGGAGAACGGCGTCGTTTCATGCTAGGGCGGCGTAACCTCGTTTCCGATCACCATGAAGAGTCTTCGTTTGCGTTTCGACGAAATCACAACGACAATTAGCAGTTGCAGCCGGCCGCGCTTAAACCCGTATTACCCATTACATTGTACTCTATACGCGATTAAGATTAAAGTCTAAGTTGATTGAAGTCCAAATGAATAAATCTCGAATTGTCTATATCGTGTAGTACATTATTAAACGCAAAGATTCCCCAGAGCATTTCTGCTCAACATTGAAATCTCGTATCGAGGATTTCACAACATTTTTGGTGGCCCATGGGGGGAACCGCGTTTAATTCGTACTATACGCATATGATTCTACCTCGTTCCGCGTTCAGTTAAATGTACATACAAATAAAATCATATTTTACCGGCTGCAACTGTAAACGGCAAACACAACGCAAACCAACGGTTTATCCAACAGCCGCTATCTCTCGCACGAAGCAGGGACAAAGAAGACCAGACGATAGCTCTGCGCCTGGACAGTAGCACACAACAACAACACAAGCCGACGGTTAGACAGCAGCCTCTCTCTCGTGCAAAGCAGAGACCAAGAGACCAACGAGCGTTCTGTTGCTGCACATCATCTCTAGACACAAGGCCTCAACTCAACGCTCACAGTAGCACAGTTTCTGCTCTCCGCTCGGACAACACCAACAACAACGACTCGCAAGTTCTCTTAAGCTACGCTTTAAGCAAAGAGAAGCACTCCCGAGTACCAGAGTAAGTGTTTCGTTGTGGGTATTTTGTACAAGGTCAAAGAGAGTGCAACTAAGGGTGAGAAAGGTACATACACATATAACAGCAACATGTCAACAGCCGAGTCCCACGACCTCGAAGCCGATCCTCAGGTGGAGATCGACAATCTCAGTGTTATTCAGACAAATCTCATTGCGAGGGTTAATCAAACGGTGCGTAATTTCAGAAAGGATGGCGCAGATCGGAAAACAAAAGCTTATTTTCAAACGCGCTTACAAACTTTGCAACGGTTCTTAGGTGAATTTGAGCAAAATCATCAACGTTTGCTAATACTTCGATGTCCAAGTACGCATAGTTATGTGTCCAGCGAAGTGGCCTTTCGCTTTGATGAAGACTATACAACGGCATTCAGCATCATATCAGAGGCCTACGAAAATGTATGTCCAAGAGCACCACCGGTACAGCAGAATCCGGAGCCAGCAAATCCATCCGTATCATCAGTGCAATTGCCCAAGCTACCTGTACCGACATTTACAGGCAAGTTTGTGGATTGGCCGGCATTTCACGATGCATTTGTTCAACTCATCCATAACAACCAGAAACTGTCCGACGTCCAAAGGTTTCATTTCCTGAAGCAAGCTCTTCCCTCGGATCGCGACGAGGATATTCAGCAGATGGCGCTTGCGGGAAATAACTATGCAACAGCTTGGAGTCTCGTCCTCAAGCGATACGACAACAAACGGCTGCAGTTTATGTACCATATGAACGGTTTGTATGACTTGCCACAGTTGACAAAGGAGCAGTCTGCTGATATAAAACATATGCTTAATGTTGCGACGGTTTGTCTCAATGCTTTCAAGAATCTAGATGTTCAGCATTGGATGGCTCATCATCTCACTTCCAGACTGCCAAGCACGACACTGCAAGCTTGGGAGCTCCATCTCGGTAGCTCTGCCGAACTTGCCACATTTTCTCAGCTACAATCATTTCTCAACGACCGTCTCGTCAGCATCGATGTGTTCGAAAATCGAGGCCACTCCACGACGCGGACACCTGTGCCGCAGCCTGTCAATCAAAGGCACCCTAAGAAGTCAGTTGGCAACGTAACATACAAGGGCAACAGTTTCCACGCCAAGACTGCGGTTGCCGAACACACTCGCTGCCCTCACTGTAGCGACAGTCACAATCTTCCTTTTGTCCAAGGACTGCTTTGCAAGGAAAGCCATCGTCGATCATGCAAAGGCATGCCTCAACTGTCTGAGCCGTTCCCATGCACTTTCAAAATGTACCAGTAAAAGGAACTGCACGCAGTGTGGTCAAGGACACCATACACTGCTGCACTTCCCAACTCCTGCTCAGGTGGCAACACAGCCTCACGCAGCCTCCCATAGCGCTCGTTCCGGTAACTCCTGGCAGTATACAACGAGCGACTCATCTGGCAGGGCTACACCTACGCAACTCTACGCTAGGACCCCACTTCCTACTCAGAGCACTGCACAGCCTCTCCCAGTTGTTCCCAACACTAGTTCCGGTGGTCATCCACAGTCTGCAGCGACCGACTCGTCTGTGAGAACACACTCTGCGCAACTAGTCTCCGCTACGGCAACGCATCACGGACCCAGCACTGTCCTTCTGGCCACTGCCCTGGTCACAATCCACAACCCCCACACTGGTCAATCAGCGGTGGTACGTGCGTTAGTGGATTCAGGCTCGGAGGGAACCCTCATTACAAAGCACACAGTGCAGGCTCTCAACCTCAAGCGGCATCCAATTTCGGCAGAAATTGCTGGAGTTGGGACCACCTCCAAGAACAGGTGTACCTACACTACAGAATTGGCATTAAGTTCTTGTACTTCGCAGTTTTGTACTACCATTGATACTGCGTTTATACTTAAAACGCTTACATCGCAATTACCTTCAAAATCCATCAAATTGCAGCAATGTCCTCATTTGAACGGAATAGAACTCGCCGATCCCAGGTTCTACAAATCACAACGGATTGATCTTCTGCTGGGAGCGGACGTAATCCCACAGATCCTGCTTTCAGATATCCGCAGAGGAAAGGAGAACCAACCAATTGCACAGCACACCCAGCTGGGCTGGATAGTCTTTGGTCGAGCCACTTCCACACGCTCACACGCTGTCACCATTAGATGTCACCACAACAGGCTAGAGAATCTCGTCCAGAAATTCTTCGAAATGGAGCATCTCGGTTCTGCAAAACAGCTCACACCAGAAGAGCGATGGTGCGAGGAGCATTTTAAACGAACTCACATTCGTCAACGAAACGGCAAGTATTTGGTACGGTTACCACTTAAGCGTTTGTTTGACCCTTCGCAGGTGCTAGGCAAATCACGTCAAATCGCGATTAATCGATTCCAAATGCTTCAACGAAGATTCCAAAGGCAGCCGGAGCTGCAAGCCAAATATTCGGAAGTCATGAAGGAGTACTTTCAACTAGGCCAGGTGACCAAAGTAACAACCAAGGAGCAGCAGCATTGCATCATTAGCAAGGAGAATGGAATCGAGTCCACATGTTGCACCTTGCCTCATCACGCAGTATTTAAAGAGGAAAGTGTCACTACTAAGGTTAGAGTAGTATATGACGCCTCCTGTAAGACGTCAAACGGAAAATCGCTCAATGACGTCCTATGCACCGGACCAGCGCTCCAAAACGATCTAGCCGGCGTGGTCCTGAATTGGCGTTTCCATCGTTTTGTTTTTGCTGCCGACATTCAGAAGATGTATAGATGCATTGACATGAATGCAGAGGATTCGCAATATCAACGCATCTTTTGGCATGACGAACACAACCAAGTAGCTGAGTATTATCTCAACACAGTTACGTTTGGAACCGCTTCAGCTCCTTACACAGCCATTCGCGTCATACATCAACTGGCGCAGGATGAACGAGACCGATACCCACTCGCGGAAAGGGTCCTTCGACACGAAATATACGTGGACGACGTACAAAGCGGAGCTTCCACTCGCGAAGGAGCATTAGAAATTCAAAATCAATTGATCGGAGCCTTACGATCAGCAGGAATGGAGCTTCGAAAGTGGTCTGCGAATGACGCTTCTCTGCTACAAGAAATACCTCCAGACCATTTATCTCATAAGACATTATTAGAGTTTGAGTACCAAGATCCCGTTAAAACCTTAGGCCTCTATTGGCATCCACATCAAGACTATTTTGGGTTCAAGATAAATTTTGAAATCAGTCACGCACATACTAAACGTTCTTTACTTTCCACAGTCGCCCGACTGTACGACCCATTAGGCTTCATCACGCCCTGTGTCATGACCGCGAAGGCGATACTCAAGGACTCATGGATGGCCCGCATCAAACGCAACGATGGCAGCCTAGCACAACTGAACTGGGATGAACCGCTGCCAACCGAACTGCTTGATAGATGGCAGGGATTCATACAGAACTTGCCATATGTCGAGCAAATTCAAGTACCACGATGGCTGCGCTTCAACATCCACGAGCTTGCGTCATTACAGCTACATGTTTTCTGCGATGGATCATCACTGGCGTATGCAGCATGTGCATATATTCGTGTAGAGCTACCAAACGGAATGATTCAAACTCATTTGCTAGCTGCACGCAGTCGAGTCACACCCACGAAACCGATCACAATTCCACGAGTCGAACTTTCGGGTGCGCTGCTGGCAGTTAAACTGGCAAAATGGATCCGGGACCAACTTCGCACTGCAGGACCACCTATGGCAACCTTCTATTGGTCAGATGCTACTATCGTTTTGTTTTGGATAAATGGAGATCCCCACCGATGGCAAACCTTTGTGTCAAATCGCGTTGGACAGATTTTGGAGCATAGTACATCAACTCAGTGGAGACATGTACCTACTGCGGTAAACCCAGCGGACTGCGCAACTCGTGGCTTAACACCACAAGAGTTAGCAGTACATCCATTATGGTGGTCTGGACCATCATGGCTACAGCAGCCGGAAAGCCAATGGCCGGCAAACGGAGTTCCCAGTCAGGACATCGACAGGACTATAATCGAGGAGAAATCGTCAGTTTTGTTCCAAAATGCTGTGCAAGTCTCGGAGGCTCCAGAAGCCTTCATCCAAAACTCGTCCTCATACGACAGGTTAATATCAGTCATGGCATATGTTCTACGGTTTATACATAACATTCAAGCCAAAGGGGACAAGCTGTCTGGACCACTGAGTGTGCAGGAGCTCGACAACGCTTTAATTCATCTCGTTCGCAGCATTCAACAGGAGGTCTACGCGACAGAGATATTGAGGTTGAAGGGAAACAAGGCACTATCGGGCACACACAAGCTGTGTCAATTATCCCCATTTCTAGAGGACCAACAAATTCTACGAGTCAGAGGTCGACTGCGAAATGCAATGCACCTTCCGATAAGCCAGCGACAACCAATGATCATTCCCAATCATCATCATTTTACCGATCTCGTCGTGCGTAATGCCCACCGTCTCGCACTCCACGGCGGCACCGAATTAACGCTGGCCACTATTCGACACAAATTCTGGATAGTCAACGGAAAACAAACTGTCAAACGCATTCTTCGACAATGCGTCCGATGTTTTCGTCACCGACCGAAACCAGCAGCACAATTGATGGCCGATCTTCCCCTACATAGAGTCAATCCGCCAACTCGTGCATTCATCGCCACCGGAGTGGACTATACAGGCGCGTTCGAAATTCAAGCATCCAGATTCCGTGGACACACAAACTACAAGGCGTATATCGCAGTTTTCATCTGTTTGGCTACAAAGGCAATTCATCTTGAAGCGGTCACGGGCTTAACCACCGAACACTTTCTCATGGCCCTACAACGTTTCATCGCGCGTCGGGGCTACTGTCAACACATGTATAGCGACTGTGGCACGAACTTCATTGGTGCCGACCGGGCTCTTCAAACCTGGCAAATACATTTGAAACGAGAGCTACCCACAACTGTAATACCTGCTTTAGCGGCCCGAAACGTCCAATGGCATTTTAATCCACCGCATAGTCCTAATTTCGGAGGCCTTTGGGAGGCAAATGTAAAGTCTGTCAAAACACATCTCTATCGAGCCTTTTCAGGATGTAAAATGACCTACGAACAACTTGCTACCGTGCTAACACAAATTGAAGCCTGTTTAAATTCCAGGCCATTATGTCCACTAAGCGCGGAGCCGGAGGACCTAGCTGTCCTCACCCCGGCACATTTTCTTATTGGAGATTCATTATTAGCACCGCCGGATGTAACGACAAGGGATGTTCCACTCACAGTCCAATTTCTGGAAGGACAGAAAATGATCCGGCAATTTTGGAAACGTTGGAGTTCGGATTGGCTATCACATCTTCAAGCCCGTCCAAAGTGGCGACATGAAACCGACAATCTACAAGTCAGCGATCTAGTAATTGTCAAGGATGACCGACTGTCACCCAACGAGTGGAAACTGGGAAGGATAATAGAAGTTCACCCTGGAGCTGACAGTTTAGTCAGAGTCACAACTGTTAAAACAGCATCAGGCGTATACAAACGATCGGTCTCTAAACTATGTCGGCTACCGTTGCCACAGACCTCAGAATAATCCTACCACCGTTGCTAGCTCTATTCGACCATACATGTACCATAACGAACACTTTATTTATTCACAGAGCATTCACATGTGACATCCTTTGGTTTCTAATACTGGTCCCAGTATTGGGGGCGGCATGGACGGTTTTCTAAGGGTTAAACTACAAAGAGAGTGAGAGCGCTCTAACTGCGATTGCCCACTCGGAGAACGGCGTCGTTTCATGCTAGGGCGGCGTAACCTCGTTTCCGATCACCATGAAGAGTCTTCGTTTGCGTTTCGACGAAATCACAACGACAATTAGCAGTTGCAGCCGGCCGCGCTTAAACCCGTATTACATTGTACTCTATACGCGATTAAGATTAAAGTTTAAGTTGATTGAAGTCCAAATGAATAGATCTCGAATTGTCTATATCGTGTAGTACATTATTAAACGCAAAGATTCCCCAGAGCATTTCTGCTCAACATTGAAATCTCGTATCGAGGATTTCACAACAAAAAGAATAGCTAAATGAAATATATGTATAAAAGTCCTACAAATACTTGGCTATGCGCCATACAAATGATATACAAAACACGTCCGAAATGGACAAACTAACTTGCTTGCTGATTCCGTAATGTTACGAAAGCAATGCGAGTGGGCTCTTCTCCCTCTCACTCACCGACCGTTCCCTTGTTTCAAGTTGTAATTTATTAATAACAGAATTTAAGTCCACTCATACCTTTTCTCCAGTTTATGGCTCCATCGGCGAAAGCGCTTTCCTCGATGAATACCTAAAGCTGCTGTGGCGGAAGAACACTTAAATGGGCACAAGGTTGTGGGAAATCATATTTGCAGATCGGCGAGAGTCACGAGAAGCCACTACCGGAATCAAATCTAACTCTCTCCTAATTAACTCCGCACAGAAATCATAATTAATTACACATTTACAAACACGAATACAATTACTCCGTCAATCCGTTGCTTCCTCTTTTTATACCCGATACTCAAAATGAGTATTGGGGGATATTAGATTTGTGGTAAAAGTGGATGTGTGTAACGTCCAGAAGGAATCGTTTCCGACCCCATAAAGTATATATATTCTTGATCAGCATCAATAGCCGAGTCGATTGGGCCCTGTCTGTCTGTCTGTCTGTCCGTCTGTCCGTCTGTCCGTCCGTCTGTCCGTCCCCTTCAGCGCCTAGTGCTCAAAGACTATAAGAGCTAGAGCAACGATGTTTTGGACCCAGACTTCTGTGATATGTCACTGCTACAAAAATATTTCAAAATTTTGCTGGAGCAACCAAATTTGGTATCCACACTCCTAATATATCGGACCGAGACGAGTTTGTTTCAAAATTTCGCCACACCCCCTTCCGCCCCCGCAAAGGACGAAAATCTGGGGATATTCAAAAATCTCAGAGACTATTAAGGCTAGAGTAACAAAATTTGGTATCCGCACTTCTGTTAGATCTAACTATAAAACGTGTATCTCAAAATTTCGCCCCACCGCCTTCCGCCCACACAAAGGACGAAAATCTGTTGCATCCACAATATTGCACATTCGAGAAAACTAAAAACGCAGAATCATAGATAATGACCATATCTATCAGATTGCTGAATCTGGATCAGATCGGATAATTTTTGTAGCCAAAAGCAAGAAATCAATTTGCAGTGGCTACGCAGCGCAGAGCCATACTGACTAAGTATCGGGTATTACTGTAGAGTTGCGGTGTCCGCAGCAACTCACAGCGTTCCCCCTCGTTTTTTCTATTCTCTTTCTCCCGACTGTTATCTATGTTTCCTTTCCACCTCCTGAGCGAAAGGGAACAGCACAAATTCTTTTCCCCTGCTTCTGCAGGTGAAAGGTACGCGAAAGCAAAGAAAAGGCCAAACGGCCAATCTCCGACGGTGCTAGATCGACACTTTCTCTCCGCCGATCTGCTCGCGACCAAGGGACGGGCCCTCCTTATCTGCCGCGTCGCGCTCGACTACTAAAGTGCCGACGCCAACGCCTCGGGAAGCTAGCCGCTTGGGGGACCAAGCGCTCCTCAAATGTCTTCTCCCTCTGCTTCCACGCTCGCTTCTCCGATGGCTGAGCGCTTTCCTGACAATCCCAAAGGTTTAAACGCCACTTTGTTAGGCTTGCGGCTGCTGTTGTTTGCTGGCTGGCTTCCTTGGACGATCGAATCCGCACTGATTAACTCGATTTACTAAGCACCAAGACTACAAATGGGACAACTCTTTATTCTCCTTTAGCCCTTCTCTTCTCTTCCCGCAGCACTTACCCCAACTGGACTCAGCGCTATACGGCTTCTGACGACTGAATAGCCCACTCGCCTTCAACCAAGAATCTCGCAGTCGAATCTTGGATTTAGATATTTAGATTCCCTAGAGTTTTTCTCTTCACTAAATTCTTGGTGTTTCCTTTTCGTCGGACCGATACGCAACCGACTCAATGGACTTTCACGAGGGAATAGCCGATAGGGACGCCAACGTTCTGGCGGTAAATCGTCTAACAGGTCCCTGGATGCATTTTCAACAGAGATAGCCTGACGTTTTGACCTGTTACCGTCTTTTTGGTTTTCCCTTGACCTGTCGTTCGCCTGCCACTCTGAGCACTAGATGGCGCCACAAAAACTCAGCATTCCCTGCTACAAGCGCTACACCCCGTAGATGTTGTGCCGCTGCTGGCGAGGCTGTGCCGCAATCTGCTGCTGGCGGCGATTGCGTCCTCCACTGCTGCGGTAGCCAAACTCCCTATCATCGTAGCCGCCGCCGACGCCCCGCCCCATGATGCGCAGCTCCGGATCGGAATGGGCATGCCCCATGGAGGGACCGAACCCGGAGTCATTGCCCGATCGCTGTGTCATCTTCATGGATCGCCGGAGCGAGGGTGGCGGCTGGGAGCGGGCATACCGCTGTCCCCTCACCGACCGCTACCTGGAGCGGGCATTCCTCGGCCGCTTGGCCGTCCGCGTGCACACATAGCAGCAGATGCGCCAGTAGAGAAAACTATGAAAGAGAGAAGTGGTGTGGAGTGGAGTCATTAGCGGCGGAGTCACGCAGCTGTGGAAATGTCAGCGCGCAGAGGCTCACCGGAATGACGTGGCCATCACATCCCCAATGTTGGATAGGCATCAGCGGGATGCCGACGATGGCATAGAAATCGTTGTCACCTTGCCCAGTCGGATTTTAAGGTCTTTTAAGGCTTTATTTAGCTGTCACAAAGTTGAAAAGAGTAAACGTGTACATTTCCAAGTGCTGGAAACAAAAGTTTCACACCATATTTTGGGTGGCATCATTTTTACGCGCTAAAAAGTGAATTTTGAGTTTTGTGCTGTAAAATGGACACATCGAACAACGTACGCCTGCAACTTCAGCAGCAGCAGGCACGCAAATCGAATCAAAACATTCAGGTCTATGTGCGCGTTAGGTGAGTGCCCCATCTACGGGTAGTAGATCGCCCAATAAGTACGATTTCCATCCCTGCAGGCCGCTGAATGCACGCAAGCGATGCATACGCTCCGCAGAGGTTGTGGATGTGCTCAACCCACGCGAGATCCTCACACGCCACACCCTCGACTCGAAGTTGACGAAGAAGTTTACGTTTGATCGGAGCTTCGGCCCCGAGTCCAAGCAATGCGATGTCTATGCGGTGGTGGTGTCGCCCCTGATCGAAGAGGTGCTAAGCGGCTACAATTGCACGGTGTTCGCGTACGGACAGACGGGTACTGAACAGAACAGAACAGATATAAGGTTAAAACTGGCACAGGGAGAGCTTTTGGTCGTGGCTCACCCAATTCCTGGCTCAGATGCTGCTTGGAGATTGCTGCTCCAGATTGTCCTGCATGCGATCCTTGAACTGATCGCAGGCACTGCGTATCTTTTCATCGGTGTCCCTTCGCCGTTCGATGGTGCCATGAAGCTGCTCCGTTTCATTGGTGGCCAAATCTGCCACGGTCAGGATTTTGTGCGCCTGCGTCGTGAGCGTCTCCTCCGTTTTCATGTGCGAGGCCACCAGCTGTTTCTTCTCCTTGTAGTAGACTCCCCTTGGTGTCGGTTAGGTGCTGCTCCGTTTTCTTCAGCTCCTGGGTCTTCTCCACGAGACTCAGGCTCACCTCGTTGAAGGTCTTCTCCTTCGACTGCAGCTCATCTTTGAGGGCCTTCAGCAGCAACATCTTCTCGTTGAGCTCTCGATTCTGCGAGTCTATTTTCATGGTCATCTCCCCGTAGGTCTCCTCCGCCAGATAGATGCCATTCTTGTCTCGCGCTGCGAGGAGATCTCGCTTCAGTTTGTCAATCTCCTCGGTGTACTCCTTGAGGACCGTTTTTTGGTTAGCTTCTGATTGACTTCTGGCTTATTCTGAATATTCTTCGCCCGATGCGCGTACTCCAGCGTGCTGAGTGTCTCGTCAATGTCCTTGTGCCCTGGCGAGGCATTGTGGCATTGATCGAGGTCTTTGTCCGGCCGCCCAGCGACTCCTGCAGCAGGCGCGTCAGCTTCGATTCGCGGTACGGGACATGGGGGGCCCGATCCACCAGAGCGGTAATCACACGGCCCAGCGTCAGGAGGCTCTGGTTGATTTTGACCGTCTCGCGCACGCGTATCCCCTTCTCGTTGCCCGCCTTGGAGACGTTCTCGCTGCCCGCCAGATCCACCAGATTGAGTTTTCCGATCTTCAGCATATCCTCGCCATCGATGCCGTTCTCACGAATGTGCACCACTATGGAGAAGACGGTGTGGCTGCGCGAGGACTGCGCGTTCATCAGGGTGGTCGCGGTCTTGCGTCGCTCCTTGCCCTTCTCCAGGAGCTTGTAGACATCGTCCTTGCTCTGGACAGTGATCTCCTCGAGGCCCTGGATGATCACCGAACACTTCTTTGTGCTGTCGTCGAAGATGCGTATCTTTGTGGAGTCATCGGTGGAGAGGAGGTCGCACAGCTCCTCGTTGTACAGCTCCAGGTAGGAGATGCGCATCGTAAACTCAACTTCCATCATGCGGAGTTCGTCGAAAAGGTGATGCCCACATCAGAGTCCTACAAAAGGGCCAAAGACAAAAGACAGGTAGAGCAGCAATTAACGTTTGAACCGCCTCCCTCGTCCGATTCTAGGAATTAGAAAACTGGTTCCCCTCTACTCACATCTTCCCAAGAGGACTTCAACTCCGCGGTCTCATTCCCCACCATCGTGTGCGGCTTGCCAGTACCCGTCTGTCCGTACGCGAACACCGTGCAATTGTAGCCGCTTAACACCTCTTCGATCAGGGGCGACACCACCACCGCATAGACATCGCATTGCTTGGACTCGGGGCCGAAGCTCCGATCAAACGTAAACTTCTTCGTCAACTTCGAGTCGAGGGTGTGGCGTGTGAGGATCTCGCGTGGATTGAGCACATCCACAACCTCTGCATAGCGTATGCATCGCTCGCGTGCATTTAGCGGCCTGCAGGGATGGAAATCGTACTTATTGGGCGATCTACTACCCGTAGATGGGGCACTCACCTAACGCGCACATAGACCTGAATGTTTTGATTCGATTTGCGTGCCTGCTGCTGCTGAAGTTGCAGGCGTACGTTGTTCGATGTGTCCATTTTACAGCACAAAACTCAAAATTCACTTTTTAGCGCGTAAAAATGATGCCACCTAAAATATGGTGTGAAACTTTTGTTTCCAGCACTTGGAAATGTACACGATTACTCTTTTCAACTTTGTGACAGCTAAATAAAGCCTTAAAAGACCTTAAAATCCGACTGGGGCAAGGTGACAACGATTTCTATGCCATCGTCAGCATCCCGCTGCTGCTCATCTGCCTGTCCAACATTGGGGATGTGATTTCTTGATTTGTAAACTTGCTCAGGGCACTTAGTGTGACCCTGAAGTGTACTTTATTAATGTTCTTATTACTAGGTGCAACATATAACATTATTTATGGAAACATTACAATTTTTTTAACATTTAGGTATTTTTTTTTTTACTTTACGGTAACATTGATAATAACAGACAGAAAAATACTAGACAGTTATCGATTATTGCTCTTGTAAACAAAAGTTAAGTTAAGTCTAAGTCTAAGCTAAGTCTTTTTTCTGACTTAGGCATAAAAATTTTGTGACGCCGCTCCTGGAACCCTCATCCGGTGCGAAACGGAGGCTTGGACGACAGGGAGACCTCCAAGCATCGGCAACGCAAGCGCGGCATCGTCTCGTCCCTCCCTTCCTGGCCGAATCCAGCCGATGCCACTCTAAGACGAACGGCGACGCATATGCTTCTTTCTGTGAATGATATGAAACTCCTGGCTGATTTTAATATTATTTTATTTTCAGGTTTATGTTTTGTAGGTTTGGCGATCAAGCGTCAGGAATCCAGTTAGGTAATTTGTGTTGTTATATATATTGGATTTTTAACCTTTGTTTTGACTGATTTTAATTATTTTCTATTTACAGGTTCGATTGGTCCATTGGGAGGTTTGCGTTGAGTTTGGTAAGTAAGTCTATATGTGCTTTTCCTTTGGTTAATTTTAGCTACATTTTATTTGAAGGCTAAATTAATTTATTTAGAGGTTTGTGTTGAATTTGGTAAGTCAGTTTATTTCTGTTTTGGCTGTTTTTGATTGTATTTTATTTGCAGGTTTTGATTGGTTTGTTTGGAAGGTAGCGTAGTAAGTGAATTAATTTGTGTTTTGACTGATTATTGAATGTATTCTATTTGCAGGTTCAATTGGTTTATTTGGAGGTTAGCGTTGTGTTTGGTAAGCGAGTCTATTTCTGTTTTGGCTGATTTTTATTGTATTCCATTTGCAGGTTTTGGTTGGTTTGTTTGGAAGCTAGCGTGGTAAGTAAATTAATTTGTGTTTTGACTGATTTTAATTGTATTTTATTTGCAGGTTCAATTGGTTTATTTGGAGGTTTGCGTTGTGTTTGGTAAGCGAGTCTATTTCTGTTTTGGCTGATTTTGATTGTATTCCATTTGCAGGTTTTGATTGGTTTGTTTGGAAGCTAGCGTGGTAAGTAAATTAATTTGTGTTTTGACTGATTTCAATTGTATTTTATTTGCAGGTTCAATTGGTTTATTTGGAGGTGTGCGTTGAATTTGGTGAGCGAGTTTATTTCTGTTTTGGCTAATTTTGATTGTATTTTATTTGCAGGTTTTGATTGGTTTGCTTGGAGGTGATTTGGTAAGCGGTTTAAGTTATGTTTTGGCTGCTTTTAATAAGTTTTATTTGTAGGCTTATATTTTCTGGATTTGGTGATAATGTGTCCATTTTTGCTGTGCCATTGGACCAAGTCTTAACCATTCGGCTGGAAGACGCCTTCCTCTTCATCCCCTCTGTGGTCTGGCACTATAATTCTTTGTATACCCAATGGTTGGCCCCTGATTCTTTCAAGTATTGTTTCCCTAGTGTATTTCCCCTTAGCATACATTTTTCGCAGAATCTGTACGTGTTTTAGCCTTTTCCAGTCTTTCCTGTTCTTCATTTTCTAACCTCAGCAGAGTAGGAAGTCCTTTCCTCAGGATTGGTACATACTTCTCTACTATAACTTTGCGCTCAGCTTCGGAATAGTATCGAGTCGGATCCAGATCTGGATTTGGTTGTTCCTGACGTTGTCCATTACTACGCGGGAGGATAAACTTCCGGAGTTGATTGTCATATCTGTGGCGGCTAGATTTCAATCTATTAGGGACATGGGGGTTGGTCAGCAGTCTGGCCACTTCGGAGTTTGAGTGATCCACGAGTGAGTTAGCCGCTAGCTTTCTCGTAAACCTCCTGTCGTTTCTTGTGTATCTTGTGGCCCTAACTGCCCTCCTCACTAGTCTTCTCTTTTTTGGTTTGTGATGTGCAAGGGAACAAAAGTTTGTCAAGGATAGTAATGGGTGTGGTGGAGGAAGGGCGGCACGGCACGGCACGGCACACGACAGACACCACAAAAGAACAGGGCAACACAGAAAAACGTCAATGGCGACACGGCAAAGAACAACGAAAATGCGACACGAAACGGCACGAAACGGTTATAGCACGTCCGACGATCGCGACCTCTCGAGCGGGTGGACGAGATGAGAGTGGCGGACGAGGTTCATGGTGGAACTCTCACATGTCCACCAACTCTCACACTCTCCCCCCCACTCGGGAGACCCGGTCGCCGATCGTCATTTACCGGTGCTCTCACCCCCGGTTCCACTTTCACTCACCCCAATACTGAGTGAGATGAAAGTAGTCCGAGGGCAGCAGCACCGATAAGTAGGCAATGGAGAATTGGAATGGCCGTTTGTTATAGTGGCTGTCTGTGTTGTCGTTGGTTAATGGCTAGTGTCTTATGTTCTTTGGCTCTGTGTATTGGCTGCTCTGTTGTTGGGGGATGGGATGGAAAGGGAAGGGGGAAATTTGCCTGCTCCCGTATAACCACCCGGATACTTTCAACTTCCGGATGTTACGATCCGGGCGCGTGACGCTCCGAAGAGTCGACCGCATAGTTAAAACACAAATTAATTTACTTACCACGCTAGCTTCCAAACAAACCAATCAAAACCTGCAAATGGAATACAATCAAAATCAGCCAAAACAGAAATAGACTCGCTTACCAAACACAACGCAAACCTCCAAATAAACCAATTGAACCTGCAAATAAAATACAATTAAAATCAGTCAAAACACAAATTAATTTACTTACCACGCTAGCTTCCAAACAAACCAACCAAAACCTGCAAATGGAATACAATCAAAATCAGCCAAAACAGAAATAGACTCGCTTACCAAACACAACGCAAACCTCCAAATAAACCAATTGAACCTGCAAATAGAATACATTCAATAATCAGTCAAAACACAAATTAATTCACTTACTACGCTACCTTTCAAACAAACCAATCAAAACCTGCAAATAAAATACAATCAAAAACAGCCAAAACAGAAATAAACTGACTTACCAAATTCAACACAAACCTCTAAATAAATTAATTTAGCCTTCAAATAAAATGTAGCTAAAATTAACCAAAGGAAAAGCACATATAGACTTACTTACCAAACTCAACGCAAACCTCCCAATGGACCAATCGAACCTGTAAATAGAAAATAATTAAAATCAGTCAAAACAAAGGTTAAAAATCCAATATATATAACAACACAAATTACCTAACTGGATTCCTGACGCTTGATCGCCAAACCTACAAAACATAAACCTGAAAATAAAACAATATTAAAATCAGCCAGGAGTTTCATATCATTCACAGAAAGAAGCATATGCGTCGCCGTTCGTCTTAGAGTGGCATCGGCTGGATTCGGCCAGGAAGGGAGGGACGAGACGATGCCGCGCTTGCGTTGCCGATGCTTGGAGGTCTCCCTGTCGTCCAAGCCTCCGTTTCGCACCGGATGAGGGTTCCAGGAGCGGCGTCACAAAATTTTTATGCCTAAGTCAGAAAAAAGACTTAGCTTAGACTTAGACTTAACTTAACTTTTGTTTACAAGAGCAATAATCGATAACTGTCTAGTATTTTTCTGTCTGTTATTATCAATGTTACCGTAAAGTAAAAAAAAAATACCTAAATGTTAAAAAAATTGTAATGTTTCCATAAATAATGTTATATGTTGCACCTAGTAATAAGAACATTAATAAAGTACGCTTCAGGGTCACACTAAGTGCCCTGAGCAAGTTTACAAATCAAGAAATCACATCCCGAATGTTGGACAGGCAGATGAGCAGCAGCGGGATGCCGACGATGGCATAGAAATCGTTGTCACCTTGCCCCAGTCGGATTTTAAGGTCTTTTAAGGCTTTATTTAGCTGTCACAAAGTTGAAAAGAGTAATCGTGTACATTTCCAAGTGCTGGAAACAAAAGTGGCATCATTTTTACGCGCTAAAAAGTGAATTTTGAGTTTTGTGCTGTAAAATGGACACATCGAACAACGTACGCCTGCAACTTCAGCAGCAGCAGGCACGCAAATCGAATCAAAACATTCAGGTCTATGTGCGCGTTAGGTGAGTGCCCCATCTACGGGTAGTAGATCGCCCAATAAGTACGATTTCCATCCCTGCAGGCCGCTGAATGCACGCGAGCGATGCATACGCTATGCAGAGGTTGTGGATGTGCTCAATCCACGCGAGATCCTCACACGCCACACCCTCGACTCGAAGTTGACGAAGAAGTTTACGTTTGATCGGAGCTTCGGCCCCGAGTCCAAGCAATGCGATGTCTATGCGGTGGTGGTGTCGCCCCTGATCGAAGAGGTGCTAAGCGGCTACAATTGCACGGTGTTCGCGTACGGACAGACGGGTACTGGCAAGACGCACACGATGGTGGGGAATGAGACCGCGGAGTTGAAGTCCTCTTGGGAAGATGTGAGTAGAGGGGAACCAGTTTTCTAATTCCTAGAAACGGACGAGGGAGGCGGTTCAAACGTTAATTGCTGCTCTACCTGTCTTTTGTCTTTGGCCCTTTTGTAGGACTCTGATGTGGGCATCATACCGCGTGCCTTGAGTCACCTTTTCGACGAACTCCGCATGATGGAAGTTGAGTTTACGAGGCGCATCTCCTACCTGGAGCTGTACAACGAGGAGCTGTGCGACCTCCTCTCCACCGATGACTCCACAAAGATATGCATCTTCGACGACAGCACAAAGAAGGGTTCGGTGATCATCCAGGGCCTCGAGGAGATCACTGTCTAGAGCAAGGACGATGTCTACAAGCTCCTGGAGAAGGGCAAGGAGCGACGCAAGACCGCGACCACCCTGATGAACGCGCAGTCCTCGCGCAGCCACACCGTCTTCTCCATAGTGGTGCACATTCGTGAGAACGGCATCGATGGCGAGGATATGCTGAAGATCGGAAAACTCAATCTGGTGGATCTGGCGGGCAGCGAGAACGTCTCCAAGGCGGGCAACGAGAAGGGGATACGCGTGCGCGAGACGGTCAAAATCAACCAGAGCCTCCTGACGCTGGGCCGTGTGATTACCGCTCTGGTGGATCGGGCCCCCCATGTCCCGTACCGCGAATCGAAGCTGACGCGCCTGCTGCAGGAGTCGCTGGGCGGCCGGACAAAGACCTCGATCAATGCCACCATCTCGCCAGGGCACAAGGACATTGACGAGACACTCAGCACGCTGGAGTACGCGCATCGGGCGAAGAATATTCAGAATAAGCCAGAAGTCAATCAGAAGCTAACCAAGAAAACGGTCCTCAAGGAGTACACCGAGGAGATTGACAAACTGAAGCGAGATCTCCTCGCAGCGCGAGACAAGAATGGCATCTAGAGCTCAACGAGAAGATGTTGCTGCTGAAGGCCCTCAAAGATGAGCTGCAGTCGAAGGAGAAGACCTTCAACGAGGTGAGCCTGAGTCTCGTGGAGAAGACCCAGGAGCTGAAGAAAACGGAGCAGCACCTAACCGACACCAAGGGGAGTCTACTACAAGGAGAAGAAACAGCTGGTGGCCTCGCACATGAAAACGGAGGAGACGCTCACGACGCAGGCGCACAAAATCCTGACCGTGGCAGATTTGGCCACCAATGAAACGGAGCAGCTTCATGGCACCATCGAACGGCGAAGGGACACCGATGAAAAGATACGCAGTGCCTGCGATCAGTTCAAGGATCGCATGCAGGACAATCTGGAGCAGCAATCTCCAAGCAGCATCTGAGCCAGGAATTGGGTGAGCCACGACCAAAAGCTCTCCCTGTGCCAGTTTTAACCTTATATCTGTTCTGTTCTGTTCAGTACCCGTCTGTCCGTACGCGAACACCGTGCAATTGTAGCCGCTTAGCACCTCTTCGATCAGGGGCGACACCACCACCGCATAGACATCGCATTGCTTGGACTCGGGGCCGAAGCTCCGATCAAACGTAAACTTCTTCGTCAACTTCGAGTCGAGTGTGTGGCGTGTGAGGATCTCGCGTGGGTTGAGCACATCCACAACCTCTGCGGAGCGTATGCATCGCTTGCGTGCATTCAGCGGCCTGCAGGGATGGAAATCGTACTTATTGGGCGATCTACTACCCGTAGATGGGGCACTCACCTAACGCGCACATAGACCTGAATGTTTTGATTCGATTTGCGTGCCTGCTGCTGCTGAAGTTGCAGGCGTACGTTGTTCGATGTGTCCATTTTACAGCACAAAACTCAAAATTCACTTTTTAGCGCGTAAAAATGATGCCACCCAAAATATGGTGTGAAACTTTTGTTTCCAGCACTTGGAAATGTACACGTTTACTCTTTTCAACTTTGTGACAGCTAAATAAAGCCTTAAAAGACCTTAAAATCCGACTGGGGCAAGGTGACAACGATTTCTATGCCATCGTCGGCATCCCGCTGATGCCTATCCAACATTGGGGATGTGATGGCCACGTCATTCCGGTGAGCCTCTGCGCGCTGACATTTCCACAGCTGCGTGACTCCGCCGCTAATGACTCCACTCCACACCACTTCTCTCTTTCATAGTTTTCTCTACTGGCGCATCTGCTGCTATGTGTGCACGCGGACGGCCAAGCGGCCGAGGAATGCCCGCTCCAGGTAGCGGTCGGTGAGGGGACAGCGGTATGCCCGCTCCCAGCCGCCACCCTCGCTCCGGCGATCCATGAAGATGACACAGCGATCGGGCAATGACTCCGGGTTCGGTCCCTCCATGGGGCATGCCCATTCCGATCCGGAGCTGCGCATCATGGGGCGGGGCGTCGGCGGCGGCTACGATGATAGGGAGTTTGGCTACCGCAGCAGTGGAGGACGCAATCGCCGCCAGCAGCAGATTGCGGCACAGCCTCGCCAGCAGCGGCACAACATCTACGGGGTGTAGCGCTTGTAGCAGGGAATGCTGAGTTTTTGTGGCGCCATCTAGTGCTCAGAGTGGCAGGCGAACGACAGGTCAAGGGAAAACCAAAAAGACGGTAACAGGTCAAAACGTCAGGCTATCTCTGTTGAAAATGCATCCAGGGACCTGTTAGACGATTTACCGCCAGAACGTTGGCGTCCCTATCGGCTATTCCCTCGTGAAAGTCCATTGAGTCGGTTGCGTATCGGTCCGACGAAAAGGAAACACCAAGAATTTAGTGAAGAGAAAAACTCTAGGGAATCTAAATATCTAAATCCAAGATTCGACTGCGAGATTCTTGGTTGAAGGCGAGTGGGCTATTCAGTCGTCAGAAGCCGTATAGCGCTGAGTCCAGTTGGGGTAAGTGCTGCGGGAAGAGAAGAGAAGGGCTAAAGGAGAATAAAGAGTTGTCCCATTTGTAGTCTTGGCGCTTAGTAAATCGAGTTAAGCAGTGCGGATTCGATCGTCCAAGGAAGCCAGCCAGCAAACAACAGCAGCCGCAAGCCTAACAAAGTGGCGTTTAAACCTTTGGGATTGTCAGGAAAGCGCTCAGCCATCGGAGAAGCGAGCGTGGAAGCAGAGGGAGAAGACATTTGAGGAGCGCTTGGTCCCCCAAGCGGCTAGCTTCCCGAGGCGTTGGCGTCGGCACTTTAGTAGTCGAGCGCGACGCGGCAGATAAGGAGGGCCCGTCCCTTGGTCGCGAGCAGATCGGCGGAGAGAAAGTGTCGATCTAGCACCGTCGGAGATTGGCCGTTTGGCCTTTTCTTTGCTTTCGCGTACCTTTCACCTGCAGAAGCAGGGGAAAAGAATTTGTGCTGTTCCCTTTCGCTCAGGAGGTGGAAAGGAAACATAGATAACAGTCGGGAGAAAGAGAATAGAAAAAACGAGGGGGAACGTTGTGAGTTGCTGCGGACACCGCAACTCTACAGTAATACCCGATACTTAGTCAGTATGGCTCTCCTCCGGCAGACGCCGCTAATATTGAACGACACGACAAAGAGTGCGTGCGAGAGAGACAGAAAATCAGTCTGAGCGTGACGTCGGGTGCTGCGTAGCCACTGCAAATTGATTTGTTCCTATTGGCTATAAAAATGATCTGATCTGATCCAGATTCAGCAATGTGATAGATATGGTCATTATCTATGATTCTGCTTTTTTAGTTTTCTCGAATGTGCAATATTGTGGATGCATCAGATTTTCGTCCTTTGTGTGGGCGGAAGGGGGTGGGGCGAAATTTTAAGATACACGTTTTATAGTAAGATCTAACAGGAGTGCGGATACTAAATTTGGTTACTCTAGCCTTAATAGTCTCTGAGATTTTTGAATATCCCCAGATTTTCGTCCTTTGCGGGGGCGGAAGGGGGTGTGGCGAAATTTTGAAACAAACTCGTCTCGGTCCGATATATTAGGAGTGTGGATACCAAATTTGGTTGCTCTAGCTTTTGTAGTCTCTGAGATCTAGGCGCTAATGTTTTACTCTAAGCAAAGCCGCCTATGCTACGTGTGTTAGAGAGGGACAGGGCGAGAAAAAATGAAATTGTTTTCTTGATGCTGGCTATAATAATTATACGATCTGGTTCAGATTTTGCACTCTAGAAGATATAGTCATCTTCTACGATTCTGCGTTTTTAGTTTTCTCGTATCGTCGAAATTGTAGATGCCACAGATTTTCGCCCTTTGTGGGAGCGGAAGTGGGCGGGGCAAAATTTTGAAATATTTTTGTAGCAGTGACATATCACAGAAGTCTGGGTCCAAAACATCGTTGCTCTAGCTCTTATAGTATTTGAGCACTAGGCGCTGAAGGGGACGGACAGACGGACGGACAGACGGACAGACGGACAGACAGACAGACAGACAGGGCCCAATCGACTCGGCTATTGATGCTGATCAAGAATATATATACTTTATGGGGTCGGAAACGATTCCTTCTGGACGTTACACACATCCACTTTTACCACAAATCTAATATACCCCAATACTCATTTTGAGTATCGGGTATAAAAAGAGGAAGCAACGGATTGACGGAGTAATTGTATTCGTGTTTGTAAATGTGTAATTAATTATGATTTCTGTGCGGAGTTAATTAGGAGAGAGTTAGATTTGATTCCGGTAGTGGCTTCTCGTGACTCTCGCCGATCTGCAAATATGATTTCCCACAACCTTGTGCCCATTTAAGTGTTCTTCCGCCACAGCAGCTTTAGGTATTCATCGAGGAAAGCGCTTTCGCCGATGGAGCCATAAACTGGAGAAAAGGTATGAGTGGACTTAAATTCTGTTATTAATAAATTACAACTTGAAACAAGGGAACGGTCGGTGAGTGAGAGGGAGAAGAGCCCACTCGCATTGCTTTCGTAACATTACGGAATCAGCAAGCAAGTTAGTTTGTCCATTTCGGACGTGTTTTGTATATCATTTGTATGGCGCATAGCCAAGTATTTGTAGGACTTTTATACATATATTTCATTTAGCTATTCTTTTTGTTGTGAAATCCTCGATACGAGATTTCAATGTTGAGCAGAAATGCTCTGGGGAATCTTTGCGTTTAATAATGTACTACACGATATAGACAATTCGAGATCTATTCATTTGGACTTCAATCAACTTAAACTTTAATCTTAATCGCGTATAGAGTACAATGTAATACGGGTTTAAGCGCGGCCGGCTGCAACTGCTAATTGTCGTTGTGATTTCGTCGAAACGCAAACGAAGACTCTTCATGGTGATCGGAAACGAGGTTACGCCGCCCTAGCATGAAACGACGCCGTTCTCCGAGTGGGCAATCGCAGTTAGAGCGCTCTCACTCTCTTTGTAGTTTAACCCTTAGAAAACCGTCCATGCCGCCCCCAATACTGGGACCAGTATTAGAAACCAAAGGATGTCACATGTGAATGCTCTGTGAATAAATAAAGTGTTCGTTATGGTACATGTATGGTCGAATAGAGCTAGCAACGGTGGTAGGATTATTCTGAGGTCTGTGGCAACGGTAGCCGACATAGTTTAGAGACCGATCGTTTGTATACGCCTGATGCTGTTTTAACAGTTGCGACTCTGACTAAACTGTCAGCTCCAGGGTGAACTTCTATTATCCTTCCCAGTTTCCACTCGTTGGGTGACAGTCGGTCATCCTTGACAATTACTAGATCGCTGACTTGTAGATTGTCGGTTTCATGTCGCCACTTTGGACGGGCTTGAAGATGTGATAGCCAATCCGAACTCCAACGTTTCCAAAATTGCCGGATCATTTTCTGTCCTTCCAGAAATTGGACTGTGAGTGGAACATCCCTTGTCGTTACATCCGGCGGTGCTAATAATGAATCTCCAATAAGAAAATGTGCCGGGGTGAGGACAGCTAGGTCCTCCGGCTCCGCGCTTAGTGGACATAATGGCCTGGAATTTAAACAGGCTTCAATTTGTGTTAGCACGGTAGCAAGTTGTTCGTAGGTCATTTTACATCCTGAAAAGGCTCGATAGAGATGTGTTTTGACAGACTTTACATTTGCCTCCCAAAGGCCTCCGAAATTAGGACTATGCGGTGGATTAAAATGCCATTGGACGTTTCGGGCCGCTAAAGCAGGTATTACAGTTGTGGGTAGCTCTCGTTTCAAATGTATTTGCCAGGTTTGAAGAGCCCGGTCGGCACCAATGAAGTTCGTGCCACAGTCGCTATACATGTGTTGACAGTAGCCCCGACGCGCGATGAAACGTTGTAGGGCCATGAGAAAGTGTTCGGTGGTTAAGCCCGTGACCGCTTCAAGATGAATTGCCTTTGTAGCCAAACAGATGAAAACTGCGATATACGCCTTGTAGTTTGTGTGTCCACGGAATCTGGATGCTTGAATTTCGAACGCGCCTGTATAGTCCACTCCGGTGGCGATGAATGCACGAGTTGGCGGATTGACTCTATGTAGGGGAAGATCGGCCATCAATTGTGCTGCTGGTTTCGGTCGGTGACGAAAACATCGGACGCATTGTCGAAGAATGCGTTTGACAGTTTGTTTTCCGTTGACTATCCAGAATTTGTGTCGAATAGTGGCCAGCGTTAATTCGGTGCCGCCGTGGAGTGCGAGACGGTGGGCATTACGCACGACGAGATCGGTAAAATGATGATGATTGGGAATGATCATTGGTTGTCGCTGGCTTATCGGAAGGTGCATTGCATTTCGCAGTCGACCTCTGACTCGTAGAATTTGTTGGTCCTCTAGAAATGGGGATAATTGACACAGCTTGTGTGTGCCCGATAGTGCCTTGTTTCCCTTCAACCTCAATATCTCTGTCGCGTAGACCTCCTGTTGAATGCTGCGAACGAGATGAATTAAAGCGTTGTCGAGCTCCTGCACACTCAGTGGTCCAGACAGCTTGTCCCCTTTGGCTTGAATGTTATGTATAAACCGTAGAACATATGCCATGACTGATATTAACCTGTCGTATGAGGACGAGTTTTGGATGAAGGCTTCTGGAGCCTCCGAGACTTGCACAGCATTTTGGAACAAAACTGACGATTTCTCCTCGATTATAGTCCTGTCGATGTCCTGACTGGGAACTCCGTTTGCCGGCCATTGGCTTTCCGGCTGCTGTAGCCATGATGGTCCAGACCACCATAATGGATGTACTGCTAACTCTTGTGGTGTTAAGCCACGAGTTGCGCAGTCCGCTGGGTTTACCGCAGTAGGTACATGTCTCCACTGAGTTGATGTACTATGCTCCAAAATCTGTCCAACGCGATTTGACACAAAGGTTTGCCATCGGTGGGGATCTCCATTTATCCAAAACAAAACGATAGTAGCATCTGACCAATAGAAGGTTGCCATAGGTGGTCCTGCAGTGCGAAGTTGGTCCCGGATCCATTTTGCCAGTTTAACTGCCAGCAGCGCACCCGAAAGTTCGACTCGTGGAATTGTGATCGGTTTCGTGGGTGTGACTCGACTGCGTGCAGCTAGCAAATGAGTTTGAATCATTCCGTTTGGTAGCTCTACACGAATATATGCACATGCTGCATACGCCAGTGATGATCCATCGCAGAAAACATGTAGCTGTAATGACGCAAGCTCGTGGATGTTGAAGCGCAGCCATCGTGGTACTTGAATTTGCTCGACATATGGCAAGTTCTGTATGAATCCCTGCCATCTATCAAGCAGTTCGGTTGGCAGCGGTTCATCCCAGTTCAGTTGTGCTAGGCTGCCATCGTTGCGTTTGATGCGGGCCATCCATGAGTCCTTGAGTATCGCCTTCGCGGTCATGACACAGGGCGTGATGAAGCCTAATGGGTCGTACAGTCGGGCGACTGTGGAAAGTAAAGAACGTTTAGTATGTGCGTGACTGATTTCAAAATTTATCTTGAACCCAAAATAGTCTTGATGTGGATGCCAATAGAGGCCTAAGGTTTTAACGGGATCTTGGTACTCAAACTCTAATAATGTCTTATGAGATAAATGGTCTGGAGGTATTTCTTGTAGCAGAGAAGCGTCATTCGCAGACCACTTTCGAAGCTCCATTCCTGCTGATCGTAAGGCTCCGATCAATTGATTTTGAATTTCTAATGCTCCTTCGCGAGTGGAAGCTCCGCTTTGTACGTCGTCCACGTATATTTCGTGTCGAAGGACCCTTTCCGCGAGTGGGTATCGGTCTCGTTCATCCTGCGCCAGTTGATGTATGACGCGAATGGCTGTGTAAGGAGCTGAAGCGGTTCCAAACGTAACTGTGTTGAGATAATACTCAGCTACTTGGTTGTGTTCGTCATGCCAAAAGATGCGTTGATATTGCGAATCCTCTGCATTCATGTCAATGCATCTATACATCTTCTGAATGTCGGCAGCAAAAACAAAACGATGGAAACGCCAATTCAGGACCACGCCGGCTAGATCGTTTTGGAGCGCTGGTCCGGTGCATAGGACGTCATTGAGCGATTTTCCGTTTGACGTCTTACAGGAGGCGTCATATACTACTCTAACCTTAGTAGTGACACTTTCCTCTTTAAATACTGCGTGATGAGGCAAGGTGCAACATGTGGACTCGATTCCATTCTCCTTGCTAATGATGCAATGCTGCTGCTCCTTGGTTGTTACTTTGGTCACCTGGCCTAGTTGAAAGTACTCCTTCATGACTTCCGAATATTTGGCTTGCAGCTCCGGCTGCCTTTGGAATCTTCGTTGAAGCATTTGGAATCGATTAATCGCGATTTGACGTGATTTGCCTAGCACCTGCGAAGGGTCAAACAAACGCTTAAGTGGTAACCGTACCAAATACTTGCCGTTTCGTTGACGAATGTGAGTTCGTTTAAAATGCTCCTCGCACCATCGCTCTTCTGGTGTGAGCTGTTTTGCAGAACCGAGATGCTCCATTTCGAAGAATTTCTGGACGAGATTCTCTAGCCTGTTGTGGTGACATCTAATGGTGACAGCGTGTGAGCGTGTGGAAGTGGCTCGACCAAAGACTATCCAGCCCAGCTGGGTGTGCTGTGCAATTGGTTGGTTCTCCTTTCCTCTGCGGATATCTGAAAGCAGGATCTGTGGGATTACGTCCGCTCCCAGCAGAAGATCAATCCGTTGTGATTTGTAGAACCTGGGATCGGCGAGTTCTATTCCGTTCAAATGAGGACATTGCTGCAATTTGATGGATTTTGAAGGTAATTGCGATGTAAGCGTTTTAAGTATAAACGCAGTATCAATGGTAGTACAAAACTGCGAAGTACAAGAACTTAATGCCAATTCTGTAGTGTAGGTACACCTGTTCTTGGAGGTGGTCCCAACTCCAGCAATTTCTGCCGAAATTGGATGCCGCTTGAGGTTGAGAGCCTGCACTGTGTGCTTTGTAATGAGGGTTCCCTCCGAGCCTGAATCCACTAACGCACGTACCACCGCTGATTGACCAGTGTGGGGGTTGTGGATTGTGACCAGGGCAGTGGCCAGAAGGACAGTGCTGGGTCCGTGATGCGTTGCCGTAGCGGAGACTAGTTGCGCAGAGTGTGTTCTCACAGACGAGTCGGTCGCTGCAGACTGTGGATGACCACCGGAACTAGTGTTGGGAACAACTGGGAGAGGCTGTGCAGTGCTCTGAGTAGGAAGTGGGGTCCTAGCGTAGAGTTGCGTAGGTGTAGCCCTGCCAGATGAGTCGCTCGTTGTATACTGCCAGGAGTTACCGGAACGAGCGCTATGGGAGGCTGCGTGAGGCTGTGTTGCCACCTGAGCAGGAGTTGGGAAGTGCAGCAGTGTATGGTGTCCTTGACCACACTGCGTGCAGTTCCTTTTACTGGTACATTTTGAAAGTGCATGGGAACGGCTCAGACAGTTGAGGCATGCCTTTGCATGATCGACGATGGCTTTCCTTGCAAAGCAGTCCTTGGACAAAAGGAAGATTGTGACTGTCGCTACAGTGAGGGCAGCGAGTGTGTTCGGCAACCGCAGTCTTGGCGTGGAAACTGTTGCCCTTGTATGTTACGTTGCCAACTGACTTCTTAGGGTGCCTTTGATTGACAGGCTGCGGCACAGGTGTCCGCGTCGTGGAGTGGCCTCGATTTTCGAACACATCGATGCTGACGAGACGGTCGTTGAGAAATGATTGTAGCTGAGAAAATGTGGCAAGTTCGGCAGAGCTACCGAGATGGAGCTCCCAAGCTTGCAGTGTCGTGCTTGGCAGTCTGGAAGTGAGATGATGAGCCATCCAATGCTGAACATCTAGATTCTTGAAAGCATTGAGACAAACCGTCGCAACATTAAGCATATGTTTTATATCAGCAGACTGCTCCTTTGTCAACTGTGGCAAGTCATACAAACCGTTCATATGGTACATAAACTGCAGCCGTTTGTTGTCGTATCGCTTGAGGACGAGACTCCAAGCTGTTGCATAGTTATTTCCCGCAAGCGCCATCTGCTGAATATCCTCGTCGCGATCCGAGGGAAGAGCTTGCTTCAGGAAATGAAACCTTTGGACGTCGGACAGTTTCTGGTTGTTATGGATGAGTTGAACAAATGCATCGTGAAATGCCGGCCAATCCACAAACTTGCCTGTAAATGTCGGTACAGGTAGCTTGGGCAATTGCACTGATGATACGGATGGATTTGCTGGCTCCGGATTCTGCTGTACCGGTGGTGCTCTTGGACATACATTTTCGTAGGCCTCTGATATGATGCTGAATGCCGTTGTATAGTCTTCATCAAAGCGAAAGGCCACTTCGCTGGACACATAACTATGCGTACTTGGACATCGAAGTATTAGCAAACGTTGATGATTTTGCTCAAATTCACCTAAGAACCGTTGCAAAGTTTGTAAGCGCGTTTGAAAATAAGCTTTTGTTTTCCGATCTGCGCCATCCTTTCTGAAATTACGCACCGTTTGATTAACCCTCGCAATGAGATTTGTCTGAATAACACTGAGATTGTCGATCTCCACCTGAGGATCGGCTTCGAGGTCGTGGGACTCGGCTGTTGACATGTTGCTGTTATATGTGTATGTACCTTTCTCACCCTTAGTTGCACTCTCTTTGACCTTGTACAAAATACCCACAACGAAACACTTACTCTGGTACTCGGGAGTGCTTCTCTTTGCTTAAAGCGTAGCTTAAGAGAACTTGCGAGTCGTTGTTGTTGGTGTTGTCCGAGCGGAGAGCAGAAACTGTGCTACTGTGAGCGTTGAGTTGAGGCCTTGTGTCTAGAGATGATGTGCAGCAACAGAACGCTCGTTGGTCTCTTGGTCTCTGCTTTGCACGAGAGAGAGGCTGCTGTCTAACCGTCGGCTTGTGTTGTTGTTGTGTGCTACTGTCCAGGCGCAGAGCTATCGTCTGGTCTTCTTTGTCCCTGCTTCGTGCGAGAGATAGCGGCTGTTGGATAAACCGTTGGTTTGCGTTGTGTTTGCCGTTTACAGTTGCAGCCGGTAAAATATGATTTTATTTGTATGTACATTTAACTGAACGCGGAACGAGGTAGAATCATATGCGTATAGTACGAATTAAACGCGGTTCCCCCCATGGGCCACCAAAAATGTTGTGAAATCCTCGATACGAGATTTCAATGTTGAGCAGAAATGCTCTGGGGAATCTTTGCGTTTAATAATGTACTACACGATATAGACAATTCGAGATTTATTCATTTGGACTTCAATCAACTTAGACTTTAATCTTAATCGCGTATAGAGTACAATGTAATGGGTAATACGGGTTTAAGCGCGGCCGGCTGCAACTGCTAATTGTCGTTGTGATTTCGTCGAAACGCAAACGAAGACTCTTCATGGTGATCGGAAACGAGGTTACGCCGCCCTAGCATGAAACGACGCCGTTCTCCGAGTGGGCAATCGCAGTTAGAGCGCTCTCACTCTCTTTGTAGTTTAACCCTTAGAAAACCGTCCACTTTTAATGTGGGTGATTATATTATGGTATTTGCGGGTAATGTTATTGTTTTAGCCAGTAAGTGAATAAACTTTATAATGTATTAATCTAGCGCTTTGCTTTCGCTGGCAAATTCCCCATGTAGGACGCCCCGGACAAAGGGGCCATTCCGTCATTAAATCGAACGGTTTGGAATGGCCATGGTAGGGTGCGCGACACGACCTCGACAACCCCAGAGGCGGAGGTGAGATACCTTTCCAGCACACATCCACCATTCTATTCAGGGATAAACAGTGTCTCCCGGTTAAGCATTTTCGTCGTGACACGCTACTTCATTCGCGGTATAATGCGTATAGGCCACCAGCAGGAGGGGGCAAGAACATCACTCCAATAGCCGACGAGCAGAGGCCGGAAACCCAAAGCGTGTGCTTCCCTTCGCTGAATAACAGCTAGCCTGGCAGGATTTATATACACAGACGTGCGTAGGTGACACGTTACATTTATGAATCATAGATATAGTATTATAACTAAAAATTGGCGCCCAACGTGGGGCCACACCTATTCAGAAGCAGCATGCTCATTTCAAGTATAGAGTGCCGAGCCGAGATTTTTGGACGACAGCGGCGCGAATCAAAGCAGCAGCTGGCCAAGGCTCGCGCATGCAGTTGTTGTTGGTTTTGATTAGACAGCGACAAGTGCAAGGCGTCTGCGCGCGTACACATTCTTTTCATTTTCTTTTGTGCTTAGGAATTGGGGTCTCAATTAGCATAGGGTCCGTTTCGCATGGGGATTAGCTATGCGTAAGGCAAAAATTTTTATGACTTTATTTTATCGTATCATATTCTTTGCGTTCTATTCTTGTGGTTTACATTCCATGTGTGTTATTTGGTAGGGCTGTTGATTTGCTAGCTCTCTCGCTGTACAAGGGAAGCGAGACTTGAGAACAGCTGTGGCGGTTGCTGGGCCACTGACCCTAAGTTGGCAACGTAGGAAGCTATGAATTATAACACGAGGAATCAGTTCTCTTTGCAATTTGAGTTCACGTACAATTACTTATTATTTTTGAATTTTTAGGTCATCTTAGGTTTGCTAGCATAAGTTATCTGACTTTTAACTAGAATACTTAATTTAGTTTTACTATTAATACATTTTTAACTTTGGTTTTGTCTGCGTTTGATAAGTAAGTGTTTAGGTTTTGTCGTGTAGTTTTTGTGGGATATATTTTTGTCAGGACAGTTAGGAATTAAGTTTGATTTATTTTTTTGTACAATGGAGAACCCCGATAACGAGCCTGAACCGGCTCCGGCGCCAAAATGCCAGTTGTGTGGGAAAACTTTGGCTTCGGCTCCTACATTGAAACAAAGTGCAGCCACGAGTTTCACAAAACTTGTATTGAGTCACATGTCAAGACCCATACTACCTGTCCCACATGCAAGACGCTATGCGTCGATAGAAGTACTCCTCATAATACCAGGTCCCAGGCCAAGCAAAACGAGCAGCCATAACCGCTGAAAGAGTTAGTAGCATGGTTACACAGGCCATCAGCACGATGCAAAACGAGGTGGTAGCCCAGCACACGGACAAAATGGCTCAAATCATTCAGTCCAGCATAGCAGCACATTTCCAAGAGACTGGCAATAGCATTCCTCAAGGCAATAGACGTGGGGAAGCGGATAACCCGTCCAACAAAATAGGGACAGAGAAGTGGAGGAAACATTCCGACAGGGACTGAATAGTCAGTATTCAGCACAGTTTCCGAGCTACGACCGTCCAAGCAGTGCAGTCTCAGATCTGAGTCAGCGACCGGACAAAGTCGCCCATATCCTCAATAGTTGGAAATTACGTTTCAATGGGACCCAAGAAGGATTGAGCATTGATAATTTTCTCTATAGGGTAGAGGCTTTGACGCATCAGACTCTCGAGGGAAATTTTCCAGTTCTGTGCAGTAACGCCAGTCTGCTTTTTGACGGAAAGGCCAGAGATTTTTATTGGCGTTACCACAAGACTTCCGGATCGATGAGATGGGACCGGTTATGCCAAGCCCTAAGAAAGCAGTTTAGGGATTCTCGAACCGATGTGGATATCAGAGAAGCGATAAGGGACAGGAAGCAAAAAGAAAAAGAAAATTTCGATTCCTTCCACGACGCCCTGGTACAGCTGATGGATGATTTGAAACTCCCATGTCAGAGAAAGCGATTGTGGAAACTTTACGGCGCAATTTGCGACCTGAAATTAGACATGAGCTCCTGAATGCGCAAATCGACTCCGTAGAACGTTTGAGAGAAGTCTGTCGTAGAAGGGAGGGTTTTCTCGACGACATTGGGCGGAGTCATGGGTACCAGAAATTGATTCCTTTCCGGAAACAGGTTGCGGAATTGGTAGAGGAAGCCCAATTAGAGGAGGCCTCCGAATTCTCGGATGTAGAAGAAGACGACGAGGTGGCAGCCATGGCACTGATTTGCTGGAACTGCCGAAAGGAGGGGCATCGCTACCACGATTGCGATAGCAAAAGGAAAATGTTTTGCTTTGGGTGCGGAGCACCTAATAAATATAAGCCGTCGTGTAGCAAATGCCAAAAAAACGGCAAAGTGAACACCAAGCCTCGCCAGCCAGTCAGTGTTCAGCGCAAGCAGTCGAGTGCAGAGGCGAAATCCCAGTAGGGATACTTAAAACTACCGCCCAGCTTCCGTCTGAGAAATCAGAATCCGACATACACCAAGCTTTAGTCTGGCCACAACGAGTCCATGCCAGATCCCATTCGCTTTTCACCAACGACCAACCCAGTAATAGGTCCCTCACAAGGAGT
Organism: Drosophila miranda; assembly: GCF_003369915.1. NCBI lineage: Eukaryota > Metazoa > Arthropoda > Insecta > Diptera > Drosophilidae > Drosophila > Drosophila miranda. The sequence continues at coordinate 181,361 of NW_022881654.1, forward strand.
GCAAGAAGGATGAGAGCGTTCCGGCAGGCGGCGAAAGCGATTAATTGCATTCGTTACAAGCAGAAGGACAAGCGTCCATATGCGGAAGTTCGCCTGTTGGATCAAACGGTCCTTGGTCTATTGGACACCGGAGCAGCTATGAGTGTTATTGGCGGAAAGTTAGCAGAACGCGTAATCCAAAGCCGAATTCCTTTTAAGAGAGGAGTTGTAAATGCTTCCACTGCGGATGGACGGAGGCAAGAGGTAGTGGGACGACTGCGGACACCGGTGCAGTATAAGGGTGCAGTGAAGAACCTTGAGCTGCACATTATTCCAACGCTCAGCCAGGACTTGTATTTAGGGATCGATTTTTGGTCAAGTTTCGATTTATTACCACCCAGCATGTCGCTGGCAGAGATAGTTCATGAACCGCAGAACCTCAGCCGAGCGGAAATGGACCAGTTGCAAGCGACCATCAATTTATTTCCTTCGTTTTCCGTTTCCGGTCTAGGAAAGTCGGCTCTGCTTTCGCATTCAATTGATGTAGGTGATGCAAAAGCCGTGAAGCAGAGACACTTCCCTGTATCTCCTGCGGTAGAAAAATTGTTATATGCGGAGATAGATTTGATGCTCAGCTTAGGGTTGATAGAGGAATCCGATAGTGCGTGGTCATCACCAGTAGTATTGGTGCAGAAGCCAGGAAAGGTGAGGCTATGTTTAGATAGTAGGAAAGTTAACGCGGTGACCAAAAAAGACGCGTATCCGTTACCACAAATTGATGGGATTCAAGGACGTCTTCCTAAGGCGTTGTTTATTTCGAGCCTGGATCTTAAGGATGCCTATTGGCAAGTTCCCTTAGAGCCGAGCTCACGCGATAAAACAGCGTTCACGGTTCCGGGGAAACCTCTCTACCAGTATAAGGTAATGCCTTTTGGTCTCACTAATGCTTCGCAGACCATGACAAGGCTGATGGACAAGGTAATTCCGGCCAGTTTAAGAAATGAAGTTTTTGCGTACCTGGACGACCTTTTGATTGTGTCGGACAGTTTTGAGTCACATCGGAGGGTGTTGAGTGAAGTGGCAAGTTACATAAAAGCGGCAGGGTTAACGCTGAATGTGGAGAAAAGCAAGTTTTGCATGAAGTCAGAGCGGTATTTGGGGCATATAGTAGGCGAAGGGGTGATTCGTACAGATCCGGATAAGATTTCGGTTATGTCCGATTTTCCTTTGCCAAAATCCCTAAAGTCTCTGCGTCGCTTCCTAGGTATGGTAGGCTGGTACAGGAAGTTTATAAGCAACTTCGCATCGGTAGCCGCGCCTCTCACGAACTTGCTCAAACCCAGACAGAAATTTTCAATGACTCCAGAGGGTCAGGAGGCTTTTGAAAAGTTGAAGGAGATGCTTTGCTCAGCACCAGTTTTGCGTAGTCCTGATTTAAAGTGGCTCATGTCACAAACTGACTTACACTCACGTCTAGCCCGATGGGCATTAAAGCTGCAGAGTTTCTCGTTTAAAATCGAGCATCGTAGCGGCAGGCTTAATGTGGTTCCGGATGCTCTTTCTCGCGTAAATGAGGAGGAAGTGGCGACTCTAGACGCGAGCCATGGGTTGTTGGTGGATTTGGAATCGCCAGAATTCAAGGCAGAAGATTACGTGGAGATCGGAGAAAGGGTTAGGGGCAATATTGATAAGTTGCCAGATCTCAAAATTGTAGATAACTTGTTGTATCGTAGGTCAGATCACGCAACAGGAGAGGTGCTACATGATTTGGAAACTCTGGATTCCTCAAGAGTTAGTGGTTGACGTTTTGCGTAACGCGCACGACAATCCACTGGCTTCCCATGGAGGCATTCACAAAACCCTAGAAAGGATACGGCGGTATTATTACTGGCCTGGTTTGGTTGCCGATGTGAAGAAGTATATCCAGGCTTGTGATGTCTGCAAGACTACCAAGGCCCCAATACAATCCAGAGACCGAAGATTGGAATTGCGCCCGAGTCACAACGTTTCTTCCAGAAATTATATGTAGATTTCCTGGGGCCATATCCCCGTTCAAGAAGTGGACATATAGGCATCTTTATCGTCCTCGATCACTATTCTAAATATGTGTTTCTTAAGGCAGTGAAGAAGTTGACCGCGGACGTGGTAGTCAAATACATGCAGCAAGATCTTTTTCATGCTTTCGGGGTTCCGGAGACAATAGTATCCGACAATGGCACACAATTTAAGTCTGAGGCATTCCAAAAGCTACTCCGGGAATATAAAGTTTCGCACATTCTCACGGCCTTGTACGCACCCCAAGCTAATGCTTCCGAACGTGTAAGTCGCTCGGTGATTGCAACAATCCGACTGGGACGAGCACCTCAGCAGCATTTGCTGCGCATTGCGTTCGGCGGTGCATGCAAGTCTGAATGCAACTCCTTATTATATGGTGTTCGGACAGTATTTCATCACGTCCGGGGCAACATACAAGCTTCTGAGAGCATTGCGGGTGATGGACGACAGGTCAGCAGTTTTCTCGCGGGAGGATTCATTAGACTTGGTTCGAAGCAAGGCTCTAGAAGTCATGAAAAAACAGAACGATAAGAATGAACGGCAGTATAACTTACGGTCGAGAGACATATCCTACAATGTCGGCCAGGAGGTGCTCCGAAGAAATTTCAGGCAGAGCAATTTTCAGTCAGGGTACAGCGCGAAGTTGGGTCCGGCCTTTCTGAAGGCCAGGTTCAAAAAGAAGATAGGGCAGGCCTACTATGAGTTAGAGGATTTGCAGGATCGTTACGTAGGACGGTTTCACGCGAAAGATCTTCGTCAGTAAACCAACTGATTCAAGCTGTCCTGTTATCATTCATGGGAGTGTGACCCCCAAGCCTGATCTTTCGGGGTGCTTTTGTAGCGCTTGTAGCAGGAAATGCTGAGTTTTTCTGTGGCGCCATCTAGTGCTCAGAGTGGCAGGCGAACGACAGGTCAAGGGAAAACCAAAAAGACGGTAACAGGTCAAAACGTCAGGCTATCTCTGTTGAAAATGCATCCTGGGACCTGTTAGAGGATTTACCGCCAGAACGTTGGCGTCCCTATCGGCTATTCCCTCGTGAAAGTCAATTGAGTCGGTTGCGTATCGGTCCGACGGAAAGGAAAAACCAAGAATTTAGTGAAGAGAAAAACTCTAGGGAATCTAAATATCTAAATCCAAGATTCGACTGCGAGATTCTTGGTTGAAGGCGAGTGGGCTATTCAGTCGTCAGAAGCCGTATAGCGCTGAGTCCAGTTGGGGTAAGTGCTGCGGGAAGAGAAGAGAAGGGCTAAAGGAGAATAAAGAGTTGTCCCATTTGTAGTCTTGGCGCTAAGTATATCGAGTTAATCAGTGCGGATTCGATCGTCCAAGGAAGCCAGCCAGCAAACAACAGCAGCCGCAAGCCTAACAAAGTGGCGTTTAAACCTTTGGGACTGTCTGGAAAGCGCTCAGCCATCGGAGAAGCGAGCGTGGAAGCAGAGGGAGAAGACATTTGAGGAACGCTCGGTCCCCCCAAGCGGCTAGCTTCCCGAGGCGTTGGCGTCGGCACTTTAGTAGTCGAGCGCGACGCGGCAGATAAGGAGGGCCCGTCCCTTGGTCGCGAGCAGATCGGCGGAGAGAAAGTGTTAATCTAGCACCGTCGGAGATTGGCCGTTTGGCCTTCTCTTTGCTTTCGCGTACCTTTCACCTGCAGAAGCAGGGGAAAGAATTTGTGCTGTTCCCTTTCGCCCAGGAGGTGGAAAGGAAACATAGGTAACAGTCGGGAGAAAGAGAAAAGAAAAAAAAGAGGAAGCAACGGATTGACGGAGTAATTATATTCGTGTTTGTAACTAATTATGATTTCTGTGCGGAGTTAATTAGGAGAGAATTAGATTTGATTCCGGTAGTGGCTTCTCGTGACTCTCGCCGATCAGCAAATATGATTTCCCCCAACCTTGTGCCCATTTAAGTGTTCTTCCGCCACAGCAGCCTTAGGTATTCATCGAGGAAAGCGCTTTCGCCGATGGAGCCATAAACTGGAGAAAAGGTATGAGTGGACTTAAATTCTGTTATTAATAAATTACAACTTGAAACAAGGGAACTAGGGCCGGTCGGTGAGTGAGAGGGAGAAGAGCCCACTCGCATTGGTTTCGTAACATTACGGAATCAGCAAGCAAGTTAGTTTGTCCATTTCGGACTTGTTTTGTATATCATTTGTATGGCACATAGCCAAGTATTTGTAGGACTTTTATACATATATTTCATTTAGCTATTCTTTTAATGTGGGTGATTATATTATGGTATTTGCGGGTAATGTTATTGTTTTAGCCAGTAAGTGAATAAACTTTATAATGTATTAATCTAGCGCTTTGCTTTCGCTGGCAAATTCCCCATGTAGGACGCCCCGGACAAAGGGGCCATTCCGTCATTAAACCGAACGGTTTGGAATGGCCATGGTAGGGTGCGCGACACGACCTCGACAACCCCAGAGGCGGAGGTGAGATACCTTTCCAGCACACATCCACCATTCTATTCAGGGATAAACAGTGTCTCCCGGTTAAGCATTTTCGTCGTGACACGCTACTTCATTCGCGGTATAATGCGTATAGGCCACCAGCAGGAGGGGGGCAAGAACATCACTCCAATAGCCGACGAGCAGAGGCCGGAAACCCAAAGCGTGTGCTTCCCTTCGCTGAATACCAGCTAGCCTGGCAGGATTTATATACACAGACGCGCGTAGGTGACACGTTACATTTATGAATCATAGATATAGTATTATAACTAAAAATTGGCGCCCAACGTGGGGCCACACCTATTCAGGTGTGACACCATCAACACTGTGACATCCTTTTTGTTGTTTTTAAAACTTCCCGATTCAGCATAGACGGCATTGACCAAAATTGTTTCTCTGGAAGTGGTCATTGCTCAAGAATATCTTCTTTTCTCAACACCAAGTAGAGGGTCCGTCAGACGATTCGGAAAACGGAAGTAGAAGTTTTGACTTCTGGAGCGTCTTCTGGCCACGTCTGAGGAGCGTTTCGAAAAGTGCATCGATCTTAATAATACCCTACTTTTTCTGAGGCAGGGGGCTTAAACATGGGCTTTCGGGCGCATAGGACTGCAGAGGGAATCTCGTTGCGGAAGGCTTAGCAATTGCTGCTGATGAGTTTTAGCGCGTTGGACATACTCGGATTAATCTTGATTATAGAATTCCGTTGGCCACGAGTGAAATCAGAAGCAGCATGCTCATTTCAAGTATAGAGTGCCGAGCCGAGATTTTTGGACGACAGCGGCGCGAATCAAAGCAGCAGCTGGCCAATGCTCGCGCATGCAGTTGTTGTTGGTTTTGATTAGACAGCGACAAGTGCAAGGCGTCTGCGCGCGTACACATTCTTTTCATTTTCTTTTGTGCTTAGGAATTGGGGTCTCAATTAGCATAGGGTCCGTTTCGCATGGGGATTAGCTATGCGTAAGGCAAAAATTTTTATGACTTTATTTTATCGTATCATATTCTTTGCGTTCTATTCTTGTGGTTTACATTCCATGTGTGTTATTTGGTAGGGCTGTTGATTTGCTAGCTCTCTCGCTGTACAAGGGAAGCGAGACTTGAGAACAGCTGTGGCGGTTGCTGGGCCATTGACCCTAAGTTGGCAACGTAGGAAGCTATGAATTATAACACGAGGAATCAGTTCTCTTTGCAATTTGAGTTCACGTACAATTACTTATTATTTTTGAATTCTTAGGTCATCTTAGGTTTGCTAGCATAAGTTATCTGACTTTTAACTAGAATACTTAATTTAGTTTTACTATTAATACATTTTTAACTTTGGTTTTGTCTGCGTTTGATAAGTAAGTGTTTAGGTTTTGTCGTGTAGTTTTTGTGGGATATATTTTTGTCAGGACAGTTAGGAATTAAGTTTGATTTATTTTTTTGTACAATGGAGAACCCCGATAACGAGCCTGAACCGGCTCCGGCGCCAAAATGCCAGTTGTGTGGGAAAACTTGGCTTCGGCTCCTACATTGAAAACAAAGTGCAGCAACGAGTTTCACAAAACTTGTATTGAGTCACATGTCAAGACCCATACTACCTGTCCCACATGCAAGACGCTATGCGTCGATAGAAGTACTCCTCATAATACCAGGTCCCAGGCCAAGCAAAACGAGCAGCCATAACCGCTGAAAGAGTTACTAGCTTGGTTACACAGGCCATCAGCACGCTGCAAAACGAGGTGGTAGCCCAGCTCACGGACAAAATGGCTCAAATCATTCAGTCCAGCATAGCAGCACATTTCCAAGAGACTGGCAATAGCATTCCTCAAGGGAATAGACGTGGGGAAGCGGATAACCCGTCCAACAAAATAGGGACAGAGAAGTGGAGGAAACATTCCGACAGGGACTGAATAGTCAGTATTCAGCACAGTTTCCGAGCTACGACCGTCCAAGCAGTGCAGTCTCAGATCTGAGTCAGCGACCGGACAAAGTCGCCCATATCCTTAATAGTTGGAAATTACGTTTCAATGGGACCCAAGAAGGATTGAGCATTGATAATTTTCTCTATAGGGTAGAGGCTTTGACGCATCAGACTCTCGAGGGAAATTTTCCAGTTCTGTGCAGTAACGCCAGTCTGCTTTTTGACGGAAAGGCCAGAGATTTTTATTGGCGTTACCACAAGACTTCCGGATCGATGAGATGGGACCGGTTATGCCAAGCCCTAAGAAAGCAGTTTAGGGATTCTCGAACCGATGTGGATATCAGAGAAGCGATAAGGGACAGGAAGCAAAAAGAAAAAGAAAATTTCGATTCCTTCCACGACGCCCTGGTACAGCTGATGGATGATTTGAAACTCCCATGTCAGAGAAAGCGATTGTGGAAACTTTGCGGCGCAATTTGCGACCTGAAATTAGACATGAGCTCCTGAATGTCCAAATCGACTCCGTAGAACGTTTGAGAGAAGTCTGTCGTAGAAGGGAGGGTTTTCTCGACGAAGTTAGGCGGAGTCATGGGTACCAGAAATTGATTCCTTTCCGGAAACAGGTTGCGGAATTGGTAGAGGAAGCCCAATTAGAGGAGGCCTCCGAATTCTCGGATGTAGAAGAAGAGGACGAGGTGGCAGCCATGGCACTGATTTGCTGGAACTGCCGAAAGGAGGGGCATCGCTACCACGATTGCGATAGCAAAAGGAAAATTTTTTGCTTTGGGTGCGGAGCACCTAATAAATATAAGCCGTCGTGTAGCAAATGCCAAAAAAACGGCAAAGTGAACACCCAGCCTCGCCAGCCGGTCAGTGTTCAGCGCAAGCAGTCGAGTGCAGAGGCGAAATCCCAGTGGGGATACTTAAAACTACCGCCCAGCTTCCGTCTGAGAAATCAGAATCCGACATACACCAAGCTTTAGTCTGGCCACAACGAGTCCATGCCAGATCCCATTCGCTTTTCACCAACGACCAACCCAGTAATAGGTCCCTCACAAGGAGTGCAAGAAGGATGAGAGCGTTCCGGCAGGCGGCGAAAGCGATTAATTGCATTCGTTACAAGCAGAAGGACAAGCGTCCATATGCGGAAGTTCGCCTGTTGGATCAAACGGTCCTTGGTCTATTGGACACCGGAGCAGCTATGAGTGTTATTGGCGGAAAGTTAGCAGAACGCGTAATCCAAAGCCGAATTCCTTTTAAGAGAGGAGTTGTAAATGCTTCCACTGCGGATGGACGGAGGCAAGAGGTAGTGGGACGACTGCGGACACCGGTGCAGTATAAGGGTGCAGTGAAGAACCTTGAGCTGCACATTATTCCAACGCTCAGCCAGGACTTGTATTTAGGGATCGATTTTTGGTCAAGTTTCGATTTATTACCACCCAGCATGTCGCTGGCAGAGATAGTTCATGAACCGCAGAACCTCAGCCGAGCGGAAATGGACCAGTTGCAAGCGACTATCAATTTATTTCCTTCGTTTTCCGTTTCCGGTCTAGGAAAGTCGGCTCTGCTTTCGCATTCAATTGATGTAGGTGATGCAAAAGCCGTGAAGCAGAGACACTTCCCTGTATCTCCTGCGGTAGAAAAATTGTTATATGCGGAGATAGATTTGATGCTCAGCTTAGGGTTGATAGAGGAATCCGATAGTGCGTGGTCATCACCAGTAGTATTGGTGCAGAAGCCAGGAAAGGTGAGGCTATGTTTAGATAGTAGGAAAGTTAACGCGGTGACCAAAAAAGACGCGTATCCGTTACCACAAATTGATGGGATTCAAGGACGTCTTCCTAAGGCGTTGTTTATTTCGAGCCTGGATCTTAAGGATGCCTATTGGCAAGTTCCCTTAGAGCCGAGCTCACGCGATAAAACAGCGTTCACGGTTCCGGGGAAACCTCTCTACCAGTATAAGGTAATGCCTTTTGGTCTCACTAATGCTTCGCAGACCATGACAAGGCTGATGGACAAGGTAATTCCGGCCAGTTTAAGAAATGAAGTTTTTGTGTACCTGGACGACCTTTTGATTGTGTCGGACAGTTTTGAGTCACATCGGAGGGTGTTGAGTGAAGTGGCAAGTTACATAAAAGCGGCAGGGTTAACGCTGAATGTGGAGAAAAGCAAGTTTTGCATGAAGTCAGAGCGGTATTTGGGGCATATAGTAGGCGAAGGGGTGATTCGTACAGATCCGGATAAGATTTCGGCTATGTCCGATTTTCCTTTGCCAAAATCCCTAAAGTCTCTGCGTCGCTTCCTAGGTATGGTAGGCTGGTACAGGAAGTTTATAAGCAACTTCGCATCGGTAGCCGCGCCTCTCACGAACTTGCTCAAACCCAGACAGAAATTTTCAATGACTCCAGAGGGTCAGGAGGCTTTTGAAAAGTTGAAGGAGATGCTTTGCTCAGCACCAGTTTTGCGTAGTCCTGATTTAAAGTGGCTCATGTCACAAACTGACTTACACTCACGTCTAGCCCGATGGGCATTAAAGCTGCAGAGTTTCTCGTTTAAAATCGAGCATCGTAGCGGCAGGCTTAATGTGGTTCCGGATGCTCTTTCTCGCGTAAATGAGGAGGAAGTGGCGACTCTAGACGCGAGCCATGGGTTGTTGGTGGATTTGGAATCGCCAGAATTCAAGGCAGAAGATTACGTGGAGATCGGAGAAAGGGTTAGGGGCAATATTGATAAGTTGCCAGATCTCAAAATTGTAGATAACTTGTTGTATCGTAGGTCAGATCACGCAACAGGAGAGGTGCTACATGATTTGGAAACTCTGGATTCCTCAAGAGTTAGTGGTTGACGTTTTGCGTAACGCGCACGACAATCCACTGGCTTCCCATGGAGGCATTCACAAAACCCTAGAAAGGATACGGCGGTATTATTACTGGCCTGGTTTGGTTGCCGATGTGAAGAAGTATATCCAGGCTTGTGATGTCTGCAAGACTACCAAGGCCCCAATACAATCCAGAGACCGAAGATTGGAATTGCGCCCGAGTCACAACGTTTCTTCCAGAAATTATATGTAGATTTCCTGGGGCCATATCCCCGTTCAAGAAGTGGACATATAGGCATCTTTATCGTCCTCGATCACTATTCTAAATATGTGTTTCTTAAGGCAGTGAAGAAGTTGACCGCGGACGTGGTAGTCAAATACATGCAGCAAGATCTTTTTCATGCTTTCGGGGTTCCGGAGACAATAGTATCCGACAATGGCACACAATTTAAGTCTGAGGCATTCCAAAAGCTACTCCGGGAATATAAAGTTTCGCACATTCTCACGGCCTTGTACGCACCCCAAGCTAATGCTTCCGAACGTGTAAATCGCTCGGTGATTGCAACAATCCGACTGGGACGAGCACCTCAGCAGCATTTGCTGCGCATTGCGTTCGGCGGTGCATGCAAGTCTGAATGCAACTCCTTATTATATGGTGTTCGGACAGTATTTCATCACGTCCGGGGCAACATACAAGCTTCTGAGAGCATTGCGGGTGATGGACGACAGGTCAGCAGTTTTCTCGCGGGAGGATTCATTAGACTTGGTTCGAAGCAAGGCTCTAGAAGTCATGAAAAAACAGAACGATAAGAATGAACGGCAGTATAACTTACGGTCGAGAGACATATCCTACAATGTCGGCCAGGAGGTGCTCCGAAGAAATTTCAGGCAGAGCAATTTTCAGTCAGGGTACAGCGCGAAGTTGGGTCCGGCCTTTCTGAAGGCCAGGTTCAAAAAGAAGATAGGGCAGGCCTACTATGAGTTAGAGGATTTGCAGGATCGTTACGTAGGACGGTTTCACGCGAAAGATCTTCGTCAGTAAACCAACTGATTCAAGCTGTCCTGTTATCATTCATGGGAGTGTGACCCCCAAGCCTGATCTTTCGGGGGTGCTTTTGTAGCGCTTGTAGCAGGAAATGCTGAGTTTTTCTGTGGCGCCATCTAGTGCTCAGAGTGGCAGGCGAACGACAGGTCAAGGGAAAACCAAAAAGACGGTAACAGGTCAAAACGTCAGGCTATCTCTGTTGAAAATGCATCCTGGGACCTGTTAGAGGATTTACCGCCAGAACGTTGGCGTCCCTATCGGCTATTCCCTCGTGAAAGTCAATTGAGTCGGTTGCGTATCGGTCCGACGGAAAGGAAAAACCAAGAATTTAGTGAAGAGAAAAACTCTAGGGAATCTAAATATCTAAATCCAAGATTCGACTGCGAGATTCTTGGTTGAAGGCGAGTGGGCTATTCAGTCGTCAGAAGCCGTATAGCGCTGAGTCCAGTTGGGGTAAGTGCTGCGGGAAGAGAAGAGAAGGGCTAAAGGAGAATAAAGAGTTGTCCCATTTGTAGTCTTGGCGCTTAGTATATCGAGTAAATCAGTGCGGATTCGATCGTCCAAGGAAGCCAGCCAGCAAACAACAGCAGCCGCAAGCCTAACAAAGTGGCGTTTAAACCTTTGGGACTGTCTGGAAAGCGCTCAGCCATCGGAGAAGCGAGCGTGGAAGCAGAGGGAGAAGACATTTGAGGAACGCTCGGTCCCCCCAAGCGGCTAGCTTCCCGAGGCGTTGGCGTCGGCACTTTAGTAGTCGAGCGCGACGCGGCAGATAAGGAGGGCCCGTCCCTTGGTCGCGAGCAGATCGGCGGAGAGAAAGTGTTAATCTAGCACCGTCGGAGATTGGCCGTTTGGCCTTCTCTTTGCTTTCGCGTACCTTTCACCTGCAGAAGCAGGGGAAAGAATTTGTGCTGTTCCCTTTCGCCCAGGAGGTGGAAAGGAAACATAGATAACAGTCGGGAGAAAGAGAAAAGAAAAAAAAAGAGGAAGCAACGGATTGACGGAGTAATTATATTCGTGTTTGTAAATGTGTAATTAATTATGATTTCTGTGCGGAGTTAATTAGGAGAGAATTAGATTTGATTCCGGTAGTGGCTTCTCGTGACTCTCGCCGATCTGCAAATATGATTTCCCCCAACCTTGTGCCCATTTAAGTGTTCTTCCACCACAGCAGCTTTAGGTATTCATCGAGGAAAGCGCTTTCGCCGATGGAGCCATAAACTGGAGAAAAGGTATGAGTGGACTTAAATTCTGTTATTGATAAATTACAACTTGAAACAAGGGAACTAGGGCCGGTCGGTGAGTGAGAGGGAGAAGTGCCCACTCGAATTGGTTTCGTAACATTACGGAGTCAGCAAGCAAGTTAGTTTGTCCATTTCGGACTTGTTTAGTGTATCGTTTGTATGACACATAGCCAAGTATTTGTAGGAATTTTATACATATATTTCATTTAGCTATTCTTTTAATGTGGGTGATTATATTATGGTATTTGCGGGTAATGTTATTGTTTTAGCCAGTAAGTGAATAAACTTTATAATGTATTAATCTAGCGCTTTGCTTTCGCTGGCAAATTCCCCATGTAGGACGCCCCGGACAAAGGGGCCATTCCGTCATTAAATCGAACGGTTTGGAATGGCCATGGTAGGGTGGGCGACACGACCTCGACAACACCAGAGGCGGAGTTGAGATACCTTTCCAGCACACATCCACAATTCTATTCAGGGATAAACAGTGTCTCTCGGTTAAGCATTTTCGTCGTGGCACGCTACTTCATTCGCGGTATAATGCGTATAGGCCACCAGCAGGAGGGGGGCAAGAACATCACTCCAATAGCCGACGAGCAGAGGCCGGAAACCCAAAGCGTGTGCTTCCCTTCGCTGAATAACAGCTATCCTGGCAGGATTTATATACACAGACGTGCGTAGGTGACAAGTTACACATTAAAGCTGGGATCCTATGCCAGAGCAGAACGCAATACTTTTCATATCCCACCTTGGGTTTCCTTAACCAATCCCATAACTTTCGACATTGACAATGAGGCTTCATCAGCATTCGTTCGCTCACAGTCTTTATCATAATGATGATGATAATGATAATAATGTGCATGTGTGTGGTGTGTGACTCTCGTTTAGGACCTGAGCTCAAAAGTGCAATGCACGGCAGAAAAATCAACACGAGCTGATTCAAGGGGTAAAGATATGTATCTTTGGCACACCGAAGTGCCGACACTCTTTCAATTCAAGCTTGTTCACAGCCCAGCGATTCGCAAATGCGGCCAATGAGTATGTGTTGTGAGTATATAACAGCCCATCCGATCCGATCAGGCGATTCATCAGTGAAGATTTTCTCTCCTTTCGCTTTTCTGCCTAGTGGGGTCCCAAGTGTGGGAAAAGCCACGAGGGCGTGAAACTCAAGAAAAGCATGAAGAAAATTACGATTGAACCGGTGACTAGCTCATGGTCTTCCTCGAGCGAACCGACTGCCTTTGTTCAACTGGGACGATGAGGTCTGAGCGTGTCCATCTCGGCCAGTGAGAACTTGCTCGTAGCGGGTCAGCAGATTGGTGCGGACAATGGCGCCGTTCAGTTCCGCCTGGGCCTTGATGGCCTGTGGGAAAAGAGAGGAGAGAAAACAGTTGGATAAAGCCGAGGAAGAAAAGGAAATATAAACCCACCTGAGTATCGCTGACAGACCATTCAGGAGATTGAACAGCACAATGGTCATGAAGAACACAAAGAGCAGGAAGATCAGGTAAGTGTAGACGCTGTCAAACTTTATGTCACCGGCATCAAATTCTCCCGTGAGCATCACAATCGTCTTGATGAGCGCCTCGATGGGCACGGAGAATGTGTTGAAGTGACCATCATCTTCTCCCTCCTTTGCTGGCTCTGGCGTGCTGTCCTTCGTAGAGGAGGAATCCACCTGGGGCTTGCCAAACAGTATGTAGAAGCACAGACTAAACGTAAGCACAAAGATCGAGTAGAGAGCAAAGCTCTTGATAAAGCTGCTGGAGACGGCGCGCAGCATGAGCATGTGCGTCGAAATTGAGAGTACTGGCAGGGAGCCAACAAGCAGGCAGAACTCCACGGACACCAGCAGAATGGTGAAGACGGCAAGTATGCGCTGCGTCTCCTTGTCGTAGCTGGCTTCCATGCAGGTTAGGATCGACAAGACAATGAGAGCCACCTCCATCAGGTTCGTGATGGACCTGAAGTACAGCAGCGGCGACATGGCAAGTTGTATGACCTCTCGGATCATGAGATACACAATCCCTATCCAAGAGAACAGGCCGAAGAGGGCAGTCAGGCCCGTGTGGTCGCTTTCGTGGAACTTAAGGAGCGTATGCGTGATAATGGAGGCAGTAAAGAGAGAGTAAAGTAGAAAGTTCAGATAGAAGATCACCGAGAGGCGGTGCCACTTGAGGAAGAGGAAACTCGAGATTAGCGGGTACTGCAGCAGGTAACGCAGCTCCTTGGAATCGGCGATGTATGCGATTGGAGTCATCTCGTCCTCCAATTGGTGAGGATGGCCAATGCTCCGCTTGTCCGACTGCCCGGGCTCTCGCTGGCGTCTCATCAGATTCTTGTAGTTGATGATGATCTCGAAACTCTGGTCAACGGGCTTCTCCCCGTTGGTGGTGATGCAGGAATCGAAGTGCTCCTCCAGCACTTTCGGGTCCATCTCCTGTATGGGAAGATCTCCGAACGCGCTTCTCGCCCCGATGTTCGCTCCCTGCCGTAAAAGCTCCTGTGCCACCTTTGTGTTGCGATACTTGACCGCATAGGAGAGTGGCACCAGGCCAGCCTTGTCCGCCTCATTGATGTCCACACGATCGCTCTCGAGCAGCAGCTGGAAGCAGCGCTGGTGGTCACAGAAGTCGTCCAGCGGCTGCTCACCCAGGCGACTGATAATCGCGTTCAGCAGCTTGGAACTCGATGTCAGCCTCAGCTGCGGTTGCTTCAACAGCTTCTCTAGCGCCCTGTGGTTGCCCCAGATTACGGCCAACTCCACGGGGCTGATGTCGCTCAATTTTGAAGGATTAATGTTGATGCCCGTCTCGAGGATGGCCTCAAAGGCTCGCTGCTTGCCCCGCTTGATACTCTCCGCCAGCAGGGACTGATACTCCTCCTGGTTGGCATTGCATTGGTTGTCTGCGTTTCCGCTGACGTTCTGGTGGTACTCCGCGAACTGTTGCTCGAACTGGTTCTCGTCTCCGTCCCGCAGCGTGCGGAGGAGTCGCTCGCAGTCGATCTCTGCTCCGGCCTCGCGCAGCTCCGGCAACGGCAGTTCCGGATACTGACCCCTCAGCATCTGGCGTACCTGCCCGTTCCGATAGCTGTCAATGTCCAACTGTGGTTGTTTCAGGAAAAGTCGGATCAGCTCCAGCTTAGTGCCTGCCTCAATCTTTCTATTCTTCAGCACATGGTGGAGGGGCGTGAACTCGCCCTGATCCACCAAATTCGGAGAGGCTCCGTACTCGAGCAGCAGCTGAATGCAGGAGCCCACCTGAGAGGCATTCGATCGTCCAGGGCAGTGTGGAATTCCCGTATGTCCCGATTAGCGAGGGCTGCGCTCAACTGGCCCTGCGGATCGATGAAACCGCAGTTGTTAGAGCTCATTCTGCTGTCTGCAAAGAGTCAAGTGAGAATGGGGAGGATGAGCTATGTCTATGTGGGCTTTCGTTAATCACGCTGCGTATGAGTAACTTCTAATGCCGTTTCTATGAAAATGATGCCAGAACCCGCATTGTTAGAGCTCTGCTCTGGTCAATGGAGGGAGGTCTGACCCAACAGACGGTTTCTGTACAGACCTTGAAATGGCCGAAACAAAAGCATGAGAGTGGACCGACCCCCGCAACAAACGGTATTTGACAACGCTTCATGCTACGATGATTTTCACACAAATGACTGTCTGTCCATGGAGCTGGCCAGCAGCTGGAGGCAGAGCCACAGTCAGAGCCACAGTCACAGCCACATCCGCAGCCGAAAGCTACCCCACAGGTTTCTCGAAAAACAAAAACCAAATCTTCGTTTTGGGGGCAATTAAAGAAAGCGTCTTTAAGTGGTTTTTGTGGTACCCGAACTACAGACTTAATTTGCCCTCCCGTGTAGTTATTAAATTATAACAATCCAACTGAAGACAAGGTAAGATAAGGCCTGAGAAGTACTCAGGGAGTGGCTTGATTGTTCAAAGTGATCTACAAATTTGAATCAAGTTTGGTGTTCGATCTCGCTCGCCTTTTGGTATATCAAAATTTAACGATCATAAAGAATAATCATAAAATAATCGACACATCAATGTCAATTATCAATCAATTGGTTACGCTTTATGCTTCGAATACTGTTCCGAATGGAGCTTTAGATAAAGCCCTGGGCAGTGCTGAAATCTTGCGATTTATAGGCGGCTCTTTTCGTAAATTTCAAGGCGGCTTCTTCTGTGGGATCTGATCCCTCCAGCCGTCAGCTCAACGTCTTCTCCGCTCTGTTGTGTTCTGTTCTGTTCTGTTCCGTTCTGTCTGCTGTCTGCTTTGATGCTTGAAATGTGTGAGACATCGGCTAATCACACATGAGACCTGGCTAATTTGAATATTCCCCCACTGATTGTTTATCAATAGCCTACGAATTGGGAATCAGGAAACATCGTCTTCTCTTTTGTAGGTAGCTCTTCGGCTAATGTTGCTTTAGTATGCAAACAAATTGAGGATTGTAAATGACGCCCCTGGGGTCAAAATTTGTCGTTGATAAGATAAACAGAATCGCACAATCACCTTCCTTAATTGGCCCTTTATTTGATATTTTCTTGTCTCCCATCTTAACCTCTTCCCCATTCTGGTATTTGTTTTTCCACCTGAGTACGAGTATTTGCCCAAGCAATTGACAAACAACTTCATTGTTTGTTCAAGCTGAAGCTCGACCCAAAGTCTTACTAAGACATCGGTTGACAGAATGGCGTAATATCACAATAATTAACAGAAAACTTAACAGCAAACGATATCAAAAGTGAGCAACTCCTCTCTCAGTCGCATCTGACCCTAGCAATTAAGAGCACTACTTTCAGAAATATTGATGTAGTCAAGGTAATCTATACTTATTGCGAAAAGCTTCGGAAAACACAAATTTCCCTTAAACTCTTAAACATTTGCTTCATCTACAGAAACCAGTCGAAATCACAGAGTATACGGAGTCTGGAGTGGAATTTTATTCCCCCTTCTCTTGGAGCTCACATATGTATATACTATAACACTGGTAAAAAAAAAAAAAAGTACTCGTATCACTCTGGAATTTGGGAATAAAGTGTGTCACAAAGGAAAGGGAGTCCAACGACATTATTACTAGTTTTAAAAGAAAAATAATAATGAGATTATCTTCATTCGCGATTCGAAAACTGTTTCGACTACTCATTTTTTCTTTGAGTGAATTTATATTTATAAACCTTTCAGCCCTGTTCTTCTTTCTGTCTGTGGGAACATCTGGAATTTGGAGACTGAGAGAGCTGGAGCCTAGGAAATTGCCCAACAAAATTGGATCTGAGCTGCACACCGAATCCTCTACTAATGTTCTTTGTGTTGGTGCAGCTGCAAAAGTGAAATCAGCAAATGACAACACTTCGGAAAGAGTAAGTAGAAGAGGGACAGACGTGATTAATGTAAAGTTTTTAACGCGATAAACTGAATATGTATATGTCCAGCTGCACAGGATCAGCCGCGTTTCTCCGATCGTCTGTCAATAATTTATACTATATACGTACTGTCTTACACTGCTATAACATTCTTACATGATATTTTACCATACCCTTCCCGAATACGTGAAGTGATCAGATCGAAAGATCGAAAGCTCTTTGGCAAACTGTGCTTGGATTGTTTATCCAATTTATGGCATTATTATACCCGATACTCAAAATGAGTATTGGGGTATATTAGATTTCTGGTAAAAGTGGATGTGTGTAACGTCCAGAAGGAATCGTTTCCGACCCCATAAAGTATATATTCTTGATCAGCATCAATAGCCGAGTCGATTGAGCCCTGTCTGTCTGTCCGTCCGTCCGTCTGTCCGTCCCCTTCAGCGCCTAATGCTCAAAGACTAAAGGAGCTAGGGCAACGATGGTTTGGATCCAGACTTCTGTGATATGTCACTGCTACAAGAATATTTCAAAACTTCGCCCCGCCCACTTCCGCCCCCACAAAGGACGAAAATCTGTGGCATCCACAATTTTAAAGATACGAGAAAACCAAAAAGAGGACCAGAATCGTAGATGATGACTATATGTTCTAGAGTGCAAAATCTGAACCAGATCGTATAATTATTATAGCCAGAATCAAGAAAACAATTTCATTCTTTCTCGCTCTGTCTCTCTCTAACACACAGGTTTGCTTATCAATAGCCTACGAATTGGGAATCAGGAAACATCGTCTTCTCTTTTGTAGGTAGCTCTTCGGCTAATGTTGTTTTAGTATGCAAACAAATTGAGGATTGTAAATGACGCCCCTGGGGTCAAAATTTGTCGTTGATAAGATAAACAGAATCGCACAATCACCTTCCTTAATTGGCCCTTTATTTGATATTTTCTTGTCTCCCATCTTAACCTCTTCCCCATTCTGGTATTTGTTTTTCCACCTGAGTACGAGTATTTGCCCAAGCAATTGACAAACAACTTCATTGTTTGTCCAAGCTGAAGCTCGACCCAAAGTCTTATTAAGACATCGGTTGACAGAATGGCGTAATATCACAATAATTAACAGAAAACTTAACAGCAAACGATTTCAAAAGTGAGCAACTCCT
This sequence comes from Drosophila miranda, assembly GCF_003369915.1. Classification (NCBI taxonomy): domain Eukaryota; kingdom Metazoa; phylum Arthropoda; class Insecta; order Diptera; family Drosophilidae; genus Drosophila; species Drosophila miranda. The sequence continues at coordinate 199,383 of NW_022881654.1, forward strand.
CTCTCAGTCGCATCTGACCCTAGCAATTAAGAGCACTACTTTCAGAAATATTGATGTAGTCAAGGTAATCTATACTTATTGCGAAAAGCTTCGGAAAACACAAATTTCCCTTAAACTCTTAAACATTTGCTTCATCTACGGAAACCAGTCGAAATAACAGAGTATACGGAGTCTGGAGTGGAATTTTATTCCCCCTTCTCTTGGAGCTCACATATGTATATAATACTATAACACTGGTAAAAAAAAAAAAGTACTCGTATCACTCTGGAATTTGGGAATAAAGTGTGTCACAAAGGAAAGGGAGTCCAACGACATTATTGATATCCAGACTTCTGTGATATGTCACTGCTACAAGAATATTTCAAAACTTCGCCCCGCCCACTTCCGCCCCCACAAAGGACGAAAATCTGTGGCATCCACAATTTTAAAGATACGAGAAAACCAAAAAGAGGACCAGAATCGTAGATGATGACTATATGTTCTAGAGTGCAAAATCTGAACCAGATCGTATAATTATTATAGCCAGAATCAAGAAAACAATTTCATTCTTTCTCGCTCTGTCTCTCTCTAACACACAGGTTTCATGGTCGGTTTGGCCAATTGCAAAATATGAGTTCAAGGATCTCAGAACCCATAAGAGCTAGAGCAACCAAATTTGGTATCCACACTCCTGTGATATCGGACCTTGACCGAGGTGTGGGTGCACGGAAAAAGCTCCAAGCAGCTGGTTTCGTTTCACGGGCACAAAGGGGTCAACGGCCTAACAAGCGCACATTGTGGATGCAACAGATTTTCGTCCTTTGTGGAGGCGGAAGGGGGGGGGGCGAAATTCTGAGATATACGTTTTATAGTGAGATCTAACAGAAGTGCGGATACCAAATTTGGTTACTCTAGCCTTAATAGTCTCTGAGATTTGTGGATGCCCCAGTTTTTCGTCCTTTGCGGTGGCGGAAGGGGGTGTGGCGAAATTTGGACACGAAACGGTCAAGGTCCGATATCACAGGAGTGTGGATACCAAATTTGGTTGCTCTGGCTCTTATAGGTTCTGAGATCCTTGAACTCATATTTTGCAATTGGCAAAACCGACCATGAAACCTGTGTGTTAGAGAGGGACAGAGCGAGAAAGAATGAAATTGTTTTCTTGATTCTGGCTATAATAATTATACGATCTGGTTGAGATCTTACATTCTAAAACATATAGCCATCTTCTACGATTCTGCGTTTTTAGTTTTATCGTATCTTTAAAAATGTGGATGCCACGGATTTTCGTCCTTTGTGGGGGCGGAATAGGGCGGGGCGAAGTTTTGAAATATTTTTGTAGCAGTGACATATCACAGAAGTCTGGATCCAAAACATCGTTGCTCTAGCTCTTATAGTCTTTGAGCACTAGGCGCTGAAGGGGACGGACAGACGGACGGACGGACAGACGGACAGACGGACAGACAGACAGGGCTCAATCGACTCGGCTATTGATGCTGATCAAGAATATATATACTTTATGGGGTCGGAAACGATTCCTTCTGGACGTTACACACATCCACTTTTACCACAAATCTAATATACCCCAATACTCATTTTGAGTATCGGGTATAAAAAAACCCATTCATGAGCCCGGTCGCCCGTATTCTTTGATTTTTCCCTAAATTATGTTGGAGCTTTTTTTTGTTGTAACGAGGCCTTAAGCCCACGAAAAGCTCAAGAGCTTTGGAAGCTTTCAGCTTTAGCGCAGATCAGCGGCAGCAGGTGCTTCACACCTATGCGACGGTGATTAGTTACCCTTACTTTTGCATTAATACGAAAATAACGAAAATGAAGAAATCTTAAATTACAAAAGTTCCTAGTTAAATATTCATGAAATTATTCCCAGTACCTTACCATCTGTTTTTGAGATCATATATTTTATTCCTATTATTTAAAATTATTATTCCTATAGTTTTAATTCTCTTATTGCCCTAGCTTATACTCAACCCATAACTATATATCATTTTCTTTCTACCCATGTATTTAGCTTTAGGCACTATCGTTAAAAATAAATATTGTTAATGATTTGGAAATGATTTGTTAGAAGATTTTTGTTTAGGAGCCATGCAGGGATCGATGAGGGAGAGTGAGGTATGACCCCCGGCGAGAAAAGCGATCATCCATAAGCCATATTTTCTTCGGAATTAGGATGATCAAGGTTGGGAGGGCCATGGCTGTTGCATCCAACACCAGCACAGCTACCCGTCGGTTCGGATATGCAACGCGGAAGCCCACTTCCCTGTCCCCTTAATTCCTTTGTCCCTTCTAATTCCCCAAGCCTCCTCATCCTCCTTCCCCAACCCCTAACACTAGTCATACGGTCATACGCAGGGTATTGCACGCGAACAAAAATAATAAGATAAGGCATCGACGCGAGCACGTATAGGAAAGGACCAGTATAGGAACCCCCCCCCCCCCCCCCCCATACTACCGATCATACAGCCGGAGCCAGCGCGTGCACCAGTCCTGCCCGATACACCACCGACCAGCTCGAGTGGCACCGCCACACACAACAATCGTTGCATGTGATATGCTACATTTATCTTATTTTGGCGCCCAACGTGGGGCCAGATCCGGCTTGCCCCATTTAAAGAAATAACTTGGTCAAAAGTAACACCTGATTTTTATCCTTGCTAGACCGTTTTTTTTTTTGCAACTTATCCAGTGGATACTGTGGATCCGTGTAAGCTCATCATGGCCTACAGGGCCTAGTATCGTGCAGGGTATATTGGCGTGCAGTAGGTCCGATACACTGGAAGTGTTATAACTGATATTGGGTATAACTCCGTGGGTCGAGCTAAGCCTATCAACTAGTCGAAGATTGTTATAGGAGCTAAGCGAGAACACTACTGCTGGAAAGGAGAGCGCATTCCAAATCGTTTAGGATGAAATTCTACGAAGATTGCCCCTAATTAACTGGGTTTTGGCTGTCCCGAGGAACCCCTGAGAAGATTACTGAGGTTGCAAGCCTCGGTAAGCCTAGGTGACATCGGACTCCCATACTACCTGATGATTAGTGGAACTAATCCAGCACCTTTCTCAGCCCCAATACTTCTGATCTGACCTTTTAGATTTCGCTGGATGAGGGATTATTTATCCTGCCACGGACCTAACTTGTGAGGCAGATTTCAGTTATAAGTAGATTACCCATTCCTCTCCCTTCCCTACCCGAAAACAATGCAATCCGCTTTACTCTATTCCTACCCAAAAAACGATTGGGCTCCTAAACTGTTTTGATATCTACATATATCTATATCTATTGACTGTGACTTTTTTTGTATTATTTTTTTTGCATTTGCTATATATATCTAATATATTCATACTTGGTGGTGCCCAAACCGAAATGGTGGTGTCTCGTAGTGCGGAGAATTTAGCCCTCTCAGAAGATACGGGGAAACATTGCCAAATTTGCTCCGAAGTAATCGTTTACCAGGTACAACTATTGTCGGCCAGTTGTGGGCACACCTTCAACAGAGTGTGCTTCACCGCTAAAAGTGGTAACAAACGGAAGTGTCCCACTTGTCAGCAAGACCTGAACATCACATCGGCCTCAGATGAGAATCTTAGTCCCATTGGTCCGACTACGTCTAGAGCACGAATGCCATCTGTTACTCAGTCCCTTCAGACTAGAAGTCAAAGCAAAAGAGTTAAAGCGTTAAGCCCTCTTGAGATGGCTAACTCAGAGAATGCCAACAGGTCTCTAATCTCCGTCGACGCTCAACAGAATCAGGCCACTATGGCGAAAACTATACAGCAGTCCATAGTGGACGCGATTAGAGTAGCTATGGTAGAGCAAACCCGAATTTTGGCGACCAGCATGGCTGATCAAACTAACCGGCTAGTTCGAGCCATTTCCGATGGACTTCAAAGTACGGCATCTGTACCCTCCCCGAACATAAATACAGCTCGGATGCAACCGGTAGCAGAACTAGAACAGCAAACGATCGAGCAACTTTTTCGGCTGTCCACTAGTGAACAGGTACCAGTGCCGGGGATTAATCAATCGGGAAATAGTTCGTCACCCTCGAATTTGGGGCAAGCCCGTAATGTTGGCTCAGGAGTTTCCACAGGTTCCTCCGCTTCATCCCTTCGGGCAGATCGTGTTAGCCAGATAATGTCTAATTGGAAACTGCGGTTTACGGGAAAGGCTGGTATGTCGATTGAGGACTTCATTTCGTCCTTCATTTTCGTCCTTTGTGGGGCGGAAGGGGGTGAGGCGAAATTCTGAGATATACGTTTTATAGTGAGATCTAATAGGAGTGCGGATACTAAATTTGGTTACTCTAGCGTTAATATTCTCTGAGATTTTTGAACATCCCCAGATTTTCGTCCTTTGCGGGGGCGGAAGGGGGTGTGGCGAAATTTTGAAACAAACTCGTCTCGGTCCGATATATTAGGAGTGTGGATACCAAATTTGGTTGCTCTAGCTTTTATAGTCTATGAGATCTAGGCGCTAATGTTTTACTCTAAGCAAAGCCGGCTATGCTACGTGTGTGTTAGAGAGAGACAGGGCGAGAAAAAATTAAATTGTTTTCTTGATTCTGGCTATAATAATTATACGATCTGGTTCAGATTTCGCACTCTAGAAGATATAATCATCTTCTACGATTCTGCGTTTTTAGTTTTCTCGTATCGTCGAAATTGTGGATGCCACAGATTTTCGCCCTTTGTGGGGCGGAAGTGGGCCGGGCAAAGTTTTGAAATATTCTTGTAGCAGTGACATATCACAGAAGTCTGGATACAAAACATCGTTGCTCTAGCTCTTATAGTCTTTGAGCACTAGGCGCTGAAGGGACGGACAGACGGACGGACGGACAGACGGACAGACGGACGGACGGACAGACGGACAGACAGACATGGCTCAATCGACTCGGCTATTGATGCTGATCAAGAATATATATACTTTATGGGGTCGGAAACGATTCCTTCTGGACGTTACACACATCCACTTTTACCACAAATACTCATTTTGAGTATCGGGTATAAAAATCAAAAATCTTTTTTGTTTTAATGCATCCTTGGCCTTTTTGCAACGTTTTAAAGTCAGCTGTTTGATAAGCTGCAATCGATAGTAAAAAACGCGGGAAACTGTTTGTTTACTTTGAGAGCTTACCAAATTGAAACTAAGTTCAAAAACTGAAATCAAAGTAATGGAAAAGAAAGGCCAGGGTATGTAGAGCTATTATATTAAACAAATTTGTGCTCATGTTTTTGAATATGTTTTTGTGTGTATTAATTTGTGTCGTCCAAAGGTAGAGAAAAAGACTGTTACTTCGAAGCTCGCGAATCCGGGCTCAGTGAAATCCGCGGAGGATATAGAGAAGTCCCTAAAGACCCTATCCAACGAGTTACTGAACGCCTACCATGCATCGTGCACACCCTCGAGAACGAAGAGGAGGTCCAACCCACTCTGGTGGAACCGAGATCTCTCTCTCCAAAGGAACAACCTCAAGGAATTCTTCAAGATCGCCAAACAAGCGAACGAAGAGATTGTCAATGAGGAATATAAAATCCTACTTAGGAGCTACAAGAAGGAAATACGTAAGGCACAAAGGAACCCGTGGAGAAACTTCTGCTCCAACATTGAGAAAGTGCCCGAAACCGCTAGGCTCCGGAAGCTGCTCTCAAAGCAGCCCACAGTACAGAGCCAACTAAAACTAGACAACGGACAGTGGACAGAGGGCAGTAAAGAAGCCCTAACAGCACTAATGGAGGCGCACTTCCCTGGATGCACCGAGGTCACTGACGCCAAGGAGCATCAGGAACTAGCAACTGAGGAACAGCACCCCCCAATAGGTCTGTTAACCACTAAGAGAATCCACTGGGCCATAGACTCCTTCGCGGCCATAAAAGCACCAGGACTGGACGGGATATTCCCAGCCATGATGGAGTTGACCAAAGAGGTTATTACCCCATGGCTCTTCTCAATATACTCAGCATGCCTAAGTACAGGCTATATCCCCATCCAATGGAGAACCTCGAGGGTTGTCTTCCTCCCTAAGGCAGGAAAGTGCAGCCACGTGAGTCCCAAGGATTACAGACCGATAAGCCTTACCTCCTTTCTACTAAAAACACTAGAAAAGCTGTTGGATTTACACATCAGGAATGAGGTAGGGGGACTGATGTCAATAAACCAACACGCCTACACTAAAGGGAAATCAGTGGAGACGGCACTACACTCGCTAGTAGCCACCATCGAGAGCGCCCTTCACAACAAAAAGTATGCTTTGGGAGCATTCGTGGACATCTCAGGAGCATTCAACAACGTGGCAACAACCGCAATAAAAAGTCGCCTAGAAGCGAATAACATACACCCTGCAATCAACGTCTGGATCAAAAACCTCCTAAGTTGTAGACGGGTGCAATCGGAGTGGGGCACCGCTTCCATGGTAAAGGGGGCACACAGAGGCACACCTCAGGGTGGAGTCCTGTCGCCACTACTGTGGAATTTGGTGGTCGACGACCTCATTAAGAGATTTGAAAGGAAGGCCCAAAAATAACAGCCTATGCAGATGACATAAGCATACTTATTACGGGTGTATGTCCATCGACCCTCAGCTCCATAATGGAACGTACACTCAGGGAGATACGTGAGTGGGCGGAAGAGGTAGGACTCAGTATCAAACCGGACAAGACGGACCTCATCCTCTTTACCAAGAGTTACAAGGTACCGATATGGACCCCCCCCCCCCCCCCGAAAATTTACCAAACTAGGCTGACTCCAAAATCACAGGTGAAATACCTAGGCACAGTACTGGACAGCAAGCTGGCATGGAGGCCCAATGTAGTGGAAAGGGTGAAGAAGGCTACCATTGCGCTTTATGCATCCAAGAAGATGCTCAGCAGCACATGGGGCCTGTCACCTGCTCTAATGCACTGGATCTACATCTCGGTGGTGCGACCAACTCTGCTGTATGGAGCCTTAGTGTGGTGGCAGGCTATTGAAAAGAAGACATACCATAAGCTTATGGAAAAGACTCAGCGACAGGCTCTGCTCTGTATTACAGGGGCGCTGAGGTCAACCCCAACAAAAGCACTCGAAACTATAATCGGAATCGACCCCCTGGACATTCACGCTCGCCTGATTGCGGGAAAGGCAGCACAACGCCTTATAGCATCAGGCAACCTATCCATACAAGGATACGGGCACAGTTCAATTGGCAGGGACATGACCAGATCAACTGATTACATGACCCCCCAAACTTGCCTTGACGTCAAAACAACCACATCTTTGGGACCTGAAGACTGGAAAATTGGAAGGGACCAAACTGACCACCTCAACATATACACAGACGGCTCCAAGATGGAAGGAGGAGTAGGAGCGGGCCTATACTGTACAGACCCTGAGATAAGGCTGTCGTATAAGCTACCGGACCAATGCAGCATATTCCAGGCAGAAGTTTTTGCCATCGGGAAGGCAGCGGAGGTCGCTCTCCTAACAGAACGAGCACACGATGCGGTCAACGTATTCGTCGACAGCCAAGCGGCGATAAGATCCATGCAGTCGTCCGCGGTCAGTTCCAGACGTGTCTTGGCGAGCAGGGAGGCATTAGACATCCTAAGCACGACAAAGACAGTGCGGATCTATTGGGTTCCCAGCCACCAGGGCACGTACTAGCTAAGGAAGGCGTCGGGCTGGAGAATAGGAGAACCGAGAACGTGCCTGTCTCCCTCAGAACGCTGCAAGGCGATCTAGAGAAGCAGGCTAGAGACCATACTGATAGCAGGTGGAGGAGTACCACCACCTGCAGAACCTCAAAGATAATGGAACATCTCGTCTGCAACTGTCCGGCTCTCTCAAGGGCAAGGAGGAGATACCTGGGCGCCCCAGTGTTGGCATCACTGGAAGATGCCTCCAAAAGGAAGCCACAGGAACTGCTGGCCTATGCTAAAAACACCTCGATTCTCGGGGACTTTTTAAAAGCACATTAACACTCCCGCGACGGTTCATACACACCCCCATCCGGATAACTAAGGGCCATATTGGCCTAAGCGTGGCCCCGCTGAGGGCCGTCCGGGTTAACCTAACCTAACCTAAAGGTAGAGAATACTTAACCAATGTGCCCGTCTCTTATGGTCAATAACTAATTTTGTGCGCAATTGTGCGAGAAAGTAATTATGTAATATTGTAGTGCAAGCTGTGTATAAAATAATCCTAAAACTTGTTTTTGCGCCATTTTGCGCCGGTGTGCGCATTTTAATTTATTTGTAGGTGAGGTGGAGTTCACTTATGAAAAGCTGCTCAGTATTTACATTGAGAATAATCGAAACGCCGCAGCACTTTCGAGTTGGATTTTCGAAGAACTGAAGGCATACAAAATAAGCACGGAGAAAAACTTTTTTGTCAGCGATCTAATGGTTTTTGACCAATCCCTTTTCGCGACATCAATGGTTCCTCTCAAATTAATGGATGATATTGGAAATATATTGTGGCTAAATCGTACTCCTCAGTCTATTAGATTTTGTAGGCCAATCAAACTTGAATTTGTTAAAGAGACTAAAGACCATATTATCGTAGAAAAAAAAAATTTGGCCGATCAAATTAAAGATTTATCTTCATATGTCTGCACATTTATAAATGGAAGAAACATAACAGTAAAATATAATCTGCATATGACACTTTTAGACGGGAAAGTTTTGAACATTTTGGCTGAAACTAAATCTTGCCAATTATGTCCCATCTGTAGAGCAAGTCCAAAAGATTTCATGGAAAGTGGAAATATGGATTCACCGAAATTTAAGCCTAGACGTGGAACATTACAATGTGGCATGAGTCCACTTCACGCATGGATTCGATTTTTTGAGTTTGTTCTTAAAATTGCTTATAGAACTGGACTCGAAAAATGGCAATTTAGAGATGAAAATGGAAAAAAAGAAATGGCGAAAAAGTAAAAGCTCATACAGGAGAAGATGTGAAGGAATATGGCTCTACATGTCGACAAGCCTAAACAAAATGGAAGTGGAAACACCAAAGACGGCAACACAGCAAGAAAAGCCTTTTCAAAAGCTAAGCTATTCGCTCAAATCTTAGGTATTGATGAGTCTCTCATCACATATTTTCAAAACATTTTAATTGCGATTTCCTGCCAGCTGTCAATTGATGCAAAACTATTTAAAAAATATTGTCAAGAAATAGTTACACTATATATGTCCTTGTACTCATGGTTTCCGATGTCGGCAACAGTTCATAAAGTTTTAATTCACGGTTTCGAAATAATAGAAGCATCAGTACTGCCAGTAGGTGTTCTTGGAGAAAACGCTTCGGAAGCACGCAATAAATACTATAAGAGTGACAGACGATTACATGCTCGAAAGGATTCACGACGCAACAATATGACAGATGTTTTCCAAAGAGCAATGGATTCCTCTGATCCTCTTGTATCGAGCATCTATCTGACAAAAAGATTGGGTGGAAATAAAAAGGATCCATTGCCGAAAGCTGTTATTGAACTTTTAGAAACACCATGTTTTGAAAATATTTTTTATAACAATAATGCTTCCCTAGAAACTGATACTTATTCTGGTATGTGTGAAAGTGACGAATCGGATTCCGATAATGAAAATTCATTTTCAATAGAAATAGATGTAGAAGAAGATTAATAATAAATTCGTTGTACTTTGAAAAACTTCAACATTCATCACCCTCTAAGTATTAAGTTTAAGTGTAAAAATATAAATTTTTAAGAATTTTAATAACATATTCTATCATAATGGACTACGTGTTAAAAATCAATATTAGCGAATCTTTTCTTTTATGGGCGTTTGGTGTGGGCGTGGTCGGATCGGTCTAAAATTAAGATATATATATATACACGTCGATAATATTTTGTGTACAAAATTTGAAGTCTCTAGCTTTATTATTTTAATTTACGTCAAAAAATGGGATCGCTGGCCCACTGTGGAATGTATACATATGTATGTCTCTACGCCCCTCTATAGCCTAATTGCATAATGATTATATTATAACTCTAGATGGCGACAGAAAATAAAATAAAAAATTTGCAATTTGCCATTGAAAAAAGTCGGCACGTTCCAGATGATACATGACTCACAGTGCGGGGAGGTGGGGGAAGGGGGGAGCAGGTCCAGACCACCCACGTCTATCGCCTCGCCCCGCCCCGCCTCTACCTCTTGATGATCAGGCGGGACTGGGACTGGTGTAACCTCGATACAGCGGCTGTTTCCTTAATAAACTCTAAATGTTTGCTTTACATATACATATGTATATATCAGCTATATAGCAGTAATAATAATTTCTTTCTCGCGCTTTCATTGCAGCTGGTACTTCCGCAAAATCAAACGCATTGAGGCTGAGAAAAAACTTCTACTGCCAGAGAACGAGCACGGTGCATTTTTAATTCGTGATTCCGAGAGCCGACACAACGACTATTCGCTATCAGGTGCGTGCCGAACCAGGCATTTATAATTGTTGTACTCTAATGTTCGTATACTATACTATACACTGTGAATGCTCTTTTGCAGTGCGCGATGGCGACACGGTCAAGCACTATCGCATCAGGCAACTGGACGAGGGCGGCTTCTTCATTGCCAGACGCACAACATTCAGGTGAGTGCGGAGTACACACTGTACTTGGACATTTATCCTATCCTTTCGGCCCGTAGAACCCTGCAGGAGCTGGTCGAGCACTATTCCAAGGACTCCGACGGCCTGTGCGTCAACCTCTGCAAGCCCTATGTACAGGTAAGCATCCATTGGGCGGACATATACATCCCCATACAGCCCCCATTGTTTGCTTTGGTTTTATCGCGCATCCAACATCTAACAACGACCGGCAGCGGCCAAGTGTGATGTGCATTGTGACATTTGTAACATTCAACATTGTTATCCCTATGTTTTGTTCATTTCGCAATGCCAACACGTGTGTACTAAAACTGTCTTATATTTTCCATATATTTCTTGCTTTTTCTTTAATTAACACCAAAACTAATTATAATGTCTGTAAAACGATAATGACCAACAATAACCAACAATAACAACAACAACTACAACCGAACGATAACCGAAAATAACTGAAAATACAAACAAATATATATAATATATTAATCAAATAAGACAAATACCTTTTCGGGTGTCTGTGAGGTAGGATTTCTATGTAAAAACAAAACGTTACGATGTGCGTTCATGTGTGTGTTTTTATTGCCCATTAACACAACAATAACCAGAAACCAGAATCCAACTCCACCCCCACCCACAACACCAACCCCCCTTCACGGCGATTCGACTGCAATGCCTTTAATCTCCAAATAACCGCCAATCAATCGCTCAATATCTCACCCACGGCAGCGCTCAAAGTGCAATCGAGACAATCTATCTATCGTATATGATCCTATACTACTGCTTAATAATCGTTGATCAAAGCTAAGTTTCATCTAATTGGTGCCGAAACCCAGTGAAGGGAAACGGCGCCGCGTTTGAGTGTGTTCTGTCCAAGTATGCCCTCGATTCGACTCGACTCGATTCGACTTCCATTGATCTTTTGCACTTTGACTGGCTGGCACTTGAACTTTGAACCCACTTAGTCCATCAAAACAGATCCAACTAAAATCATATAGCGCCAGCTAATGGAACAGATTCTATGTAAATAAGGCCCTAACCTAACCTTCATCTCTCCCCTTTTTGGAAATCTTTTAAGCAGTAGTTTATCAAAATATTGTACATCCGACGTTGGTGCGTTGCTTGCCCCGTGGCTGGTCTGCACAGACATATATTTTCTATGTACATGGGATAGAAAATTGCATATCCTTTACGGCATCCTTGATGCTACTTTTTCAGAGTCGCATTTCTGCCCGACTCGCACTTTACTTTCTACATGGCGTGTAGAGTCGAACTACCGTTCACTGTGTCAGTCACTGTGGCGACACCTGTCGGCGCATTCGATTCAAGTGAATTCTGGCCACAGCCCCGAAAGTATGGCAATAAATATTGCCTCTTCATGGCAACTGGCTCTCTGATTGGAAGATAAAGGGCCCTCCCCAAGCACAGAATAAAACCCCCCCTTTAGTTTTTAGACCCTTTCCTCTTTCCGAAGAGAATGTAGACAGACACAAGGGTACGCAACGCAACGTGCAGTACGTTCTTAGGGAGGTGGAGATGATGGTTAATGAATGTATGCTACAAACTCATTGCTCAATTGGCACGATCATTACCTCAAGCCGAACACCAATGCGCCTACCATATTGACAATAGAAAATTCATTTGCTAACTCATCTCTCTATCCATCCACCATGTCCGAACAACCTGACGCTCCAGATCGAGAAACCTGTCACCGAGGGCCTATCGCATCGAACACGCGACCAGTGGGAGATCGACAGAACGTCCCTCAAATTTGTACGCAAACTGGGCTCCGGCCAGTTCGGCGACGTTTGGGAGGGACAGTGGAACAACACAACACCCGTGGCCATTAAAACTCTGAAATCGGGTAAGTCGAGAGCTGCGCTCTGTTTGCTCTTTGCGGGAGTTTGTTTAACAATGAGTCTTGGCCCCTTTCAGGCACAATGGACCCCAAGGACTTCTTAGCCGAAGCCCAGATCATGAAGAAGCTGCGCCACACGAAGCTCATACAGCTGTACGCTGTCTGCACGGTGGAGGAGCCCATCTACATTATCACGGAGTTGATGAAGCACGGTTCACTGTTGGAATATCTGCAAGGTAAGCTGGGCCCCAGATGACGATCACACGACTCGCCGTGTGTCCGCACATTTCGAGACATTCTTGCAGCTTGCATTAGTCAAATTACAAACATTTTCACGCCCCGCTGCGGCAATTAGTCAAAAAGAAAAGAAAGAACCAAACGTCCGCCCGCCCGCTCGCTTATCATGTCATGGCAATTGCTTATTTGTGTTTTTAATATCTTTTAGCCATTGCAGGCAAAGGTCGTAGCCTCAAAATGCAGACGCTCATCGATATGGCCGCACAAATAGCCGCTGGCATGGCCTACCTGGAGTCCCAGAACTACATCCACAGAGACTTGGCGGCGCGCAACGTTCTCGTTGGCGATGGCAACATTGTGAAGATAGCCGACTTTGGTTTGGCCAGGTGAGTCTTGGGCGGTATGCCGGGAAAGGAATGAAAATTAATATCCATCTTCCAACGGCAGGCTCATCAAGGAGGACGAGTACGTGGCGCGAGTTGGCGCCCGCTTCCCCATCAAATGGACAGCGCCCGAGGCGGCCAACTACAGTAAATTCTCAATCAAATCTGATGTCTGGAGCTTCGGTATTCTCCTCACTGAGCTGGTCACTTACGGACGCATACCATATCCGGGTAAATCCACTGACTACCGTTTATTCTAGGAATCGAGCATAATCTAATCAAATGATTCACTTCGGCAATCAGGTATGACCAATGCGGAGGTGTTGACCCAAGTGGAGCACGGCTATCGCATGCCCCTGCCACCCAACTGCGAGCCGCGCCTGTACGAGATCATGCTCGAGTGCTGGCACAAGGATCCCATGCGCAGACCCACATTCGAGACGCTCCAATGGAAGCTCGAGGACTTTTACACCTCCGATCAGAGCGACTACAAGGAGGCACAGGCTTACTGATAAATGCTACCTGCGACCACGGACGCGGACAGTAGCCGTGGCGAGGCGCAAGGAGGAGCTGGAGGAGCTGCCAATGATCGTCGGGCATCCCACAACGGACAATTCATATTAAGTTAATTACTTCAGTTTTGCACACATTTTCTATTGCTGCTTCCTGCGACCATGAAACATGCGGGGCTCATGGACAGGGCAGGGGCATGTCTTGGTAACAACTCCATACCATACGATTAATGTTATTAGCGTTTAAGCTAACAAATAGTCTGTAAGCCGGAAAAGTGAATGCGAATGTTTTGTTCATTATTTGTTGTTTCAATATGACAAGCATATGGATAGATTTGTCGCATTTGCCGATAAATATATCGAATGTATTATTATTCATTTAACACTATATACATACATACATATATATATATATATATATATATATACAACCGTATAGTCAGAGTTAAACCTAGGAACCTTTTATATTCTATTTTGCCAACGCATACTTACCCTTACCCACCCTCTCACCCTCACTCTCACACTGTTCTTCTTTAGTTGATAGGCCAATCTGAAATATGAAAACGATATTTGCAGCAAACAAATACATATATTAAAAACTGTTTACTTTTAGTTAATCCACTTCGTACGTGTCTTACCTGCCACTCCTCCCACAAACCACAAAACACTCAATCACTAATCAACGACATTATACATATGTATGCTTTATCACAAACAAATAAAAATGAAATTAAAATTAAAAATACAAATAATAAACGAAGGAAAGCACCACAAACGCCAATCATCATTCAAGTGCTAGCGGACGCTACTTTTTGCTGCATGCGACAGTTGAAATCCGCATGAGTAACGATCTAGAGTTTAATTGTAATTGTAATCATTTAATTATATTCTATTTATAATTAAACACACAAACAAACGCATACACATATACGAGTACATGTACATTTAGAACAAAAAACCATTTAAAATAAAACTTCTTCATAATTTATAAAATAAAAATAAAGGCAGAATCATTTATATTGAAAACGAATCACCGCACTGTAGTCCACGTCATTCTTTATCCTTTCTCTGTTTGCTTTTTGATTTGGTGAACATTCATTTCAGTTTCTGCAGCGCATGCAGCGTGTGTGGGGATGGAAGAAGAGTGAAGAGTTCTGCGTAAAGTCAAATTAAAGTAACTAAAATAATTTCTATGCCTAATCTATGTACGTACTCCAAGCAAAACCAAACCCGAAGAACGCATGAATCGAAGTCTGATTTAACAAATGTATTCTAACCCTAGTATGAGTTCTTATGTAGTCTGTATTATACTCTCTAATCTGTCTTTGAATCTGTACTGTGCTGCACAAAAATAGGAACGTATGGTGCATAAATAAACCAGTATATGTTCTACAGAAGCCACACAAGCAACTTTAATCAAAACATACCGAGTTCAGCGAACTCCTCGATTTATTTAACCAATAACGTAAAAGTGGATTGCTTACACTTTCCAACATAACGTATGTCATATTGAATATGTAAAGAACTACCATATATGTAGAGCATTCATTGTAAGAGTCATGTATAACGAACGATTCGATCTTATATTTCCAATCCAAAACTAGAATGTAAGTATATGCGCAAAGCTTTTATTTCACGATAAATGAAAATAAATATTTTTAAAAAGCTTCGCTTTGATCTGCGGTAGGCCCCAAATACGAGCATCATCGGCCAGTCGGTGCGTCCCCTAATCGATTTCTTGCCATAGTTGATTGAATTTGGTCATTGTAAGTCTCTGGGCTAGATCGCAGCTAAATTACGAATAAAACAATTGGACTTGTCCGAGAGCCCCGCCTAAAATGTCGCGCGATTGTACTGCACTCCCGATGGCGATGGGGACGGGGGGAGATGGGGAGTGCCGTGCCGTGCCGCGCCGTGCTTGAATGATTACAAATAAACAATGCCACTTGATGACGACTCCAAACATTTGAGTGTGAGTCAACAGCCATAGTGTTTTCGCTTCGATTTTCAGTTGTTCAATACGAATGTGACTGCAACTGCGATTGCGATGGCGATGGCGATGGCGAGTGTGATTCTCCCCTATTCTATTTCTTATAAGGTAATACTAGCCGCAACTGTTTTGTCTTTCACATGCTCTATTTGTAATCAATCAACGTAGAAATACCGCTAAGTCTTCTGGGGCGGGGTCGACGCCAGGCCTGATAAGCGGACCGAAGCCAAGTGTGGTGGAGTGGAGGCTGTGCTGAATCACACCCGCATGCGAGGGGGCAACAGCAGCAATCGCAAACAAGAGGAATGAGGCACAAGTTAGCCAAGTGATTGGTTATCAGACGATTTCCTGCAAACTGATGTTTTCCCTGCCGTTTGCCTTTGGTTAAAATTAGAAGAGGTTGGCTTGCCTTATTAGTAGGCGCTTTATCGCCGTCGACGCCCTCGCCACGGCATACCAGCCGAATGACCGCATACCCACAGCAGAACTTCATTTCCAGCGATCGCTGGCTGGCCTTAGTCATGCCATATACGATTATGTAAGCACTTTGAGACATTGAGAATCGCTTGGATGCTTCAGTTCTTTCCTCGCTTTATTAATGATCTTAAGCGGTTACAAGTATTTAATGGTATGGTATGTGTAATTGTAATACAAATGCATGGAAGCAAAGTAAATGCCAAAAATGAATGAATGTTCACATTCATTGGAATTTCGAATAGAACACAATGGGGGGATTGCTTATGTGAAGAATGTAAAAGTTTGCGTCTAAAAAGTAGTTGGAATGCATTCATCTGGCAGGAGCTGGTGTTGTGTGCGCCTGCTATTGTTGTTAATGTACTCTGCCAAATATTCAACCATGTGATGGCTGAGCACAGACAAAGACACCACCATGACCACGCCCAGCATCAGCTGCAGCCGCAGCTTCGATTTAGAAGCACTTGCGGTGAACAATGGATGGGCCGGACTCGTCGTACTCCTGCTTGGAGATCCACAATTGCTGGAATGTGGAGAGCGAAGCCAGGATGGATCCACCGATCCAGACGGAGTACTTGCGCTCTGGTGGAGCGACAATCTTGATCTTCATGGTGGAGGGAGCCAGGGCAGTGATCTCCTTCTGCATGCGGTCGGCGATGCCCGGGTACATGGTGGTGCCGCCAGACAACACGGTGTTGGCGTACAGATCCTTACGAATGTCCACATCGCACTTCATGATGGAGTTGTATGTGGTCTCGTGGATGCCACAGGCCTCCATTCCCAGGAATGAGGGCTGGAACAGCGCCTCGGGGCAGCGGAAACGCTCGTTGCCAATGGTAATGACCTGTCCGTCGGGCACCTCATACGACTTCTCCAGCGAGGAGCTGGACGCAGCGGTGGCCATCTCCTGCTCAAAGTCCAAGGCGACGTAGCAGAGCTTCTCCTTGATGTCGCGCACGATTTCGCGCTCGGCAGTGGTGGCGAAAGAGTAGCCGCGCTCAGTCAGGATCTTCATCAGGTAGTCGGTCAAGTCGCGACCAGCCAAATCCAGACGCAAAATGGCATGGGGCAGGGCATAACCCTCATAGATTGGAACAGTGTGAGAGACACCATCGCCAGAGTCGAGCACAATACCTGTGGTACGGCCAGAGGCGTACAGAGACAGCACAGCCTGGATGGCCACATACATGGCAGGAGTGTTGAAGGTCTCGAACATGATCTGAGTCATCTTCTCACGGTTAGCCTTGGGGTTCAGGGGTGCTTCGGTGAGCAGGACAGGGTGCTCCTCGGGGGCAACACGCAGCTCATTGTAGAAGGTGTGGTGCCAGATTTTCTCCATGTCGTCCCAGTTGGTCACAATGCCGTGCTCAATCGGGTACTTCAGAGTGAGGATACCACGCTTGCTCTGTGCCTCATCACCCACATAGGAGTCTTTCTGTCCCATGCCCACCATAACGCCCTGGTGACGTGGACGGCCGACAATCGATGGGAAAACGGCACGGGGTGCGTCATAACCGGCAAAGCCGGCTTTGCACATGCCGGAACCGTTATCGACGACCAAAGCAGCAACCTCTTCGTCACACATTATGATGTAGATTGATTAAGTTCTGCAATGGAAAAATAAATGCCAAATATGTACACTTTAATCGACGCTCAACAAGAACACCACAGCTCGGGTCTATACCCACTCTCAGACGGCCACAACGCGCACGCACAGTTTAACAAAGAGACAGACACAATTATTACCTTTTAAGGAAATGGAAGAGACTATTGCTTTTTCGGTATTCCGCTGCGGGCAAACTGAGCTCGCTGAGAAAAGTTTTGTAAGTGGTAAGTGGTAAGTGGTAAACCGACGCCGAGTTTTTTCGCTTTTCGGCTTTCCCGCTGCGCAAGCTTGAGCCCACTTAGGCCCCCTCTATTTAAAAAAGTGCAGCACTTGAGGTAAATGGCGATATACATTACTGATTGTAAGTTCTACTTGTAGATCCATGCCAATCTTTGCTCTGAATTTAAAACAAAACACGATATCTTTCACCTGAACTGCGCTAAAACTATTCAATTTTCATTATTTTCGGGGGAATTTTAAAATACCCCCTTGGCCTACAATGGGCTAATCGTGCTCCATCGAAGATTGGAAACCATATTCCTCGATTTTGATATTCGATTTGATATTACTTTCTAGATAACACCCTTAGCCCAGCCCGCGTAGTTTTATCCGATTACTGAATCAATTTTCTTCTTGACTGGTTTATTTTAAATACTTGTTTTTATTGGATCTTGTCTAAAAAGAATTAGCAAAGAAGGTCAAACAAATAAAAAGTAATAAAACGTAGGGGATGCTCAATTTTGATATTGACTAACTAAAATCTTTAGCTCTGCTCACATAATTTTAAACCATTGCTGAATTAATTTTCTACAAGATTAGTTACTTTTAAGTACTCCATTTTATTGTGTTTAAAACAAGGTGTAAACGTAAGGCGTAAGTGAGTATGGAATGTCAACCGGAGTATGGTCATTTGAATACCCTATTTCGTTAAAATTATATATGAATATATTTAATATGAAGATACTGTTTTCCAAACTGTTTTTAAAACGTAATTAATAAATCCCTTTTTTAAGATTGATATGCTTTAGACATATTTAAACATATGATTAGTGTCTTGTTTATATATCACGATTCCGATACCTATACTTAGTCTCTGTAAGAAGGCAATAAGCTGCACAATATCGTTGAAATCGCTTTAAAACATAGAGTGACTAGTTTCTGCATATATTGGAACTTGAGATGACAAACATTTTCTCAGCTCTATAATATCCATTTTTCCAGGGTATGAAGAATGTTGCTAAAACCGCTCCATGTTGAGGGACAATGCTGCTTGATTTCTCGGCCCATATAAAGTGAATGCTGCCAGCAACATAGGACGTAAGAAAACGTAAGTGAGTATGGACATTGTTGAGCTGAAAAGGGACACTGTGGCAAGGAAAAATCCCTCCACGAAGGGAGGATATCCCATTAAAAAATAGAGGGATAATCCCAATAAAAGAGAGCAAATCCCATAGATACATTCGAGTTGATACGAGAATTGCGCGCCAAAAAGAAATTGTTTGAAAGTGAATAAGTGAAAAGGATATGAATGCTATATATTTCCGTCAAGAATTGGAAACAATGTTCCTCGTTTTTTATATTCCGTCGAATTTTTCTAGCTAGATAGAACCCTCAGCCCTGCCCACATATTTTTATCCGATTAATAAATCAATTTTCTACTTGTCTGGCTAGTCTAAAGTACTTTATACGATTGTGTCTAAAATAATGCGGGAAAGAAAAAAACATAAGTGTGCACGGAATGAAACGTAAGTGTTTACGGAATGTTACGTCATTGTTGCTGGTCAACCGGATTCAGCTATAGGTATGAACATTTGACATGATATCTACATTGCACAGTGGCACCTGTAGTATATTGGGTATTAGAAACCTTCAAGGAAGGCTGAGCAGTTGATGGTTCGTCTCCCGTCCGGGCACGTGCTTGTTCCGGCTTCCGTCTCATCGGCAAGAAATGGGGGTTTTTATTTCCCAGGACGGACGGGACACAGCTCTACCCCAACAATCATAACACAGGTACAGTAACGTTCATTAAAATTTCACGTGCAGCGAAGTATCGGACACAAATACGAACATGAGCAAATACACCTAACCACGCACACGGACACATACACACATACGCATCGTGACACGGTGTTCTTGTGACCACTTATGCCCACACTACCATGATCACCGCTCCCCTTTCATCAGAAAGGCTATTCAGGGAATGTAAAACTGTGCGCAGCGATCGGTAGGTCAGTTATTTAATTGCATTAATTGCAAGCAAACGCAAGCAAAAAGCAGAAAAGAGAGTCAGAGCGACCAGCCTCGCCTCTTCCCTTTTGCGCCTGGTTCGTAAGAGAACTGTTTCTTATTCGCGGCGTATGGTTGCGCTTGTGGTTGCCAGGGAGAGCGCACATCCTCTCTTATGCGAAGAAGCTCTTGACTACGTGAGGTTTTTATACCCGATACTCAAAATGAGTATTGGGGTATATTAGATTTGTGGTGAAAGTGGATGTGTGTAACGTCCAAAAGGAATCGTTTCGGACCCCATAAAGTATATATATTCTTGATCAGCATCAATAGCCAAGTCGATTGAGCCCTGTCTGTCTGTACGTCTGTCCGTCTGTCCGTCTGTCCGTCCGTCCGTCTGTCCGTGCTCAAAGACTATAAGAGCTAGAGCAACGATGTTTTGGATCCAGACTTCTGTGATATGTCACTGCTAAAAAATATTTCAAAACTTTGCCCCGCCCACTTCCGCCACCACAAAGGACGAAAATCTGTGGCATCCACATTTTTTAAGATACGATAAAACCAAAAACGCAGAATCGTAGAGGATGACTATATGTTCCAGAGTGTAAGATCTCAACCAGATCGTATAATTATTATAGCCAGAATCAAGAAAACAATTTTATTATTTCTCGCTCTGTCTCTCTCTAACACACAGGTTTCATGGTCGGTTTTGCCAATTGCAAAATATGAGTTCAAGTATCTCAGAACCTATAAGAGCCAGAGCAACCAAATTTGGTATCCATACTCCTGTGATATCGGACCTTGACTGTTTCGTGTGCAAATTTCGCCACACCCCCTTCCGCCCCCGCAAAGGGCGAAAATCTGGGGCATCCACAAATCTCAGAGACTATTAAATCAAGAGTAACCAAATTTGGTATCCGCACTTCTGTTAGATCTCACTATAAAACGTCTATCTCAGAATTTCGCCCCACCCCCTTCCGCCCCCACAAAGGACGAAAATCTGTTGCATCCACAATATTGCAGATTCGAGAAAACTAAAAGCGCAGAATCATAAATAATGACCATATCTATCAGACTGCTGAATCTGGATCAGATCGGATCATTTTTATACCCAAAAGGAACAAATCAATTTGCACTGGCTACGCAGCGCCCGACGTCACGCTCAGACTGATTTTCGTTTTTTCTATTCTCTTTCTCCCGACTGTTATCTATGTTTCCTTTCCACCTCCTGAGCGAAAGGGAACAGCACAAATTCTTTTCTCCTGCTTCTGCAGGTGAAAGGTACGCGAAAGCAAAGAAAAGGCCAAACGGCCAATCTCCGACGGTGCTAGATCGACACTTTCTCTCCGCCGATCTGCTCGCGACCAAGGGACGGGCCCTCCTTATCTGCCGCGTCGCGCTCGACTACTAAAGTGCCGACGCCAACGCCTCGGGAAGCTAGCCGCTTGGGGGGACCAAGCGCTCCTCAAATGTCTTCTCCCTCTGCTTCCACGCTCGCTTCTCCGATGGCTGAGCGCTTTCCTGACAATCCCAAAGGTTTAAACGCCACTTTGTTAGGCTTGCTGCTGCTGTTGTTTGCTGGCTGGCTTCCTTGGACGATCGAATCCGCACTGCTTAACTCGATTTACTAAGCGCCAAGACTACAAATGGGACAACTCTTTATTCTCCTTTAGCCCTTCTCTTCTCTTCCCGCAGCACTTACCCCAACCGGACTCAGCGCTATACGGCAGTGGACGACTGAATAGCCCACTCGCCTTCAACCAAGAATCTCGCAGTCGAATCTTGGATTTAGATATTTAGATTTCCTAGAGTTTTTCTCTTCACTAAATTCTTGGTTTTTCCTTTTCGTCGGACCGATACGCAACCGACTCAATGGACTTTCACGAGGGAATAGCCGATAGGGACGCCAACGTTCTGGCGGTAAATCGTCTAAAAGGTCCCTGGATGCATTTTCAACAGAGATAGCCTGACGTTTTGACCTGTTACCGTCTTTTTGGTTTTCCCTTGACCTGTCGTTCGCCTGCCACTCTGAGCACTAGATGGCGCCACAAAAACTCAGCATTCCCTGCTACAAGCGCTACACCCCGTAGATGTTGTGCCGCTGCTGGCGAGGCTGTGCCGCAATCTGCTGCTGGCGGCGATTGCGTCCTCCACTGCTGCGGTAGCCAAACTCCCTATCATCGTAGCCGCCGCCGACGCCCCGCCCCATGATGCGCAGCTCCGGATCGGAATGGGCATGCCCCATGGAGGGACCGAACCCGGAGTCATTGCCCGATCGCTGTGTCATCTTCATGGATCGCCGGAACGAGGGTGGCGGCTGGGAGCGGGCATACCGCTGTCCCCTCACCGACCGCTACCTGGAGCGGGCATTCCTCGGCCGCTTGGCCGTCCGCGTGCACACATAGCAGCAGATGCGCCAGTAGAGAAAACTATGAAAGAGAGAAGTGGTGTGGAGTGGAGTCATTAGCGGCGGAGTCACGCAGTTGTGGAAATGTCAGCGCGCAGAGGCTCACCGGAATGACGTGGCCATCACATCCCCAATGTTGGACAGGCAGATGAGCATCAGCGGGATGCCGACGATGGCATAGAAATCGTTGTCACCTTGCCCCAGTCGGATTTTAAGGTCTTTTAAGGCTTTATTTAGCTGTCACAAAGTTGAAAAGAGTAAACGTGTACATTTCCAAGTGCTGGAAACAAAAGTTTCACACCATATTTTGGGTGGCATCATTTTTACGCGCTAAAAAGTGAATTTTGAGTTTTGTGCTGTAAAATGGACACATCGAACAACGTACGCCTGCAACTTCAGCAGCAGCAGGCACGCAAATCGAATCAAAACATTCAGGTCTATATGCGCGTTAGGTGAGTGCCCCATCTACGGGTAGTAGATCGCCCAATAAGTACGATTTCCATCCCTGCAGGCCGCTGAATGCACGCGAGCGATGCATACGCTATGCAGAGGTTGTGGATGTGCTCAATCCACGCGAGATCCTCACACGCCACACCCTCGACTCGAAGGTGACGAAGAAGTTTACGTTTGATCGGAGCTTCGGCCCCGAGTCCAAGCAATGCGATGTCTATGCGGTGGTGGTGTCGCCCCTGATCGAAGAGGTGCTAAGCGGCTACAATTGCACGGTGTTCGCGTACGGACAGACGGGTACTGGCAAGACGCACACGATGGTGGGGAATGAGACCGCGGAGTTGAAGTCCTCTTGGGAAGATGTGAGTAGAGGGGAACCAGTTTTCTAATTCCTAGAATCGGACGAGGGAGGCGGTTCAAACGTTAATTGCTGCTCTACCTGTCTTTTGTCTTTGGCCCTTTTGTAGGACTCTGATGTGGGCATCATACCGCGTGCCTTGAGTCACCTTTTCGACGAACTCCGCATGATGGAAGTTGAGTTTACGATGCGCATCTCCTACCTGGAGCTGTACAACGAGGAGCTGTGCGACCTCCTCTCCACCGATGACTCCACAAAGATACGCATCTTCGACGACAGCACAAAGAAGGGTTCGGTGATCATCCAGGGCCTCGAGGAGATCACTGTCCAGAGCAAGGACGATGTCTACAAGCTCCTGGAGAAGGGCAAGGAGCGACGCAAGACCGCGACCACCCTGATGAACGCGCAGTCCTCGCGCAGCCACACCGTCTTCTCCATAGTGGTGCACATTCGTGAGAACGGCATCGATGGCGAGGATATGCTGAAGATCGGAAAACTCAATCTGGTGGATCTGGCGGGCAGCGAGAACGTCTCCAAGGCGGGCAACGAGAAGGGGATACGCGTGCGCGAGACGGTCAAAATCAACCAGAGCCTCCTGACGCTGGGCCGTGTGATTACCGCTCTGGTGGATCGGGCCCCCCATGTCCCGTACCGCGAATCGAAGCTGACGCGCCTGCTGCAGGAGTCGCTGGGCGGCCGGACAAAGACCTCGATCAATGCCACCATCTCGCCAGGGCACAAGGACATTGACGAGACACTCAGCACGCTGGAGTACGCGCATCGGGCGAAGAATATTCAGAATAAGCCAGAAGTCAATCAGAAGCTAACCAAGAAAACGGTCCTCAAGGAGTACACCGAGGAGATTGACAAACTGAAGCGAGATCTCCTCGCAGCGCGAGACAAGAATGGCATCTAGAGCTCAACGAGAAGATGTTGCTGCTGAAGGCCCTCAAAGATGAGCTGCAGTCGAAGGAGAAGACCTTCAACGAGGTGAGCCTGAGTCTCGTGGAGAAGACCCAGGAGCTGAAGAAAACGGAGCAGCACCTAACCGACACCAAGGGGAGTCTACTACAAGGAGAAGAAACAGCTGGTGGCCTCGCACATGAAAACGGAGGAGACGCTCACGACGCAGGCGCACAAAATCCTGACCGTGGCAGATTTGGCCACCAATGAAACGGAGCAGCTTAATGGCACCATCGAACGGCGAAGGGACACCGATGAAAATATACGCAGTGCCTGCGATCAGTTCAAGGATCGCATGCAGGACAATCTGGAGCAGCAATCTCCAAGCAGCATCTGAGCCAGGAATTGGGTGAGCCACGACCAAAAGCTCTCCCTGTGCCAGTTTTAACCTTATTTCTGTTCTGTTCTGTTCAGTACCCGTCTGTCCGTACGCGAACACCGTGCAATTGTAGCCGCTTAGCACCTCTTCGATCAGGGGCGACACCACCACCGCATAGACATCGCATTGCTTGGACTCGGGGCCGAAGCTCCGATCAAACGTAAACTTCTTCGTCAACTTCGAGTCGAGGGTGAGGTGAAGCGGTGAGGATCTCGCGTGGATTGAGCACATCCACAACCTCTGCGGAGCGTATGCATCGCTTGCGTGCATTCAGCGGCCTGCAGGGATGGAAATCGTACTTATTGGGCGATCAACTACCCGTAGATGGGGCACTCACCTAACGCGCACATAGACCTGAATGTTTTGATTCGATTTGCGTGCCTGCTGCTGCTGAAGTTGCAGGCGTACGTTGTTCGATGTGTCCATTTTACAGCACAAAACTCAAAATTCACTTTTTAGCGCGTAAAAATGATGCCACCCAAAATATGGTGTGAAACTTTTGTTTCCAGCACTTGGAAATGTACACGTTTACTCTTTTCAACTTTGTGACAGCTAAATAAAGCCTTAAAAGACCTTAAAATCCGACTGGGGCAAGGTGACAACGATTTCTATGCCATCGTCGGCATCCCGCTGATGCTCATCTGCCTGTCCAACATTGGGGATGTGATGGCCACGTCATACCGGTGAGCCTCTGCGCGCTGACATTTCCACAGCTGCGTGACTCCGCCGCTAATGACTTCACTCCACACCACTTCTCTCTTTCATAGTTTTCTCTACTGGCGCATCTGCTGCTATGTGTGCACGCGGACGGCCAAGCGGCCGAGGAATGCCCGCTCCAGGTAGCGGTCGGTGAGGGGACAGCGGTATGCCCGCTCCCAGCCGCCACCCTCGTTCCGGCGATCCATGAAGATGACACAGCGATCGGGCAATGACTCCGGGTTCGGTCCCTCCATGGGTCATGCCCATTCCGATCCGGAGCTGCGCATCATGGGGCGGGGCGTCGGCGGCGGCTACGATGATAGGGAGTTTGGCTACCGCAGCAGTGGAGGACGCAATCGCCGCCAGCAGCAGATTGCGGCACAGCCTCGCCAGCAGCGGCACAACATCTACGGGGTGTAGCGCTTGTAGCAGGGAATGCTGAGTTTTTGTGGCGCCATCTAATGCTCAGAGTGGCAGGCGAACGACAGGTCAAGGGAAAACCAAAAAGACGGTAACAGGTCAAAACGTCAGGCTATATCTGTTGAAAATGCATCCAGGGACCTGTTAGACGATTTACCGCCAGAACGTTGGCGTCCCTATCGGCTATTCCCTCGTGAAAGTCCATTGAGTCGGTTGCGTATCGGTCCGACGAAAAGGAAAAACCAAGAATTTAGTGAAGAGAAAAACTCTAGGGAATCTAAATATCTAAGTCCAAGATTCGACTGCGAGATTCTTGGTTGAAGGCGAGTGGGCTATTCAGTCGTCAGAAGCCGTATAGCGCTGAGTCCAGTTGGGGTAAGTGCTGCGGGAAGAGAAGAGAAGGGCTAAAGGAGAATAAAGAGTTGTCCCATTTGTAGTCTTGGCGCTTAGTAAATCGAGTTAAGCAGTGCGGATTCGATCGTCCAAGGAAGCCAGCCAGCAAACAACAGCAGCCGCAAGCCTAACAAAGTGGCGTTTAAACCTTTGGGATTGTCAGGAAAGCGCTCAGCCATCGGAGAAGCGAGCGTGGAAGCAGAGGGAGAAGACATTTGAGGAGCGCTTGGTCCCCCCAAGCGGCTAGCTTCCCGAGGCGTTGGCGTCGGCACTTTAGTAGTCGAGCGCGACGCGGCAGATAAGGAGGGCCCGTCCCTTGGTCGCGAGCAGATCGGCGGAGAGAAAGTGTCGATCTAGCACCGTCGGAGATTGGCCGTTTGGCCTTTTCTTTGCTTTCGCGTACCTTTCACCTGCAGAAGCAGGGGAAAAGAATTTGTGCTGTTCCCTTTCGCTCAGGAGGTGGAAAGGAAACATAGATAACAGTCGGGAGAAAGAGAATAGAAAAAACGAGGGGGAACGTTGTGAGTTGCTGCGGACACCGCAACTCTACAGTAATACCCGATACTTAGTCAGTATGGCTCTCCTCCGGCAGACGCCGCTAATATTGAACGACACGACAAAGAGTGCGTGCGAGAGAGACAGAAAATCAGTCTGAGCGTGACGTCGGGCGCTGCGTAGCCACTGCAAATTGATTTGTTCCTATTGGCCTATCTGATCCAGATTCAGCAATCTGATAGATATGGTCATTATCTATGATTCTGCGTTTTTAGTTTTCTCGAATGTGCAATATTGTGGATGCAACAGATTTTCGTCCTTTGTGTGGGCGGAAGGGGGTGGGGCGAAATTTTGAGATACACGTTTTATAGTAAGATCTAACAGGAGTGCGGATACTAAATTTGGTTACTCTAGCCTTAATAGTCTCTGAGATTTTTGAATATCCCCAGATTTTCGTCCTTTGCGGGGGCGGAAGGGGGTGTGGCGAAATTTTGAAACAAACTCGTCTCGGTCCGATATATTAGGAGTGTGGATACCAAATTTGGTTGCTCTAGCTTTTGTAGTCTCTGAGATCTAGGCGCTAATGTTTTACTCTAAGCAAAGCCGCCTATGCTACGTGTGTGTTAGAGAGGGACAGGGCGAGAAAAAATGAAATTGTTTTCTTGGTGCTGGCTATAATAATTATACGATCTGGTTCAGATTTTGCACTCTAGAAGATATAGTCATCTTCTACGATTCTGCGTTTTTAGTTTTCTCGTATCGTCGAAATTGTAGATGCCACAGATTTTCGCCCTTTGTGGGGGCGGAAGTGGGCGGGGCAAAATTTTGAAATATTTTTGTAGCAGTGACATATCACAGAAGTCTGGGTCCAAAACATCGTTGCTCTAGCTCTTATAGTCTTTGAGCACTAGGCGCTGAAGGGGACGGACAGACGGACAGACAGACAGACAGACAGGGCCCAATCGACTCGGCTATTGATGCTGATCAAGAATATATATACTTTATGGGGTCGGAAACGATTCCTTCTGGACGTTACACACATCCACTTTTACCACAAATCTAATATACCCCAATACTCATTTTGAGTATCGGGTATAAAAAGAGGAAGCAACGGATTGACGGAGTAATTGTATTCGTGTTTGTAAATGTGTAATTAATTATGATTTCTGTGCGGAGTTAATTAGGAGAGAGTTAGATTTGATTCCGGTAGTGGCTTCTCGTGACTCTCGCCGATCTGCAAATATGATTTCCCACAACCTTGTGCCCATTTAAGTGTTCTTCCGCCACAGCAGCTTTAGGTATTCATCGAGGAAAGCGCTTTCGCCGATGGAGCCATAAACTGGAGAAAAGGTATGAGTGGACTTAAATTCTGTTATTAATAAATTACAACTTGAAACAAGGGAACTAGGGCCGGTCGGTGAGTGAGAGGGAGAAGAGCCCACTCGCATTGGTTTCGTAACATTACGGAATCAGCAAGCAAGTTAGTTTGTCCATTTCGGACGTGTTTTGTATATCATTTGTATGGCACATAGCCAAGTATTTGTAGGACTTTTATACATATATTTCATTTAGCTATTCTTTTAATGTGGGTGATTATATTATGGTATTTGCGGGTAATGTTATTGTTTTAGCCAGTAAGTGAATAAACTTTATAATGTATTAATCTAGCGCTTTGCTTTCGCTGGCAAATTCCCCATGTAGGACGCCCCGGACAAAGGGGCCATTCCGTCATTAAATCGAACGGTTTGGAATGGCCATGGTAGGGTGCGCGACACGACCTCGACAACACCAGAGGCGGAGTTGAGATACCTTTCCAGCACACATCCACCATTCTATTCAGGGATAAACAGTGTCTCCCGGTTAAGCATTTTCGTCGTGACACGCTACTTCATTCGCGGTATAATGCGTATAGGCCACCAGCAGGAGGGGGGCAAGAACATCACTCCAATAGCCGACGAGCAGAGGCCGGAAACCCAAAGCGTGTGCTTCCCTTCGCTGAATAACAGCTAGCCTGGCAGGATTTATATACACAGACGTGCGTAGGTGACACGTTACATTTATGAATCATAGATATAGTATTATAACTAAAAATTGGCGCCCAACGTGGGGCCACACCTATTCAGGTGTGACACCATCAACACTGTGACATCCTTTTTGTTGTTTTTAAAACTTCCCGATTCAGCATAGACGGCATTGACCAAAATTGTTTCTCTGGAAGTGGTCATTGCTCAAGAATATCTTCTTTTCTCAACACCAAGTAGAGGGCTCGTCAGACGATTCGGAAAACGGAAGCAGAAGTTTTGACTTTTCATCCGGCCACGTCTGAGGAGCGTTTCGAAAAGTGCATCGATCTTAATAATACCCTACTTTTTCTGAGGCAGGAGTAGAGGGAATCTCGTTTACTTACGGAACCCTGCCCACGGCTGAAGGACTGTGCGGAAGGCTTAGCCATTGCTGCTGATGAGCTTTAGCGCGTTGGACATACTCGGATTAATCTTGATTATAGAATTCCGTTGGCCACGAGTGAAATCAGAAGCAGCATGCTCATTTCAAGTGTAGAGTGCCGAGCCGAGATGTTTGGACGACAGCGGCGCGAATCAAAGCAGCAGCTGGCCACGGCTCGCGCATGCAGTTGTTGTTGGTTTTGATTAGACAGCGACAAGTGTAAGGCGTCTGCGCGCGTACACATTCTTTACATTTTCTTTTGTGCTTAGGAATTGGGGTGTCAATTAGCATAGGGTCCGTTTCGCATGGGGATTAGCTATGCGTAAGGCAAAAATTTTTATGACTTTTTTTATCGTATCATTTTCTTTGCGTTCTATTCTTGTGGTTTACATTCCATGTGTGTTATTTGGTAGGGCTGTTGATTTGCTTGCTCTCTCGCTGTACAAGGGAAGCGAGACTTGAGAACAGCTGTGGCGTTTGCTGGGCCATTGACCCTAAGTTGGCAACGTGGGAAGCTATGAATTATAACACGAGGAATCAGTTCTCTTTGCAATTTGAGTTCACGTACAGTTACTTATTATTTTTGAATTTTTAGGTTATCTTAGGTTTGCTAGCATAAGTTATCTGACTTTTAACTAGAATACTTAATTTAGTTTTACTATTAACACATTTTTAACTTTGGTTTTGTCTGCGTTTGATAAGTAAGTGTTTAGGTTTTGTCGTGTAGTTTTTGTGGGATATATTTTTGTCAGGACAGTTAGGAATTAAGTTTGATTTATTTTTTTTACAATGGAGAACCCCGATAACGAGCCTGAACCGGCTCCGGCGCCAAAATGCCAGTTGTGTGGGAAAACTTTGGCTTCGGCTCCTACCTTGAAAACAAAGTGCAGCCACGAGCTTCACAAAACTTGTATTGAGTCACATGTCAAGACCCATACTACCTGTCCCACATGCAAGACGCTATGCGTCGATAGAAGTATTCCTCATAATACCAGGTCCCAGGCCAAGCAAAACGATGCAGCAGCCATAACCGCTGAAAGAGTTAGTAGCATGGTTACACAGGCCATCAGCACGATGCAAAACGAGGTGGTAGCCCAGCTCACGGACAAAATGGCTCAAATCATTCAGTCCAGCATAGCAGCACATTTCCAAGAGACTGGCAATAGCATTCCTCAAGGGAATAGACGTGGGGAAGCGGATAATCCGGTCCAACAAAATAGGGACAGAGAAGTGGAGGAAACATTCCGACAGGGACTGAATAGTCAGTATTCAGCACAGTTTCAAGCAGTGCAGTCTCAGATCTGAGTCAGCGACCGGACAAAGTCGCCCATATCCTCAATAGTTGGAAATTACGTTTTAATGGGACCCAAAAAGGATTGAGCATTGATAATTTTCTCTATAGGGTAGAGGCTTTGACGCATCAGACTCTCGAGGGAAATTTTCCAGTTCTGTGCAGTAACGCCAGTCTGCTTTTTGACGGAAAGGCCAGAGATTTTTATTGGCGTTACCACAAGTCTTCCAGATCGATGAGATGGGACCGGTTATGCCAAGCCCTAAGAAAGCAGTTTAGGGATTCTCGAACCGATGTGGATATCAGAGAAGCGATAAGGGACAGGAAGCAAAAAGAAAAAGAAAATTTCGATTCCTTCCACGACGCCCTGATACAGCTGATGGATGATTTGGAAACTCCCATGTCAGAGAAAGCGATTGTGGAAACTTTACGGCGCAATTTGCGACCTGAAATTAGACATGAGCTCCTGAATGTCCAAATCGACTCCGTAGAACGTTTGAGAGAAGTCTGTCGTAGAAGGGAGGGTTTTCTCGACGAAGTTAGGCGGAGTCATGGGTACCAGAAATTGATTCCTTTCCGGAAACAGGTTGCGGAATTGGTAGAGGAAGCCCAATTAGAGGAGGCCTCCGAATTCTCGGATGTAGAAGAAGAGGACGAGGTGGCAGCCATGGCACTGATTTGCTGGAACTGCCGAAAGGAGGGGCATCGCTACCACGATTGCGATAGCAAAAGGAAAATTTTTTGCTTTGGGTGCGGAGCACCTAATAAATATAAGCCGTCGTGTAGCAAATGCCAAAAAAACGGCAAAGTGAACACCCAGCCTCGCCAGCCGGTCAGTGTTCAGCGCAAGCAGTCGAGTGCAGAGGCGAAATCCCAGTAGGGATACTTAAAACTACCGCCCAGCTTCCGTCTGAGAAATCAGAATCCGACATACACCAAGCGTTAGTCTGGCCACAACTAGTCCATGC
The DNA here is from genome assembly GCF_003369915.1 of Drosophila miranda. Lineage (NCBI taxonomy): Eukaryota > Metazoa > Arthropoda > Insecta > Diptera > Drosophilidae > Drosophila > Drosophila miranda. The sequence continues at coordinate 230,534 of NW_022881654.1, forward strand.
CAGATCCCATTCGCTTTTCACCAACGACCAACCCAGTAATAAGTCCCTCACAAGGAGTGCAAGAAGAATGAGAGCGTTCCGGCAGGCGGCGAAAGCGATAAATTGCATTCGTTACAAGCAGAAGGACAAGCGTCCATATGCGGAAGTTCGCCTGTTGGATCAAACGGTCCTTGGTCTATTGGACACCGGAGCAGCTATGAGTGTTATAGGCGGAAAGTTAGCAGAACGCGTAATCCAAAGCCGAATTCCTTTTAAGAGAGGAGTTGTAAATGCTTCCACTGCGGATGGACGGAGGCAAGAGATAGTGGGACGACTGCGGACACCGGTGCAGTATAAGGGTGCAGTGTGGGACCTTGAGCTGCACATTATTCCATCGCTCAGCCAGGACTTGTATTTAGGGATCGATTTTTGGTCAAGTTTCGATTTATTACCACCCAGCATATCGCTGGCAGAGATAGTTCATGAACCGCAGAACCTCAGCCGAGGGGAAATGGACCAGTTGCAAGCGACCATCAATTTATTTCCTTCGTTTTCCGTTTCCGGTCTAGGAAAGACGGCTCTGCTTTCGCATTCAATGGATGTAGGTGATGCAAAAGCCGTGAAGCAGAGACACTTCCCTGTATCTCCTGCGGTAGAGAAATTGTTATATGCGGAGATAGATCGGATGCTCAGCTTAGGGGTGATAGAGGAATCCGATAGTGCGTGGTCATCACCGGTAGTATTGGTGCAGAAGCCAGGAAAGGTGAGGCTATGTTTAGATAGTAGGAAAGTTAACGCGGTGACCAAAAAAGACGCGTATCCGTTACCACAAATTGATGGGATTCTAGGACGTCTTCCTAAGGCGTTGTTTATTTCGAGCCTGGATCTTAAGGATGCCCTTAGCAAGTTGGCAAGTTCCCTTAGAGCCGAGCTCACTCGATAAAACAGCGTTCACGGTTCCGGGGAAACCTCTCTACCAGTATAAGGTAATGCCTTTTGGTCTCACTAATGCTTCGCAGACCGTGACAAGGCTGATGGACAAGGTAATTCCGGCCAGTTTAAGAAATGAAGTTTTTGTGTACCTGGACGACCTTTTGATTGTGTCGGACAGTTTTGAGTCACATCGGAGGGTGTTGAGTGAAGTGGCAAGTTACATAAAAGCGGCAGGGTTAACGCTGAATGTGGAGAAAAGCAAGTTTTGCATGAAGTCAGTGCGGTATTTGGGGCATATAGTAGGCGAAGGGTCCAGATCCGGATTAGATTTCGGCCATGTCCGATTTTCCTTTGCCAAAATCCCTAAAGTCTCTGCGTCGCTTCCTAGGTATGGTAGGCTGGTACAGGAAGTTTATAAGCAACTTCGCATCGGTAGCCGCGCCTCTCACGGACTTGCTCAAACCCAGACAGAAATTTGCAATGACTCCAGAGGGTCAGGAGGCTTTTAAAAAGTTGAAGGAGATGCTTTGCTCAGCGCCAGTTTTGCGTAGTCCTGATTTTAGCAAACCATTCTATGTTCACTGCGACTCTAGCAAGACAGGCGTTGGGGGAGTGCTGGTGCAGAAGACGCCGGAGGGGGACGAATATCCGATTGCGTTTGTATCGAAAAAACTCAACAAAGCCCAAAAGAATTATTCGGTCACCGAACAAGAATGTCTGGCCGCAATAGTTTGCATAAATAGGTTCAGAGCTTACATCGAGGGGCATGAATTTACTGTAATCACTGATCACGCCTCTTTAAAGTGGCTCATGTCACAAACTGACTTACACTCACGTCTAGCCCGATGGGCAGTAAAGCTGCAGAGTTTCTCGTTTAAAATCGAGCATCGTAGCGGCAGGCTTAATGTGGTTCCGGATGCTCTTTCTCGCGTAAATGAGGAGGAAGTGGCGACGCCAGAATTCAAGGCAGAAGATTACGTGGAGATCGTAGAAAGGGTTAGGGCCAATATTGATAAGTTGCCAGATCTCAAAATTGTAGATAACTTGTTTTATCGTAGGTCAGATCACGCAACAGGAGAGGTGCTACATGATGTGTTCATTTGGAAACTCTGGATTCCTCAAGGGTTAGTGGTTACGTTTTGCGTAACGCGCACGACAATCCACTGGCTTCCCATGGAGGCATTCACAAAACCCTAGAAAGGATACGGCGGTATTATTACTGGCCTGGTTTGGTTGCCGATGTGAAGAAGTATATCCAGGCTTGTGATGTCTGCAAGACTATCAAGGCCCCCAATACAATCCAGAGACCGAAGATTGGAATTGCGCCCGAGTCACAACGTTTCTTCCAGAAATTATATGTAGATTTCCTGGGGCCATATCCCCGTTCAAGAAGTGGATATATAGGCATCTTTATCGTCCTCGATCACTATTCTAAATATGTGTTTCTTAAGGCAGTGAAGAAGTTGACCGCGGACGTGGTAGTCAAATACATGCAGCAAGATCTTTTTCATGCTTTCGGGGTTCCGGAGACAATAGTATCCGACAATGGCACACAATTTAAGTCTGAGGCATTCCAAAAGCTGCTCCGGGAATATAAAGTTTCGCACACTCTCACGGCCCTGTACGCACCCCAAGCTAATGCTTCCGAACGTGTAAATCGCTCGGTGATTGCAGCAATCCGATCTTATGTGCGCGAGGATCAGAAGGACTGGGACGAGCACCTCAGCAGCATTTGCTGCGCATTGCGTTCGGCGGTGCATGCAAGTCTGAATGCAACTCCTTATTATATGGTGTTCGGACAGTATTTCATCACGTCCGGGGCAACATACAAGCTTCTGAGAGCATTGCGGGTGATGGACGACAGGTCAGCAGTTTTCTCGCGGGAGGATTCATTAGACTTGGTTCGAAGCAAGGCTCTAGAAGTCATGAAAAAACAGAACGATAAGAATGAACGGCAGTATAACTTACGGTCGAGAGACATATCCTACAATGTCGGCCAGGAGGTGTTCCGAAGAAATTTCAGGCAGAGCAATTTTCAGTCATGGTACTGCGCGAAGTTGGGTGCGGCCTTTCTGATGGCCAGGGTCAAAAAGAAGATAGGGCAGGCCTACTATGAGTTAGAGGATTTGCAGGGTCGTTACGTAGGACGGTTTCACGCGAAAGATCTTCGTCAGTAAAACAACTGCTTCAAGCTGTCCTGTTATCATTCTTGGGAGTGTGACCCCCAATCCTGATCTTTCGGGGGGCTTTTGTAGCGCTTGCAGCAGGAAATGTTAATTTTTTTTTGTGGCGCCATCTAGTGCTCAGAGCGGCAGGCGAACGACAGGTCAAGGGAAAACCAAAAAGACGGTAACAGGTCAAAACGTCAGGCTATCTCTGTTGAAAATGCATCCAGGGACCTGTTAGAGGATTTGCCGCCAGAACGTTGGCGTCCCTATCGGCTATTCCCTCGTGAAAGTCAATTGAGTCGGTTGCGTATCGGTCCGACGAAAAGGAAAAACCAAGAATTTAGTGAAGAGAAAAACTCTAGGGAATCTAAATATCTAAATCCAAGATTCGACTGCGAGATTCTTGGTTGAAGGCGAGTGGGCTATTCAGTCGTCAGAAGCCGTATAGCGCTGAGTCCGATTGGGGTAAGTGCTGCGGGAAGAGAAGAGAAGGGCTAAAGGAGAATAAAGAGTTGTCCCATTTGTAGTCTTGGCGCTTAGTAAATCGAGTTAATCAGTGCGGATTCGATCGTCCAAGGAAGCCAGCCAGCAAACCACAGCAGCCGCAAGCCTAACAAAGTGGCTTTTAAGCCTTTGGGATTGTCTGGAAAGCGCTCAGCCATCGGAGAAGCGAGCGTGGAAGCAGAGGGAGAAGACATTTGGGGAGCGCTCGGTCCCCCAAGCGGCTAGCGTCCCGAGGCGTTGGCGTCGGCACTTTAGTAGTCAAGCGCGACGCGGCAGATAAGGAGGGCCCTTCCCTTGGTCGCGAGCAGATCGGCGGAGAGAAAGTGTCGATCTAGCACCGTCGGAGATTGGCCGTTTGGCCTTTTCTTTGCTTTCGCGTACCTTTCACCTGCAGAAGCACGGGAAAGAATTTGTGCTGTGTCCTTTCGCCCAGGAGGTGGAAAGGAAACATAGATAACAGTCGGGAGAAAGAGAATATAAAACGAGGGGAACGTTGTGAGTTGCTGCGGACACCGCAACTCTACGGTTATGCCCGATACTAATTCAGTATGGCTCTCCTCCGGCAGACGCCGCTAATATTGAACGACACGACAAAGAGTGCGTGCGAGAGAGACAGAAAATCAGTCTGAGCGTGACGTCGGGCGCTGCGTAGCCACTGCAAATTGATTTGTTCCTATTGGCCTATCTGATCCAGATTCAGCAATCTGATAGATATGGTCATTATCTATGATTCTGCGTTTTTAGTTTTCTCGAATGTGCAATATTGTGGATGCAACAGATTTTCGTCCTTTGTGTGGGCGGAAGGGGGTGGGGCGAAATTTTGAGATACACGTTTTATAGTAAGATCTAACAGGAGTGCGGATACTAAATTTGGTTACTCTAGCCTTAATAGTCTCTGAGATTTTTGAATATCCCCAGATTTTCGTCCTTTGCGGGGCGGAAGGGGGTGTGGCGAAATTTTGAAACAAACTCGTCTCGGTCCGATATATTAGGAGTGTGGATACCAAATTTGGTTGCTCTAGCTTTTGTAGTCTCTGAGATCTAGGCGCTAATGTTTTACTCTAAGCAAAGCCGCCTATGCTACGTGTGTGTTAGAGAGGGACAGGGCGAGAAAAAATGAAATTGTTTTCTTGATGCTGGCTATAATAACGATACGATCCAATTCAGATTCCGCAGTCTTAAAGATATGGTCATTCTCTACAATTCTACGTTTCTGGTTTTCTCATATCTTTAAAATTGTGGATGCCACAATTCGTCCTTTGTGGGGGCGGAAGTGGGCGGGGCGAAGTTTTGAAATATTTTTGTAGCAGTGACATATCACAGAAGTCTGTGTCCAAAACATCGTTGCTCTAGCTCTTATAGTCTTTGAGCACTAGGAGCTGAAGGGGACGGACAGACGGACGGACGGACAGACGGACAGACGGACAGACAGACAGGGCTCAATCGACTCGGCTATTGATGCTGATCAAGAATATATATACTTTATGGGGTCGGAAACGATTCCTTCTGGACGTTACACACATCCACTTTTACCACAAATCTAATATACCCCAATACTCATTTTGAGTATCGGGTATAAAAAAAACGAGGGGGAACGTTGTGAGTTGCTGCGGACACCGCAACTCTACAGTTATACCCGATACTAAGTCAGTATGGCTCTCCTCCGGCAGACGCCGCTAATATTAAACGACACGACAAGGAGTGCGTGCGAGAGAGACAGAAAATCAGTCTGAGCGTGACGTCGGGTGCTGCGTAGCCAGTGCAAATTGATTTGTTCCTTTTGGCTATAAAAATGATCTGATCTGATCCAGATCCAGCAATCTGATATATATGATCATTATCTATGATTCTGCGTTTTTAGTTTTCTCGAATGTGCAATATTGTGGATGCAACAGATTTTCGTCCTTTGTGTAGGCCGAAGGGGGTGGGGCGAAATTTTGAGATACACGTTTTATAGTAAGATCTAACAGGAGTGCGGATACCAAATTTGGTTACTCTAGCCTTAATAGTCTCTGAGATTTTTGAAAATCCCCAGATTTTCGTCCTTTGCGGGGCGGAAGGGGTGTGGCGAAATTTTGAAACAAACTCGTCTCGGTCCGATATATTAGGAGTGTGGATACCAAATTTGGTTGCTCTAGCTTTTATAGTCTATGAGATCTAGGCGCTAATGTTTTACTCTAAGCAAAGCCGGCTATGCTACGTGTGTGTTAGAGAGAGACAGGGCGAGAAAAAATTAAATTGTTTTCTTGATGCTGGCTATAATAATTATACGATCTTGTTCAGAATTTGCCCTCTAGAAGATATAGTCATCTTGTGGATAGTCAATTGTGGATTCCACAGATTTTCGCCCTTTGTGGGAGCGGAAGTGGGCGGGGCAAAGTTTTGAAATATTCTTGTAGCAGTGACATATCACAGAAGTCTGGATCCAAAACATCGTTGCTATAGCTCTTATAGTCTTTGAGCACTAGGCGCTGAAGGGGACGGACAGACGGACGGACAGACAGACGGACGGACGGACAGACGGACAGACAGACATGGCTCAATCGACTCGGCTATTGATGCTGATCAAGAATATATATACTTTATGGGGTCGGAAACGATTCCTTTTGGACGTTACACACATCCACTTTTACCACAAATCTAATATACCCCAATACTCATTTTGAGTATCGGGTATAATAATGCCATAAATTGGATAAACAATCCAAGCACAGTTTGCCAAAAAACAGACTTTATGGACAAGCAATTTAGTTTAGTGTTTACTCTGCTCTCCTCCTCCCACGCAGCTAGAGGGTCTCTCGATCTGATCACATCACGTATTCGGGAAGGGTATGGTAAAATATCATGTGAGAATGTTATAGCAGTGTAAGACAGTACGTATATAGTATAAATTATTGACAGACGATCGGAGAAACGCGGCTGATCCTGTGCAGCTGGACATATACATATTCAGTTTATCGCGTTAAAAACTTTACATTAATCACGTCTGTCCCCCTTCTAGTTACTCTTTCCGAAGTGTTGTCATTTGCTGATTTCACTTTTGCAGCTGCACCAACACAAAGAACTTTAGTAGAGGATTCGGTGTGCAACTCAGAGCCAATTTTGTTGGGCAATTTCCTAGGCTCCAGCTCTCTCAGTCTCCAAATTCCAGATGTTCCCACAGACAGAAAGAAGAACAGGGCTGAAAGGTTTATAAATATAAATTCACTCAAAGAAAAAATGAGAAGTCGAAACAGTTTTCGAATCGCGAATGAAGATAATCTCATTATTATTTTTCTTTTAAAACTAGTAATAATGTCGTTGGACTCCCTTTCCTTTGTGACACACTTTATTCTCAAATTCCAGAATGATACGAGTATTTTTTTTTTACCAGTGTTATAGTATATACATATGTGAGCTCCAAGAGAAGGGGGAATAAAATTCCACTCCAGACTCCGTATACTCTGTGATTTCGATTGGTTTCCGTAGATGAAGCAAATGTTTAAGAGTTTAAGGGCAATTTGTGTTTTCCGAAGCTTTTCGCAATAAGTATAGATTACCTTGACTACATCAATATTTCTGAAAGTAGTGCTCTTAATTGCTAGGGTCAGATGCGACTGAGAGAGGAGTTGCTCACTTTTGATATCGTTTGCTGTTAAGTTTTCTGTTAATTATTGTGATATTACGCCATTCTGTCAACCGATGTCTTAGTAAGACTTTGGGTCGAGCTTCAGCTTGGACAAACAATGAAGTTGTTTGTCAATTGCTTGGGCAAATACTCGTACTCAGGTGGAAAAACAAATACCAGAATGGGGAAGAGGTTAAGATGGGAGACAAGAAAATATCAAATAAAGGGCCAATTAAGGAAGGTGATTGTGCGATTCTGTTTATCTTATCAACGAAAAATTTTGACCCCAGGGGCGTCATTTACAATCCTCAATTTGTTTGCATACTAAAGCAACATTAGCCGAAGAGCTACCTACAAAAGAGCTACCTTTCTGATTCCCAATTCGTAGGCTATTGATAAACAACCAGTGGGGGAATATTCAAATTAGCCAGGTCTCATGTGTGATTAGCCGATTCCTCACACATTTCAAGCATCAAAGCAGACAGCAGACAGAACGGAAAAGAACAGAACAGAAAACAACAGAGCGGAGAAGACGTTGAGCTGACGGCTGGAGGGATCAGATCCCACAGAAGAAGCCGCCTTGAAATTTACGCCTATGAAGCCGCCTATAAATCGCAAGATTTCAGCACTGCCCAGGGCTTTATCTAAAGCTCCATTCGGAACAGTATTCAAAGCATAAAGCGTAACCAATTGATTGCTAATTGATATTGATGTGTCGATTATTTTATGATTATTCTTTATGATCGTTAAATTTTGATATACCAAAAGGCGAGCGAGATCGAACACCAAACTTGATTCAAATTTGTAGATCACTTTGAACAATCAAGCCACTTGATTTAGTATTGAGGGAGGTTGAGAGTGGGGGCTTGTCAAGTCGAACCAATATGTTTTAACAACATGAACAGCAATACCTTCGAGGAGCGTGGCAAGCATTTATCAACAATTTTTATAAACATAATGAAAGTATCGTTTAAAGAAGATTTCAACAGAAACCCAGTATATTATGCTACAACTGTAGTGTTCATGGCTCTCCAAATAATGGACCAAAAAATTAAATTATTAAATAAGACGTTAGAAAATATTTTGTAGTATGTAGTATAATTATATTAATTTTAATAATAATAACAATAATAATAATAATAATTTGTTTTTTATTTTATTTATTTAATGTAGTATGTATTATACATGTACTATACATAATTAATGTATTTTCAGCTGTAGAATGTAGAATATTTTCAGCCTGTACAAGATTTTCAGCTGTAGAATGAAGAATATTTCAGCCTGTACAAGATTTTTAGCTGTAGAAGCCTGTACAAGATTTTCAGCTGTAGAATATAGAATATTTTCAGACTGTACAAGATTTTCAGCTGTAGAATGTAGAATATTTCAGCCTGTACAAGATTTTCAGCTGTAGAAGCCTGTACAAGATTTTTAGCTGTAGTGTTCAATTTTTGTTTGTTGTTTGATTGATTTTTGAATTGATTGTTGTTGTTTGATTGATTTTGTTGTTCTGAAGGCTTGATCCACCGGTGACCAGGGACGCAGGATGGCTCTAAGCTATAGTATTTATTGTACGAGTAATAATCAACTAGCACAGCACTAGAATTTAACCCGTATTCAGAGCAGACTGTAAGTTTAAGTTAGTCTGAAATTGTTTTTATTAACATACGAATAATGAAATTGAACAAAACCCTTAATAATTTGGTGTCAGTAAGTAAGTAGTATATAATGGTTATATAGACAGTAAATATTGTATAAACGAATATCTTTACTGTATGTACCATTTTGTACCAGAGTAAATATTTTGTAATTGCAAATGTTAGATTTATGCATTCTTGAATTTTCATTTATTTTTCTTTTCGTTATAATAGTTTTATTATCTTTAATTGGTTTTCTGTTTTCGTTTTCGTTTTGTTTTTTTTTTGCATTTGATATGATTCGGTTCAAAATGTGTGTGTTGTTTACGCACATATTATGGTTAATGGTTCTTAATCTTGTTCGTTACTCTTTTATTATGAATCTTTAGCTAAGCTGAGGAGCGTAGCGTATCGGATCAAATCAATCAAAAGTTGATGGGTCTAAGGGGCTAGCTAACGAGGCAGTCAATGGCAATGGCAATAGAAATCCAAATGGAAATTTATGCAAACCATGCGGCAAAACTAAAAAAAAAAAACTAAACTAAAAACGCAGAATCATAGACGAGGGGGAACGTTGTGAGTTGCTGCGGACACCGCAACTCTACAGTTATACCCGATACTAAGTCAGTATGGCTCTTCTCCGGCAGACGCCTCTACAGAAAATCAGTCTGAGCGTGACGTCGGGCGCTGCGTAGCCACTGCAAATTGATTTGTTCCTATTGGCTATAAAAATGATCTGATCTGATCCAGATTCAGCAATCTGATATATATGGTCGTTATCTATGATTCTGCGTTTTTAGTTTTCTCGAATGTGCAATATTGTGGATGCAACAAATTTTCGTCCTTTGTGGGGGCGGAAGGGGGTGGGGCGAAATTCTGAGATATACGTTTTATAGTGAGATCTAACAGAAGTGCGGATACCAAATTTGGTTACTCTAGCCTTAATAGTCTCTGAGATTTGTGGATGCGCCAGATTTTCGTCCTTTGCGGGGGCGGAAGGGGGGGTGGCGAAATTTGGACACGAAACGGTCAAGGTCCGATATCACAGGAGTGTGGATACCAAATTTGGTTGCTCTGGCTCTTATAGGTTCTGAGATCCTTGAACTCATATTTTGCAATTGGCAAAGCCGACCATGAAACCTGTGTGTTAGAGAGAGACAGAGCGAGAAAGAATGAAATTGTTTTCTTGATTCTGGCTATAATAATTATACGATCTTGTGCAGATTTTGCACTCTAGAACATATAGTCATCCTCTACGGTTCTGCGTTTTTGGTTTTATCGTATCTTTAAAATTGTGGATGCCACAGATTTTCGTCCTTTGTGGGGGCGGAAGTGGGCGGGGCGAAGTTTTGAAATATTCTTGTAGCAGTGACATATCACAGAAGTCTGGATCCAAACCATTGTTGCTCTAGCTCCTATAGTCTTTGAGCATTAGGCGCTGAAGGGGACGGACAGACGGACGGACGGACAGACAGACAGGGCTCAATCGACTCGGCTATTGATGCTGATCAAGAATATATATACTTTATATATATACACTCAAACTGTGACATCATCGCCAGAACGAACGAGAGTTTTTGAAAAACGATTTTCGAATGTGGGCCGGCAATGGTCACGATCACTTTTTTGATGCCCTAAAAGGAAACGCCGAAGGTGGCTCGTTTTCTCAAGTGTCTATTGTTTCTTTCAAGAAAAAAAAATAAATAAGAAATAAACGAAATAATCGTGCCTGACCGTCAGTCGATCCCCTCAGATAGTGTGCAACAGCAGTAAACGGAGTCCAGTTCCATGTTTACCCAATCGGGTTCGGGAGTAATCCAAGCCTCGTTTCATTTGCATGGACTTTTGGCGTCGAGTGCTTCCGTCCTCACATACCACATTACACATGTACCGAGAGCTGAATTTGAATTTCTTATTACCAATTACAATTAAATAATCCATCGATTAGGCGATATGTGGAGAGTCGAGCGACCAGCTCTCAGTTTCCCTCCCTCCCCATATACGACTACTACCTAAATCGTTGGCTGGATTCATTCGTTTGCCGATCTGGCTCCGCCCACAAAGCTTTTGTTTATACGTTTTCTACTTTTAGCGGGACACAAGGGCGTAGTCCCAAAAGGGGTGCTAAGTCAAAGTGATCTTTAATTAATTTTTTTTGAAAATCTTGCCATTTTCAGGGCTTTTGGAAGTTCCGGGGAGAATCGTGAAAGTCCCAGTACTGCCGCCTCGTCTGGGCTTAATTAAATTATTCGAAATTATCGAAACGTGCGGGGCACTGACTGACATCCCCCCAATTCTCCCACTCCACACACACCCCCCTCAAATCTTTTGTTGTGTGTTGTACGAGTACATGATGTAGGCCAGACAGTTGTTTATGAAGTGCACAGCGAGTACGAGTAGTACTTATGTATATACCCAATATAGAGCATGTATATGCGATGCATGTGTGTATATCCACTTTAGTTAAGTTAAGCATGTGTCCATGTGTTTGTGAGCTGTCCGTATTTCGGTGCCAGCTAAACATTTCTTGTATACAACTATATTTTGTTGCTTTTTATCTGCGGATGCCACTCGGAGGCGGTTCAGCATGAAGTCATGCTTGGTCTCAGCTCCAGCCCCATCTCCTCACGCATTCATCTTAATTACGAAGTTTTTATGATGAAAATTTCGGGGCTGCGTTTCACTACAAGTCAAGTATATATTTCACTGTAAAAAAACTTCATTTGTAGATCAAGATTGTAGTTTTTTTCTGCCACACCCGAGTACTTTTTTCTTCATACTAGAATTTTTGGTTATTTCCCTTTGTTTTTCCAGTTTTAATGCCAAGTGTAAACAAAGCGTCTCGGGCCAGACCATCGCCTGTTGTTCATTAAGTGCAGCAAAACGCTGAGAATGCATAAAAAAAACGAGGGGGAACGTTGTGAGTTGCTGCGGAGACCGCAACTCTACATTTATACCCGATACTGCAAATTGATTTCTTGCTTTTGGCTACAAAAATGATCCGATCTGATCCAGATTCAGCAATCTGATAGATATGGTCATTATCTATGATTTTGCGTTTTTAGTTTTCTCGAATGTGCAATATTGTGGATGCAATAGATTTTCGTTCTTTGTGTAGGCGGAAGGGGGTAGGGCGAAATTTTGAGATACACGTTTTATAGTAAGATCTAACAGGAGTGCGGATACCAAATTTGGTTACTCTAGCCTTAATAGTCTCTGAGATTTTTGAATATCCCCAGATTTTCGTCCTTTTCGGGTGCGGAAGGGGGTGTGGCGAAATTTTGAAACAAACTCGTCTCGGTCCGATATATTAGGAGTGTGGATACCAAATTTGGTTGCTCTAGCTTTTGTAGTCTCTGAGATCTAGGCGCTAATGTTTTACTCTAAGCAAAGCCGCCTATGCTACGTGTGTGTTAGAGAGAGACAGGGCGAGAAAAAATGAAATTGTTTTCGTGATGCTGGCTATAATAATTATACGATCTGGTTCAGATTGCAGATTGCACTCTCGAAGATATAGTCATCTTCTACGATTCTGCGTTTTTAGTTTTCTCGTATCGTCGAAATTGTGGATGCCACAGATTTTCGCTCTTTGTGGGGGCGGAAGTGGGCGGGGCAAAGTTTTGAAATATTCTTGTAGCAGTGACATATCACAGAAGTCTGGATCCAAAACATCGTTGCTCTCGCTCTTATAGTCTTTGAGCACTAGGCGCTGAAGGGGACGGACAGACGGACAGACGGACGGACGGACAGACGGACACACGGACAGACGGACAGACAGACATGGCTCAATCGACTCGGCTATTGATGCTGATCAAGAATATATATACTTTGTGGGCTCGGAAACGATTCCTTTTGGACGTTACACACATCCACTTTTACCACAAATCTAATATACCACAATACTCATTTTGAGTATCGGGTATAAATATAAAAAACTGTGTGAATAATTTGGCTTGACAAAAACTCCACTCGCGTCGGTCGAAAAATTTATTACCAAATCCAATCCAGCGCAGCTATGCCACGCGGATCCACTGCCAGAAGATCCACTGCCGGCGTCACAGCCAGGGATCGCCCCAAATCAGCCATTTCCACTGCCAGCTCCGACAGCGCCGCCGACGGCGAAGCCAGCGCCGCCAGCGCAGCCACCGGCACCGTGGCAAACGCAGCGATACTGAGACGCCAATCCACCGACTCCGCCACTTGGTTGGAGGCACTTCCTCCAATTCCTGGACCGGCTCCAGCCACCATTACCGGGTATGTGAGGACCACAAATGCCGACACCACCATCACGGCCACTCCGGCCACAAGCCCCATCCCCGACCTGCCCTGCCCCAACAGCTGGGCGGCCATTCCCAATCTCACCAGCCAGGAGCAGTTCCAGATCGGCGACTGGGTGGAGGCGGCCCATACCCAGGAACGCCAGCAGCAGCAGCAGCAGACCATCAGCAGCAGCTTGAGGCATTGGCGGCGTCGGCAGCGGCAGCGGCGTCAGCCAAAGCACCGCAATGTCAAGCCAAGCCAAGACAAGCGGTACCAAGCGCGCCAATAATTCCGCTTCCCACACTCCAACACACACAGACACGTATCGATGCACCGTATGCCGATGCATCGCATCGAGCCGGAAACAGCAAGGCGCGAGAGAGGGCGCAAAGAGAGAGCGGGTAACGACCTCGTACCAGCGACAATACGAGAGGGCACTCGAGCAGCCTCTGCACGAACAGCAGCCAACAAAAGATTCGTGTTCGAGTGCCCGTTCGGGAGCGAGTTCGAACTCGAACCACAGCCATGGCACAAACCCCGCTCGATCGGCCACAGCAGCGGTTCCAAATGCAATGCACACAGCCAATACCACAACCACAACCACAAATACAATGATGACATACATCAGCACACAAACAGCGACATCAAACACAAAAACGACAACTACAATTACGTCGGCAGCCAGACGATGCCTGTTAACAGCAATGTTAACAGGCGGACCCCCCCACCACCGCCGCCAGAGGAACATCAGCAGCAGCAAACACATCAACAACAACAACATCAGCCAACGGCAACAAACACAGCCAGTACCGATGATATCCCATCCACCTCTGCTGCAGCGGCCCGTTCGCCACTGAAGCGCGTCCGCGCCGAGTTGGATGATGATGAGTTTGATGACGATGACGACGACAATTTGGATGCCAATCATGCATCGGCCAAACGACGACTCCGGGAAAGTAACCAACAGGCAAGGAAATCCCATATCCCCAAATTCAAAACCATCCCCATCACCAACAATCAACCAGCAACAACATCAGCGGACAATTACACAAAATGCCCCTGCCCCCGCCCCTACCCCTGCTCCTGCCACTGCCAATGCTCCACTAGCTCTACCTCACTCACCTGCAAATGCAACTAGTAGTTGCGGCACAGGAACCCACAGCAGCAGCGGCGGCGGCGTTGGGCTGCTCCAGCTACCCTCCCTGAGTATGCCCAATGCCAGACAAATTCGGATGCTGCAGCGACAGCACCAACCAACGACAATTATTCCCCCCCCCCCCCCCCCCCCCCCCCCCCCCCCCCCCCCCCCATCATTCTGCCAGCTGTCCTCGACATTATGCCCATTCTGGACAAGCTGCAGAATGACCCGAGGGTGGGCAACAATAGCTATCACACCAAGCTCATCAGCCGCAATGGTGTCCGTATCCAGGCCCGCGACATGGCTACCAGGGATGCCATCATGGCAATCCTGGGCGATGGCGGCGGCAACGAGGCGATGACTGGCCACTACACACACCAGCACAAGAGTGACCGTGGGCTACGGATCGTCGTGCGAGATCTCCACCACTCCACAAGCACCCAACTAATAACAAATCAGATGGCCGAACTGGGCTATTCAGTTAAATTTATTAGAGCCATTAAAGCGAGATCCGATGGACAGCCACTCGACCAGTTCGAGTTGGAGATAGCCCCAAGCCGGATGAAAGCCACCACGATGTCCTCCAATTAACCCAGCTGGGCAACCAGTTGGTGATCGTTGAGAGGCAGGCCAAGCCGGTGGACCCAGCCCAGTGCCACAGATGTCAGGCTTTTAAGCACACCCGCACCTACTGCAGGCGTTCATTCGTCTGTATGAAGTGTGCGGGTGCCCACGCGTCCACGGCATGTGCCAAGCCAAGGGCAGACGCTCCTAAATGCGCCAATTGCCAGGGCGCCCACATCAGCGCCTACAAGGGATGTCCGGCATTCAAGGCAGCAAGGGGCCGCCTTCTGTCGCACCGAGTGGCCATGCAGGAGTTGCGTCGCAAGCGCAGCTCGCTTCTGCAGCCATTGCCAGAGCAGCAGCCACCAGCAAAAACAACACCAGCACATCCAGGGCGCCGACAGCAGCAGCAACAGCCAGCTCAAACGCCAGCCAATCCCTGGCAGGCAGCATGGACGCCACTCAATGTCTCCTCTCCTGGGCGACGAAGAGGACAACAACATCAGCAGAAGCAGAAGCAGCAACAGCCAATACAGACAAAAAAACAGACGCCTGCTGCCTCTGGCCCACGCACTGGGCGACGACGTCCAGAGCAGCCATTGAGCCGTTCCCAGGCACAACAGCAGCAGCTACAGCAGCTGTCAACATCAGCGACAGCAGCAGCAGCAGCTTGCCAACAACCGCTCCCGGCAGAAGATGCAGCCGAAACGCCAATCTTTCGAGGGATCCTGCAGCCAGGCACTGTTGGAGAATACGCAGAGGAGGACGCGATTGGAAAAGAGGCTGGAAGTGATGATGTCACTACTCACCTCGCTCATCCAATCCCAGGCAGTTGCCGTTCCAGCAGTTCCAGAAACATCGGAAAATCCACCAACAATGGCAGCAGCAACAGTGGTTGCCCCAGCTCCAGCAGCCAGGCGGTCAAAGAAACCACCACGATCACAGCCACCACAAAAAACGTTAGGGCCAACGCCAGCCGCCATTTCAGAGACGGATCCTGAAATGGATGAAGAAAATGATGACGATGAGATGTGGACAGATGACCTCTCCATGGATGACATTAAGGCCTACGCCCGCAACATGAGGTACCATCTTGACAACCAGATATCCTGGAACGCTGTGTACTAATTGGACACATCTCAATCTCTGCCACTGCATTGGATTAAATGACAAATGCATATCACTCGCATGCCACAACAAAAATGAACAACGGACGCTGCCGACATCAAAGCCATTAAATAAAACATAAACGAATAAAAATGCTGCCATACACACTTGCAAAATCATACGGCCGGACAAATTCAAGTCGAATGCAGTGCGTTGGTGATTGCTAGAATAGCCAAAAACAGACACACACACACACAAACACCCATTACACTTGGGCGGCCGGACCTGTGCCGTTCGAGTTATGTGTGTCGTGTCCGCCATCGTCCTTAGTTGGTGACCGGATCCAGTGCCATGGCATTCAGAGTGCCCTATGGTCCTGGAAAAGGAAAAATCCATCAGCCACACATACGATTAAAAAGGGCTCTCAAAATAATTACCGCCAGCCATTCAGACACACACACACAAACATCCATTACACTTGGGCGGCCGGACCTGTGCCGTTTGAGTAGGTGTGTCATGTCCGCCCCCGACCTTAGTTGGTGGCCGGATCCAGTGCCATGGCATACAGAGTGCCCTATGGTCCTGGAAAAAGAAAAAAATCCATCAGCCACACATATGATTAAAAAGGGCTCTCAAAATACTTACCGCCAGCCATTCAGACACACACACACAAACATCCATTACACTTGGGCGGCCGGACCTGTGCCGTTCGAGTTATGTGTGTCGTGTCCGCCATCGTCCTTAGTTGGTGGCCGGATCCAGTGCCATGGCATTCAGAGTGCCCTATGGTCCTGGAAAAGGAAAAATCCATCAGCCACACATACGATTAAAAAGGGCTCTCAAAATACTTACCGCCAGCCATTCAGACACACACACACAAACATCCATTACACTTGGGCGGCCGGACCTGTGCCGTTCGAGTAGGTGTGTCGTGTCCGCCATCGTCCTTAGTTGGTGGCCGGATCCAGTGCCATGGCATTCAGAGTGCCCTATGGTCCTGGAAAAGGAAAAATCCATCAGCCACACATACGATTAAAAAGGGCTCTCAAAATACTTACCGCCAGCCATTCAGACACACACACACAAACATCCATTACACTTGGGCGGCCGGACCTGTGCCGTTCGAGTAGGTGTGTCGTTGTCCGCCATTGCCCACAGCTGGTGGCCGGACCAGTGCCACTCGCTCTACACTAGGGCCACAATTGCCGACGCACACACACACTCACATACCTGGAAAAAAATACCCGAAATTAGCTCAAGCTCTTGCTGACACCGCGTGCTCACCTGGGAGGATCGAGTCTCCCCCCGACTGGCTTCTGATCCGGGCTGCGCGTTGCACTTCCACGGTCACCCAAAGGGGGCAGGGGCGCTGGGGCCCACCGTGAGTGCTTTGGACGGCGCTTTTCACTCGTCACTTGGAGTTTCCCACCTTTTTTCATCCTTTCTCTCCTTTGGGCCGGTTCTCCCGTTCTTCTTCTTCACTTCAGGCCTCGCAGCTGATCGACTGGGGTACCAGGGCTGGATAGTGCAGGCCACTAACCAGCTGATCGACTGCAGTGCGGTGAAGGGGCACTAGGTGCCAAAGCATCCAGCCCTCGACAGAGACCGCTGCGGAAGATAACTGCGCCCACAGCAGCTAGCTTCTGTCAGCGATCGCACCTGAGGGAAGGTACTGCCTAACTCCTAGGCGGGATCACTTGCAAACCGCACACACACCTACGCATAAGTTCCATCCCAAACTCACACGCGTGGAGGAATCCCGTGGCCGGGGCGCGGACCCTGGAGGCCCTGAGAGATGTTCCCCCGAATCCTGCTTCGCCGGTGGCACACTTGGCCGACGAAGCAAAATTCGCTACAAGCCAAGGAGCAATGGCTTTCCAAAAAGCCTCAAAGGTGGCCCGAACACCGCCACAAGCAGCTTTAGCACCGCCAATGAAGCAGAGCTCGTTGCACAGCTTTGCCAGTGGGGCCACGCAGGACGGCGGCAAGGGCACTGATACTCTGAAGAGGCCGAGGGACCCCTCTACACCATCGAGTAGCGGGAGAAAAACCCCCCCAAGCGAAGCAGGAACTGCTTACAGGACATAGACGAGATGGGCGCAATCCTGGACGACCTACTCTATCAGATGAACGAGAAGGGCCAGAGGTCGATCCACATGGCCATCAAGAAGATGGTAGCACGCATGAAGGAGTTGCAAGTGGAAGTCAAATCCCATCTGCAGGCGCCAGAGGATAAAAGGGCAGCGCCAGGAGGATGCCAGTGCCATGATCACACTGCAGGCCCAACTGGCCCCCTACCCAGGATGACCAAGCCCAGTGCGACTAAGGCGCCGCAAACGGCATCAGGAGCCCACAAGAGCGAGGCAACACCCCGAACTGAGGAGAAGAGCGCGCGCGGAAGGCCCAGGCAAGGACACCAAGCTGACGCCACTCGACAAGAGGAAACCAAGATGCAGTGCGGCAAGGCGGAAGACACCAACCCTACACAGAAGTGGAGTGAGGTGAGAGGCAGGCGTGCGAAAAACAAGCAGACAGGCCGACCAGACGCAGTGCTGGTCAAATGCACCGAGGAGGCATCATACGCCGACATCCTCAAACTGGTGAAGGCAGCACCAACGCTCCAGAGCCTCAAAAACAAGGTTCAGGGCATCAGGAAGACAGCCTCGGGCGAGCTGCTTCTAAGGATGCAACAATCCTCAGACCCCGCCACCCAGGAGCTGCAGATGGCCATCCAGGCAGCGCTTGGGGACAAGGCAGCCGTGAAGGCCATGCAGGAGACAGTCGCGGTTGAGGTACTCAACATAGACGAGCTCACGACAGGCGACGAGGTATGTGAGGCCATAGCTGCAGCGATCGACGGCGACTTAACACAAGGAGCAGTGCCGTACATGCGGAAAGCATATGGCGCAACGCAGGTAGCTACGCTGAACCTTCAGCCCGCACTCGCAAAGAAGCTCCTGGAGCTTGAAGTGGTTTGAAAGAGTAACGTATAAAAAAAAAGGTATAAATACTGGGATCCACAAAAGGGAACATTTGGAAAAGTACCAAGAAGGGATATTGGTCTCCCTATGTTACTCAACTTTGCCGCCTCAATTCAAGTTAAAAGGTAAACGAAGGAGAGCGGTTTTTTTTCTGTTTTTTTGAGTTGAAACTTGTAAAATAATTACGGCGTCAAGTCAAAAATGGAGGATTCTCAAGTTTAACGCTGTACTGGGGGGTCTCAGGACTGTGCAGATCTAGCCTCGGTCTCTTGGAAGAAAAACTGTTGGCGAAGACAGACGTGCTATTTTTGTCCAGTCCAAGTATAAAGAAAAGTATAAAGAATAAAAACCGGGAAAAGATCTTAACAGCTGAATACAGCAAAAAGAAAGAAATATTGGGCGTTTATAAAGTAAAAGTGTGTTAAGAGCCAATATCAATTGGTATGTATTTCAGCGTCGCTAATATACACCACATACACTCGTGGCGTAGGGTAGTGCTTTTTTTTATTGTAGGAAATTAATTTTTCAGATTGGCGGTTAGGACCGGCTTAAACTTCGGGCAATCGTTTGGGTACCTGTCTGAACCCCAATACGAAAGCTCGCAACAACAATTTCCCCGATATTAGGGCCTCCGCCCGCGGCAAGGGACTTATGCTCCTCGCCCAACTATAGCTCCGTACCAAAAATTCCCAGCGCTAGGCCGAGCAGCACAAAGCGGGAGGCGTAAAAGATCGGCTCATCAGTCGCTTTGCGGGCGCGAGCCACTTATGTGTCACGGACCCGCGATATATTGGAGGCCGTCCAATTCTGCGGAAATTATTAAAGCTATGTAAACGGTCAGCCAATTTCTACCCGAAATATAGATCTGGGTCTCGACCTATTTTCGTTTCCCCATACGAAGTGCCGAGGAGTGCCCAGATGTGAAGCCGGCGGCAACGACTGTCGTTTTTTTTATATCCATCAGTGTAACCGCTGATTCCTATTTTTATGCTATAGTGTCATTAGTGTAATTAGCTTAGTAAATTTCTTTTGGTTGTGTTTTTAAATTCTGTTCGGAAGAAATAGCAAGTGGAATGTGTGACAGGGGGAAAGTGAACAACGGTTAAACGGCAAAGGAGAGCGTGAGTTTTTTTTTTTGTAAAAGTATTTCTCCAGCTTTCGTTTTAGGAACGTTGCCGCAGTCCATGGAAGCGCTTTCATCGCTGTTTCAACGCATTTATTAAAACAAATCAAAGGAAGGCCGTAAGTGATCCCAAAACATAAAGATAAAATATTGGAGTTTGTTTGTTATGAGCAACTATTTATTGCATGACCGAAAAAAAAAAACCTCACGTAGTCAGGGGCTTCGTCGCTTAAGAGAGGCTGTGCGCTCTCCCTTATGCCCTGCTGGCAACCATAAGCGCTTACGCCGCGCATAAGAACCAGCCCTCTTAAGAACAAGGCACAAAAGGGAAGATGCGAGGCTGGTCGCTCTGACGTTCTTTTATGCTTTCTACTTGCGGTTGCTTTCGCTAATGCACTTGAATAACTGACCTGCCATAACGATCGCGGCGCACAGTTTTTACATTCCCTTTTGCATATTTATTTATTATTATTATCTATTTGCCTAACATAAAAGCTGGAGATATGTACCCTTCCCTTCTTTCAATTTGTAAGTTAAATTTCAATCTAAAGTGTATTATTAAGAGTTAATCATTTATTAGTTTACTAGTGCGATGCGTGTGCTATTGCTCAATATGAAATATAGGATTTAACATGAATCGGGGCTAGAGTTCTATATGCGGGGACCATGCTGGGCAAAGGAGGGTAATGGGGTTGGATAGGAGGATGTAAGAGCCTTCTTTATGGGATCACCGGATGAACCGGGAGCGGTGATCATGGTAGGGTGGGCATGAGTGGTCACAACAACACCGTGGCACGACTTGTATGTGTGTATGTGTCCGTATGTGTGTAGTTAGGTGTATTTGCTCTTGTACATATTTGTGTCGATACTTCGCTTGCACGTGAAATTTTAATGAACGCTACTGTGTCAGTATTATGATTGTTGGAGTAGAGCTGTGTCCCGTCCGTTCTGGGAAATAAAAAAACCCCCCATTTCTTGCCGATGAGACGGAAGCCGGAACAAGCACGTGCCCGGACGGGAGACGAACCATCACCTGCTCAGCCTTCCGTGAAGGTTTGGTAATATCCAATATGCTACAGTTAGTTTATTATTTGGCGCCCAACTTGGGGCCCGAGTTGTCGCAACTGACAACAAACCGGCAAGGCCCAAATGATTGTGAAAATTGTGGAATGTAGATGTGACCTTACATTCCCAACCAGTATCGGGACAGATGTGTCTTTCTAGTTGTCATTCTGTTTTGTTTGTTTTGGCTTTATCACTTTATGCTGGATCAGCGCAGTGGGTTATTAAATTATTGCCACCGTTGTAAGTGACCAACCGGGCTCCTAGGATGCAGGCCGGAATGATGAGTACATATAAAACCGGTACCACCCCGATGCATCGAGCTTATTACTATTCGTTTCGTTCTTTCTTTCTTTATTCGTTTGTCTTCCTTTCCTTCCTGTTCCTTCTGGCCAATGCTGGAGGAATGCTCCTTTTTTTTCGGTTTGGATTATCCGATCAGGAACGGTGGGTGAAAGGCCTCAATTTGCCAGGAAGGAGTTGTGAATGGACTCATACTCATCGGGCTGGGTATCTGGTATCGTTGGATGGAAACGTGGTATAAAACTATTACCCACCGCGAAAGACCCGGACCGCCTATAGCTACGAGTTGTGGGTTATTATTAATTTCTTTATGCATGTAGTTGAGTAAATGTAGTACATGGGAAACATCATACACATACACACACATAGATATACCCTATTATTCCCTTTGACTTAAGCATGGTCCTAGCAGATTGTTTTTTTTGTTTGATACTGTATTTTTTTTTTTTTTTTTTATTATTTTCTTAAATTTTATTTATCTATTTAATTACTTTATTATTATATTTTATATTTTATATTATGCCCGTATTTGGCAGTTGCGAGAATTTAGCAGACGAAGACTTACAAGAAAGTGTTTGCTTGATCTGCCAGGTTATGTTGGCAAATTTGGCTCAGCTCCTTACCACGTCTTGTGGTCACACTTTCCATAGGGCCTGTTTTGGCGCACAAGTGGGTTCTAAGAAGGTTTGTCCTGTCTGCAAAACGTCTTTTCAGTCATCGACGTTGAATTTATTAGACGAAACTGCTGGGGATACCGTCGGTACCTTATTGGTACCAAAAATGCCTGATACAAGGAGTAAAGCCCATGTGGGGGCTCCACAGGGAGCTTCGATGTCTGCTTCGGCCAATCAGCCGCAAACTAGGGAAGCTGGTCCGCCAGTGGTGGTAGCTCCGCCGCCTAGTAACGAGCTTCAGCGAATGATAGCCGAAGCCATGGCTGAAGCCTCGTTGACACAAACCGAGATGCTAAGCAATGCGATCGCTAATGGTTTTCAAGGTATTCTCAGCTCTCTCATGGGCCAATTGGCAAATACAGCGGATGTTCCTTCGAGGGATAACCAAGCTGGAGAAGGATCGGCACGTCGGCCGACACCTTTGCCCGGGTTTCAGGGTTTCGAAACAGCCAGCAGGAATTCCCCCATGAGTGTGGATATTCGACCAGAGCGTGTTAGTCAAATTTTAGTCAATTGGAAGCTTAGGTTCTCTGGGCGGACTGGAATTTCCGTCGACGATTTCATTTATCGGGTAGAAGCGCTCACGATCCAAACATTGGACGGGAATTTCGAGTTGCTTTCGAGATACGTGAGCAATCTCTTTGAGGGAAGTGCCAGTGACTGGTATTGGCGCTACCATAAGAGTGTTAGGACGGTCGTTTGGGCCGACCTTAAATCTTCATTGTTAGTACGATTCAAGGATGCGAGGACAGACGTCAACATTCGAGCTGCAATAGACCGAAGGAAGCAGAAGGAGAACGAATCATTTGATGAGTTCTACGAAGCGATTGTCCGACTGGCAGATACCCTGACAACGCCCTTGTCAGAAGGTTCCCTGATGGAGTTACTCCGATCCAATTTATTGCCGGAGATACAGCATGAACTGCTATATGAAAAGATCTTTAGCATTGCACAGTTAAGACACTTGGTGAAGACTCGGGAACTGTTCATGCAAACTGTTGGTAAAGATCCGGTGGCTAGACCACGACCAGCACCAAGACGGTTCGTTCACGCGGTAGACAGCCCAGGGCAAGAGGAGTCAGACGAAAGTGATGGGGAGATAGCAGCGTTTAACTTAGTCTGTTGGAACTGCCGTGGTAATGGTCATCGCTACCAGGATTGCGTAGCAGAGCGAGTAGTTTTTTGCTATGGGTGTGGCCAGCCTGACACTTACAAGCCGTCGTGCCAAAAATGCCAAGCAACAAAAAACACCCAAGTGCGTGCACCCTTGAAAAGTGCACGCAGACCATCAGCGTCCAAAGCGACGAACACCGAGTAGCGATAGAAGCTGCTACGCAATTCCCAATCCCAATAGTAAACAATAATTTAACCATAGTTAATAAGAAAATAACACAGGAAGAAAAAGAGGATAGGGAGTCTAAACGGAAGGCACGAGCTAAAGTACGTCGGGAAGAATTTGTCAGAAATCTAAAGTTAGAGAAAAAAGCTCTGGTATCGTCAATAATATCAGAATATCTCAGGCCATATGCAGAGGTCACATTATTAGACAGAAAGCTTGTTGGATTAATGGATACAGGGGCATCTATTAGTTGCATTGGTGGAGATTTGGCCAGCGAGCTGCTTGAAAGCCAATTTCAATTTAAGCCCATGACATCCACAGTTCGGACAGCGGGTGGGCAGTCTCAGAGAGTGGTGGGGAAGCTTAAAGCGGAAGTGGGCTATAAAGGTGTTACCAGGTCTGTTACCCTATACATCGTTCCAACCCTAACGCAGCCTCTGTATCTGGGCATTAACTTTTGGACCGAATTTGGCTTATTGCCAGCCGATTTGTATCCACAAGGAAGTGCTAATGACACGGTGAACCATTGCGATGAGGTGTGGAATCCAGAAAACCAACGTCCTTTATCGGAGGTGCAACGAGAACAACTGAATAGAACCATTCAGTGTCTTCCGTCTTTCGCGGATAATGGTTTAGGAAAAACCACGTTGTTGTCCCATGTAATAGATGTAGGGGAGGCAAAGCCCACAAAACAACGACACTATGCAGTGTCCCCAGCTATCGAGAAATTAATGTATGAGAAGTTGGATCGCATGTTAGCGCTAGGGGCCATCGAAGAATCCAACAGTGCGTGGTCTTGTCCGGTAGTACTCGTCCGGAAGCCGGAGAAGGTTCGTCTTTGTATAGACAGCCGCAAGGTGAACGAGGGGACGCGGAAGGACGCGTATCCCATGCCGCTCATAGATGGGATCTTAAGCCGGTTACCAAAGGCAGAATACATAACTAGCCTCGACCTGAAAGATGCCTACTGGCAAATACCGCTAGAAGAAGGTTCTAGGGATAAAACAGCATTCACAGTGCCTGGACGGCCGCTTTACCAGTTTAAAGTTATGCCGTTTGGGCTTACCAATGCGCCGTCTACTATGTCCAAACTTATGGACCGCATTATTCCAGCCAATCTTCGAAACGAAGTGTTTATATACTTGGATGACCTGCTTATAGTGTCAGACACCTTTGAAAGGCATCTGAGTGTGTTAAAAGTAGTAGCAGAGAAGCTGTCTGCAGCGGGGCTTACAATTAATATACAGAAGAGCAAGTTCTGTGTGCCTGAGGTCCGCTATCTGGGGCATGTAGTGGGTCACGGTATTATAGGCATGGACTTGGACAAAATAGAGGCCATTAAGGAATATCCTGCTCCGAAGTCGGTGAAACAGTTGCGTCGATGAAGGCGAGGGCGATGAAGTACCAATTGCGTTTATGTCACGAAAATTGAATAAGTGCCAACGTGCTTACTCGGTGACGGAAAAGGAATGCTTAGCTGCCATTCTGAGCATTAAGAAATTTCGCGCTTATGTAGAGGGACATCAATTTACGGTGATAACCGACCATCCCTCCTTGAAGTGGCTGATGTCCCAATCAGATCTGAGTAGCAGACTGGCCAGATGGGCTTTGAAGCTTCAGGGTATTCCTTTAATATTAGCCACCGAAAAGGGTCTCGAAACATCGTTCCAGACGCCTTGTCTCGGGTCTTTTCCCCAGATTTGTCAGAGATCGAACCAGAAGAAAGGATCGATTTGGAGTCGGAGCACTTTAGTTCGACGGATTACGTTTCCCTTAGGGCTAAAGTAGCGAGTAGTCAGGCTCAGATGCCAGATGTAAAGGTGGTAGGCATGCATATATATCGTCGCACCGAGCACGCAACAGGCGAAAGGGTAGCGGATGAGCTCTGTTGGAAAATTTGGATTCCCAAGGGGCTCATAGATTCGGTCCTAAAAAAGGCCCACGAGCACGCCCTATCTGCACACGGAGGCATAAATAAAACGCTCGAAAAGGTTCGGCGCTACTATTATTGGCCGACGTTGTTAAAAGATGTCAAAGAGTTCATAAACCGGTGTGAAATTTGTAAGTGTACTAAGCATCCAAAGAGACCTTTAAGACCGCCACTAGCAAAAACGGGGGAAACAGAACGGTTCTTCCAGAAGCTCTACGTAGATTTTCTGGGACCGTATCCTAGAAGTGGTAGTGGGAATGTCGGGATATTTGTGGTGTTAGATCATTTTTCCAAATTTCCGTTTATTAAACCCGTAAGAAAATTTACCGCCGACGCCATCGGACCATACATTGAGGAACAATTTTTTGCTTGCTGCAGAAGTATGGCATAGAGCACGCTTACACCGCCGTTTACGCTCCGCAGGCTAACGCGTCCGAGCGAGTTAACAGATCTATCTTGGCAGCAATCAAAGCCTACATAAATACTGACCAAGGTAACTGGGATGAGCAGCTCAGCAGTGTAGCATGTGCGTTAAGATCGGCTGTGCACAGTGCCGTAAAGGCGAGTCCATACCAGTTGGCGTTTGGGCAACAGATGATCACGAATGGTACCACGTATCAGTTGTTGAGGCAGCTAGAGATGTTAGAAGATCGTTGCGTGCATTTTTCTAGGGACGACTCATTTGACCTGATGCGTGGCACGGCAAAGGAGGCAATGAGGGCTCAGCACGAACGAAATGAAAAGACGTATAACCTTCGAAGTAAGGAGGTATCATTCAGAGTGGGACAGGAGGTTTACCGTCGAAATTTCCAGCAAAGTAATTTCGTGAAAGGATTTAATGCCAAGTTGGCTCCCGTTTTTGTGAAGTCCCGGGTAAGGCGACAGTTGGGTCAAGCCTATTACGAGCTAGAGGATCTGCAAGGACGTCTGATCGGCAAATTCCATGCCAAAGATATCAAACAGTAGCACCATGGTTAAAAATCGCTCTAAGTGGGAATCACCCTTTTGGTCCTTCTTCCCCAAAGTGTGATTTTGGTAGGGGGATTTGAAGTGGTTTGAAAGAGTAACGTATAAAAAAAAGGTATAAATACTGGGATCCACAAAAGGGAACATTTGGAAAAGTACCAAGAAGGGATATTGGTCTCCCTATGTTACTCAACTTTGCCGCCTCAATTCAAGTTAAAAGGTAAACGAAGGAGAGCGGTTTTTTTTCTGTTTTTTTGAGTTGAAACTTGTAAAATAATTACGGCGTCAATTCGAAAATGGAGGATTCTCAAGTTTAACGCTGTACTGGGGGGTCTCAGACTGTGCAGATCTAGCCTCGGTCTCTTGGAAGAAAAACTGTTGGCGAAGACAGACGTGCTATTTTTGTCCAGTCCAAGTATAAAGAAAAAAAAAGAGGAATAAAAACCGGGAAAAGATCTTAACAGCTGAATACAGCAAAAAGAAAGAAATATTGTGCGTTTATAAAGTAAAAGTGTGTTAAGTGCCAATCTCAATTGGTATGTATTTCAGCGTCGCTAATATACACCACATACACTCGTGGCGTAGGGTAGTGCTTTTTTTTTATTGTAGGAAATTAATTTTTCAGATTGGCGGTTAGGACCGGCTTAAACTTCGGGCAATCGTTTGGGTACCTGTCTGAACCCCAATACGAAAGCTCGCAACAACAATTTCCCCGATATTAGGGCCTCCGCCCGCGGCAAGGGACTTATGCTCCTCGCCCAACTACAGCTCCGTACCAAAAATTCCCAGCGCTAGGCCGAGCAGCACAAAGCGGGAGGCGTAAAAGATCGGCTCATCAGTCGCTTTGCGGGCGCGAGCCACTTATGTGTCACGGACCCGCGATATATTGGAGGCCGTCCAATTCTGCGGAAATTATTAAAGCTATGTAAACGGTCAGCCAATTTCTACCCGAAATATAGATCTGGGTCTCGACCTATTTTCGTTTCCCCATACGAAGTGCCGAGGAGTGCCCAGATGTGAAGCCGGCGGCAACGACTGTCGTTTTTTTTATATCCATCAGTGTAACCGCTGATTCCTATTTTTATGCTATAGTGTCATTAGTGTAATTAGCTTAGTAAATTTCTTTTGGTTGTGTTTTTAAATTCTGTTCGGAAGAAATAGCAAGTGGAATGTGTGACAGGGCGAAAGTGAACAACGGTTAAACGGCAGAGGAGAGCGTGAGTTTTTTTTTTTGTAAAAGTATTTCTCCAGCTTTCGTTTTAGGAACGTTGCCGCAGTCCATGGAAGCGCTTTCATCGCTGTTTCAACGCATTTATTAAAACAAATCAAAGGAAGGCCGTAAGTGATCCCAAAACATAAAGATAAAATATTGGAGTTTGTTTGTTATGAGCAACTATTTATTGCATGACCGAAAAAAAAAAACCTCACGTAGTCAGGGGCTTCGTCGCTTAAGAGAGGCTGTGCGCTCTCCCTTATGCCCTGCTGGCAACCATAAGCGCTTACGCCGCGCATAAGAACCAGCCCTCTTAAGAACAAGGCACAAAAGGGAAGATGCGAGGCTGGTCGCTCTGACGTTCTTTTATGCTTTCTACTTGCGGTTGCTTTCGCTAATGCACTTGAATAACTGACCTGCCATAACGATCGCGGCGCACAGTTTTTACATTCCCTTTTGCATATTTATTTATTATTATTATCTATTTGCCTAACATAAAAGCTGGAGATATGTACCCTTCCCTTCTTTCAATTTGTAAGTTAAATTTCAATCTAAAGTGTATTATTAAGAGTTAATCATTTATTAGTTTACTAGTGCGATGCGTGTGCTATTGCTCAATATGAAATATAGGATTTAACATGAATCGGGGCTAGAGTTCTATATGCGGGGACCATGCTGGGCAAAGGAGGGTAATGGGGTTGGATAGGAGGATGTAAGAGCCTTCTTTATGGGATCACCGGATGAACCGGGAGCGGTGATCATGGTAGGGTGGGCATGAGTGGTCACAACAACACCGTGGCACGACTTGTATGTGTGTATGTGTCCGTGTGTGTGTAGTTAGGTGTATTTGCTCTTGTACATATTTGTGTCGACACTTCGCTTGCACGTGAAATTTTAATGAACGCTACTGTGTCAGTATTATGATTGTTGGAGTAGAGCTGTGTCCCGTCCGTTCTGGGAAATAAAAAAACCCCCCCATTTCTTGCCGATGAGACGGAAGCCGGAACAAGCACGTGCCCGGACGGGAGACGAACCATCACCTGCTCAGCCTTCCGTGAAGGTTTGGTAATATCCAATATGCTACAGTTAGTTTATTATTTGGCGCCCAACGTGGGGCCCGAGTTGTCGCAACTGACCACAAACCGGCAAGGCCCAAATGATTGTGAAAATTGTGGAATGTAGATGTGACCTTACATTCCCAACCAGTATCGGGACAGATGTGTCTTTCTAGTTGTCATTCTGTTTTGTTTGTTTTGGCTTTATCACTTTATGCTGGATCAGCGCAGTGGGTTATTAAACTATTGCCACCGTTGTAAGTGACCGACCGGGCTCCTAGGATGCAGGCCGGAATGATGAGTACATATAAAACCGGTACCACCCCGATGCATCGAGCTTATTACTATTCGTTTCGTTCTTTCTTTCTTTATTCGTTTGTCTTCCTTTCCTTCCTGTTCCTTCTGGCCAATGCTGGAGGAATGCTCCTTTTTTTTCGGTTTGGATTATCCGATCAGGAACGGTGCGTGAAAGGCCTCAATTTGCCAGGAAGGAGTTGTGAATGGACTCATACTCATCGGGCTGGGTATCTGGTATCGTTGGATGGAAACGTGGTATAAAACTATTACCCACCGCGAAAGACCCGGACCGCCTATAGCTACGAGTTGTGGGTTATTATTAATTTCTTTATGCATGTAGTTGAGTAAATGTAGTACATGGGAAACATCATACACATACACACACATAGATATACCCTATTATTCCCTTTGACTTAAGCATGGTCCTAGCAGATTGTTTTTTTTGTTTGATACTGTATTTATTTTTTTTTTATTATTTTCTTAAATTTTATTTATCTATTTAATTACTTTATTATTATATTTTATATTTTATATTATGCCCGTATTTGGCAGTTGCGAGAATTTAGCAGACGAAGAATTACAAGAAAGTGTTTGCTTGATCTGCCAGGCTCAGGTGGAATATTTGGCTCAGCTCCTTACCACGTCTTGTGGTCACACTTTCCATAGGGCCTGTTTTGGCGCACAAGTGGGTTCTAAGAAGGTTTGTCCTGTCTGCAAAACGTCTTTTCAGTCATCGACGTTGAATTTATTAGACGAAACTGCTGGGGATACCGTCGGAACCTTATTGGTACCAAAAATGCCTGATACAAGGAGTAAAGCCCATGTGGGGGCTCCACAGGGAGCTTCGATGTCTGCTTCGGCCAATCAGCCGCAAACTAGGGAAGCTGGTCCGCCAGTGGTGGTAGCTCCGCCGCCTAGTAACGAGCTTCAGCGAATGATAGCCGAAGCCATGGCTGAAGCCTCGTTGACACAAACCGAGATGCTAAGCAATGCGATCGCTAATGGTTTTCAAGGTATTCTCAGCTCTCTCATGGGCCAATTGGCAAATACAGCGGATGTTCCTTCGAGGGATAACCAAGCTGGAGAAGGATCGGCACGACGGCCGACACCTTTGCCCGGGTTTCAGGGTTTCGAAACAGCCAGCAGGAATTCCCCCATGAGTGTGGATATTCGACCAGAGCGTGTTAGTCAAATTTTAGTCAATTGGAAGCTTAGGTTCTCTGGGCGGACTGGAATTTCCGTCGACGATTTCATTTATCGGGTAGAAGCGCTCACGATCCAAACATTGGACGGGAATTTCGAGTTGCTTTCGAGATACGTGAGCAATCTCTTTGAGGGAAGTGCCAGTGACTGGTATTGGCGCTACCATAAGAGTGTTAGGACGGTCGTTTGGGCCGACCTTAAATCTTCATTGTTAGTACGATTCAAGGATGCGAGGACAGACGTCAACATTCGAGCTGCAATAGACCGAAGGAAGCAGAAGGAGAACGAATCATTTGATGAGTTCTACGAAGCGATTGTCCGACTGGCAGATACCCTGACAACGCCCTTGTCAGAAGGTTCCCTGATGGAGTTACTCCGATCCAATTTATTGCCGGAGATACAGCATGAACTGCTATATGAAAAGATCTTTAGAATTGCACAGTTAAGACACTTGGTGAAGACTCGGGAACTGTTCATGCAAACTGTTGGTAAAGATCCGGTGGCTAGACCACGACCAGCACCAAGACGGTTCGTTCACGCGGTAGACAGCCCAGGGCAAGAGGAGTCAGACGAAAGTGATGGGGAGATAGCAGCGTTCAACTTAGTCTGTTGGAACTGCCGTGGTAATGGTCATCGCTACCAGGATTGCGTAGCAGAGCGAGTAGTTTTTTGCTATGGGTGTGGCCAGCCTGACACTTACAAGCCGTCGTGCCAAAAATGCCAAGCAACAAAAAACACCCAAGTGCGTGCACCCTTGAAAAGTGCACGCAGACCATCAGCGTCCAAAGCGACGAACACCGAGTAGCGATAGAAGCTGCTACGCAATTCCCAATCCCAATAGTAAACAATAATTTAACCATAGTTAATAAGAAAATAACACAGGAAGAAAAAGAGGATAGGGAGTCTAAACGGAAGGCACGAGCTAAAGTACGTCGGGAAGAATTTGTCAGAAATCTAAAGTTAGAGAAAAAAGCTCTGGTATCGTCAATAATATCAGAATATCTCAGGCCATATGCAGAGGTCACATTATTAGACAGAAAGCTTGTTGGATTAATGGATACAGGGGCATCTATTAGTTGCATTGGTGGAGATTTGGCCAGCGAGCTGCTTGAAAGCCAATTTCAATTTAAGCCCATGACATCCACAGTTCGGACAGCGGGTGGGCAGTCTCAGAGAGTGGTGGGGAAGCTTAAAGCGGAAGTGGGCTATAAAGGTGTTACCAGGTCTGTTACCCTATACATCGTTCCAACCCTAACGCAGCCTCTGTATCTGGGCATTAACTTTTGGACCGAATTTGGCTTATTGCCAGCCGATTTGTATCCACAAGGAAGTGCTAATGACACGGTGAACCATTGCGATGAGGTGTGGAATCCAGAAAACCAACGTCCTTTATCGGAGGTGCAACGAGAACAACTGAATAGAACCATTCAGTGTCTTCCGTCTTTCGCGGATAATGGTTTAGGAAAAACCACGTTGTTGTCCCATGTAATAGATGTAGGGGAGGCAAAGCCCACAAAACAACGACACTATGCAGTGTCCCCAGCTATCGAGAAATTAATGTATGAGGAGTTGGATCGCATGTTAGCGCTAGGGGTCATCGAAGAATCCAACAGTGCGTGGTCTTGTCCGGTAGTACTCGTCCGGAAGCCGGAGAAGGTTCGTCTTTGTATAGACAGCCGCAAGGTGAACGAGGTGACTCGGAAGGACGCGTATCCCATGCCGCTCATAGATGGGATCTTAAGCCGGTTACCAAAGGCAGAATACATAACTAGCCTCGACCTGAAAGATGCCTACTGGCAAATACCGCTAGAAGAAGGTTCTAGGGATAAAACAGCATTCACAGTGCCTGGACGGCCGCTTTACCAGTTTAAAGTTATGCCGTTTGGGCTTACCAATGCGCCGTCTACTATGTCCAAACTTATGGACCGCATTATTCCAGCCAATCTTCGAAACGAAGTGTTTATATACTTGGATGACCTGCTTATAGTGTCAGACACCTTTGAAAGGCATCTGAGTGTGTTAAAAGTAGTAGCAGAGAAGCTGTCTGCAGCGGGGCTTACAATTAATATACAGAAGAGCAAGTTCTGTGTGCCTGAGGTCCGCTATCTGGGGCATGTAGTGGGTCACGGTATTATAGGCATGGACTTGGACAAAATAGAGGCCATTAAGGAATATCCTGCTCCGAAGTCGGTGAAACAGTTGCGTCGATTCTTGGGTATGACGGGATGGTACCACAAATTTATAAAGAATTTTGCGGCTATTGCGGCGCCTCTGACGGACGCCCTGGTCCGAAGAAGCAGAAGCTGCATTCACAGCTCTGAAGAACTCAATGTGTGAAGCTCCCGTCTTACACACACCGAATTTTGAAAAGCCTTTCTTTATCCACTGCGACGCTAGTCACTCAGGAGTAGGAGGGGTACTGATGCAGATAAACGAAGAGGGCGATGAAGTACCAATTGCGTTTATGTCACGAAAATTGAATAAGTGCCAACGTGCTTACTCGGTGACGGAAAAGGAATGCTTAGCTGCCATTCTGAGCATTAAGAAATTTCGCGCTTATGTAGAGGGACATCAATTTACGGTGATAACCGACCATGCCTCCTTGAAGTGGCTGATGTCCCAATCAGATCTGAGTAGCAGACTGGCCAGATGGGCTTTGAAGCTTCAGGGTATTCCTTTAATATTAGCCACCGAAAAGGGTCTCGAAACATCGTTCCAGACGCCTTGTCTCGGGTCTTTTCCCCAGATTTGTCAGAGATCGAACCAGAAGAAAGGATCGATTTGGAGTCGGAGCACTTTAGTTCGACGGATTACGTTTCCCTTAGGGCTAAAGTAGCGAGTAGTCAGGCTCAGATGCCAGATGTAAAGGTGGTAGGAATGCATATATATCGTCGCACCGAGCACGCAACAGGCGAAAGGGTAGCGGATGAGCTCTGTTGGAAAATTTGGATTCTGAAGGGGCTCATAGATTCGGTCCTAAAAAAGGCCCACGAGCACGCCCTATCTGCACACGGAGGCATAAATAAAACGCTCGAAAAGGTTCGGCGCTACTATTATTGGCCGACGTTGTTAAAAGATGTCAAAGAGTTCATAAACCGGTGTGAAATTTGTAAGTGTACTAAGCATCCAAATAGACCTTTAAGACCGCCACTAGCAAAAACGGGGGAAACAGAACGGTTCTTCCAGAAGCTCTACGTAGATTTTCTGGGACCGTATCCTAGAAGTGGTAGTGGGAATGTCGGGATATTTGTGGTGTTAGATCATTTTTCCAAATTTCCGTTTATTAAACCCGTAAGAAAATTTACCGCCGACGCCATCGGACCATACATTGAGGAACAATTTTTTGCTTGCTGCAGAAGTATGGCATAGAGCACGCTTACACCGCCGTTTACGCTCCGCAGGCTAACGCGTCCGAGCGAGTTAACAGATCTATCTTGGCAGCAATCAAAGCCTACATAAATACTGACCAAGGTAACTGGGATGAGCAGCTCAGCAGTGTAGCATGTGCGTTAAGATCGGCTGTGCACAGTGCCGTAAAGGCGAGTCCATACCAGTTGGCGTTTGGGCAACAGATGATCACGAATGGTACCACGTATCAGTTGTTGAGGCAGCTAGAGATGTTAGAAGATCGTTGCGTGCATTTTTCTAGGGACGACTCATTTGACCTGATGCGTGGCACGGCAAAGGAGGCAATGAGGGCTCAGCACGAACGAAATGAAAAGACGTATAACCTTCGAAGTAAGGAGGTATCATTCAGAGTGGGACAGGAGGTTTACCGTCGAAATTTCCAGCAAAGTAATTTCGTGAAAGGATTTAATGCCAAGTTGGCTCCCGTTTTTGTGAAGTCCCGGGTAAGGCGACAGTTGGGTCAAGCCTATTACGAGCTAGAGGATCTGCAAGGACGTCTGATCGGCAAATTCCATGCCAAAGATATCAAACAGTAGCACCATGGTTAAAAATCGCTCTAAGTGGGAATCACCCTTTTGGTCCTTCTTCCCCAAAGTGTGATTTTGGTAGGGGGGATTTGAAGTGGTTTGAAAGAGTAACGTATAAAAAAAGGTATAAATACTGGGATCCACAAAAGGGAACATTTGGAAAAGTACCAAGAAGGGATATTGGTCTCCCTATGTTACTCAACTTTGCCGCTTCAATTCAAGTTAAAAGGTAAACGAAGGAGAGCGGTTTTTTTTCTGTTTTTTTGAGTTGAAACTTGTAAAATAATTACGGCGTCAAGTCAAAAATGGAGGATTCTCAAGTTTAACGCTGTACTGGGGGGTCTCAGGACTGTGCAGATCTAGCCTCGGTCTCTTGGAAGAAAAACTATTGGCGAAGACAGACGTGCTATTTTTGTCCAGTCCAAGTATAAAGAAAAGTATAAAGAATAAAAACCGGGAAAAGATCTTAACAGCTGAATACACAAAAAGAAAGAAATATTGGGCGTTTATAAAGTAAAAGTGTGTTAAGTGCCAATCTCAATTGGTATGTATTTCAGCGTCGCTAATATACACCACATACACTCGTGGCGTAGGGTAGTGCTTTTTTTTTATTGTAGGAAATTAATTTTTCAGATTGGCGGTTAGTACCGGCTTAAACTTCGGGCAATCGTTTGGGTACCTGTCTGAACCCCAATACGAAAGCTCGCAACAACAATTTCCCCGATATTAGGGCCTCCGCCCGCGGCAAGGGACTTATGCTCCTCGCCCAACTACAGCACCGTACCAAAAATTCCCAGCGCTAGGCCGAGCAGCACAAAGCGGGAGGCGTAAAAGATCGGCTCATCAGTCGCTTTGCGGCGCGAGCCACTTATGTGTCACGGACCCGCGATATATTGGAGGCCGTCCAATTCTGCGGAAATTATTAAAGCTATGTAAACGGTCAGCCAATTTCTACCCGAAATATAGATCTGGGTCTCGACCTATTTTCGTTTCCCCATACGAAGTGCCGAGGAGTGCCCAGATGTGAAGCCGGCGGCAACGACTGTCGTTTTTTTTATATCCATCAGTGTAACCGCTGATTCCTATTTTTATGCTATAGTGTCATTAGTGTAATTAGCTTAGTAAATTTCTTTTGGTTGTGTTTTTAAATTCTGTTCGGAAGAAATAGCAAGTGGAATGTGTGACAGGGCGAAAGTGAACAACGGTTAAACGGCAGAGGAGAGCGTGAGTTTTTTTTTTGTAAAAGTATTTCTCCAGCTTTCGTTTTAGGAACGTTGCCGCAGTCCATGGAAGCGCTTTCATCGCTGTTTCAACGCATTTATTAAAACAAATCAAAGGAAGGCCGTAAGTGATCCCAAAACATAAAGATAAAATATTGGAGTTTGTTTGTTATGAGCAACTATTTATTGCATGACCGAAAAAAAAAACCTCACGTAGTCAGGGGCTTCGTCGCTTAAGAGAGGCTGTGCGCTCTCCCTTATGCCCTGCTGGCAACCATAAGCGCTTACGCCGCGCATAAGAACCAGCCCTCTTAAGAACAAGGCACAAAAGGGAAGATGCGAGGCTGGTCGCTCTGACGTTCTTTTATGCTTTCTACTTGCGGTTGCTTTCGCTAATGCACTTGAATAACTGACCTGCCATAACGATCGCGGCGCACAGTTTTTACATTCCCTTTTGCATATTTATTTATTATTATTATCTATTTGCATAACATAAAAGCTGGAGATATGTACCCTTCCCTTCTTTCAATTTGTAAGTTAAATTTCAATCTAAAGTGTATTATTAAGAGTTAATCATTTATTAGTTTACTAGTGCGATGCATGTGCTATTGCTCAATATGAAATATAGGATTTAACATGAATCGGGGCTAGAGTTCTATATGCGGGGACCATGCTGGGCAAAGGAGGGTAATGGGGTTGGATAGGAGGCTGTAAGAGCCTTCTTTATGGGATCACCGGATGAACCGGGAGCGGTGATCATGGTAGGGTGGGCATGAGTGGTCACAACAACACCGTGGCACGACTTGTATGTGTGTATGTGTCCGTGTGTGTGTAGTTAGGTGTATTTGCTCTTGTACATATTTGTGTCGATACTTCGCTTGCACGTGAAATTTTAATGAACGCTACTGTGTCAGTATTATGATTGTTGGAGTAGAGCTGTGTCCCGTCCGTTCTGGGAAATAAAAAACCCCCCCCATTTCTTGCCGATGAGACGGAAGCCGGAACAAGCACGGGCCCGGACGGGAGACGAACCATCACCTGCTCAGCCTTCCGTGAAGGTTTGGTAATATCCAATATGCTACAAGCTCGGAAAAGTTCGAATCGGCTGGGTTGTCTGCCGCGTGCGGCAACGGATTGCGCCAACCCGCTGCTTCAAGTGCATGGCCTATGGACACACTGCAGCCAGGTGCAGATCCAAGCGGCCTGTGTCAAGCAATGCATGCTACAAATGTGGTGGGGAGGGGCACAAGCACAACCAGTGCAACAACCCGCCAATGTGCATACTATGCGCTGGCAAGCCAGGAGACGTCCGCTCAGCAGCCCACTCGGCCCTCAGCCGCAGCTGCCCTGAGTATAAGAAGGCACTAGCAAAACTGGTTGATGGTTAAGCTCCTGCAGCTCAACCTAAACCACTGCCGAGCTGCTCAGGATCTGTTGGCGCAAACAGTCCTGGAGCAGAAGATCGACATAGCGCTACTCAGCGAGCCGTACGGCAAAAAACACGAAGGAGTCTGGCAGCAAAGCTCAGACGGAGGAGCAGCAATCTGGAGCTGTGGCCCACAACCAGGCCAGCTTACCCACAGAGCATCCAGAGTGGGATATGTGAGAGCTAAGCACAGTGGGACTTTTGTCTACAGCTGCTACATAGCACCAAGGTTCACGCAGCAGGAGTATGAGGCGATCATCAGCAACATCGCTAACGACGCACGAGGCAAATCGCCGGTCCTGATAGCGGGCGACTTTAACGCCTGGGCCACGACTTGGGGCAGCGCCAAGAACACACCCCGTGGGACATCGCTCCTGGACGAGCTTGCAAGCCTGAACGTCTGTCTCCTCAACACAGGAACCACACCAACGTTCAGCAAAGCAGGGCGGGAGTCTATTATAGACCTCACCTTTGCAAGCCCAGAGCTCGCACGCCACGCGAAGTGGCAAGTGCTGAGTGCTTACACCCATAGCGACCACTTAGCCGTAATGACGGAAACCTTTGCACCCAGGAACACAACAAGGATACAGCGGGCGCTCCAGGCCGGGTACAAGGAGGAAAGCCTGAGCAGAGCCGCGCTCCTCTCGGCAGCAGAAAACCTAAGCGCCGCCGGGGATGCTGAAGCATCCGCGCTTGCCGTTTACAGGACCGTCAAAGCGGCCTGTGATGCAGCCATGAAAAAAGAAAGATCGGAGGAAGCAGGCACCGGCCAGTACCGTGGTGGAATGAGCACATTGCCAAGGCCAGGAGGGAGTGCTGCGCAGCTCGGCGTGCCTACCAGCGAGCAAGAGGCTCCGCCCAATTTGGCAGAAATGGCGCGGCATTCAAGGCCAAAAGAAAAGAGCTGAAGGAGGCCATCAGAAGCAGCAAACTCAAATGCTTCAAGGAGCTCTGCGATGCGGCCGATGCGGAACCTTTTGGTGGAGCATAAAAACTAGTCATGGGGAGATTAAACAGACAGCCTATGCCCAAGGATCCGGTGCATATGAGAGAGATAGTCGGCACCCTATTCCCTAGACAACCACCCTTACAAGAGGAAGCTAGGGTAGAAGGAGCTAGCCTGAGGGACACCACCACCATCATCACTGCCAGAGAAGTACTGGAGGCCACGGGTAAGCTGAAGATCGGGAAAGCGGCAGGTCCAGATGGAGTCCCTAATGCAGCACTAAAATGCATAATTAGAGCCCATCCGGAAGCATTCGCCACAATGTACACCCAGTGCCTAGCGGAGCGGACAGTCCCACGAGCATGGAAACGGCAAAGGCTGGTTCTGATACCCAAGCCAGGCAAAGAGCTCAACGACCCATCGTCATACCGGCCGCTGTGCATGCTGGATACCATGGGCAAGATTTTCGAGAGGATGGTATGCAACCGACTGGAGGCGGAACTGGCTGAGCGTCGCGGACTTTCCGACCTCCAATTCGGGTTCCGCAAGCAGAGGAGCACCACTGACGCCATCGAGATGGTGACAAACCTTGCCAGGGAAGCCATGGCAGGAACGCGATGGGCTGGAGGCGACAAAAAGTACTGCCTAGTATGTACACTAGACGTACGAAACGCCTTCAACTCTGCCAGCTGGAAGAGCATCCTAGAGGCCCTGACCAGGAGGGGTATATCTGAGCAAATCACACGGACTCTGCGAAGCTATTTCACGGACCGCGTCCTGATCTACGACACGGAAGAAGGAGCAGAACATCACCAAATCACCGGAGGCGTCCCACAGGGCTCGGTCCTAGGGCCGATACTGTGGAACGTGATGTATGACGATATCCTGCGGCTTACATTACCGGAAGGGTGCACCCTGGTGGGCTTCGTCGACGACATAGCACTGGTGACAGTGTCGAAACACGTAAGAGACGTAGAGGAGAAAACCAACGTAGCAGTCGGGATGATAGTGGCCTGGCTCGCAGCCAACGGGCTAGCATTGGCGGAGAAGAAGACGGAGGCTGTGCTAATGAGCAGCAGAAAAAAGGTCGAGCAGGCATGCGTGAGAGTCGGTAGCACGATCATCAGGACCAAGCCTGCGCTAAAGTACCTAGGGGTAATGATGGACCAGAGGCTGAACTTCAAGGCCCACCTGGAATACGCCAGCGCAAAAGCCACTGCAGCAACGGCGGCCATAAGCAGGCATGGTCCCACTGGATCTCCTGGCAGCTGAGCGGCAGAGCGGAGTGGAGGTAGCCAGCGAGCGGCGAGAGCGCACTATAGCCCAGTGGCAACGGCGCTGGGACGAAGCGGCAAAAGGGAGGTGGACCAGACGTCTCCTTCCCCAGCTTAGCCCATGGCTGCGAAGAAGGCACGGCCAAATGGACCATTATTTGGGCCAACTGCTGACGGGGCATGGCTGCTTCAAGCAGTACCTGCATCGCTTTAGGCATGCTGACGACCCGTATTGCAGCTGCTGCGGGCCTGGAGTCGACGAGGATGCAGAGCACGTCTTCTTTGTATGCCCCCGCTTCTCGCAAGAACGAACGAGGCTAGGGGAGACGCTTGCAGAAGTGAGTGTGGACACCCTCACCGACCAGATGCTAGCCGATGAGCAATCTTGGAACGCGACCCCCCCCCCCCCCCCCCCTACCCAGCCATAATTGTTATTTTATAAATATAAATTGTTTTCCCAATAAAAAAAAGAAAAAAAAAAACACACACATCCATTTCACTTTGGCGGCCGGACCCGTGTCGCCACAGTAATATGTGTGCCGTCTACTCCTGGATCCCAGCTGGTGGCCGGACCAGTGCCACTGGTTCTCCAAGAGGGCAGCCACAGCCACAACGACGACGAGGTGCTAATTGCACCTACTTCTGACGACTTCGGATGACGCCAATTTCGATGACCAGGGGGGACGACGGGGTCGGCCGGTATGCAACGCAATGTCTTTACAAGCATTGTGTTTTGCTATGCCGGCCGATGCTCCGCTGTTTCTTGTCTTCCCTGTAATTATAGAAAAAGATATAGACATTATTTTAAATTGTTATGTTTATTTTAATATTGTAAACGTAAATCAATTGTACCTGTTTTGTCTCGTCTTTGTTCCAGTGTAGTATCTCTTTTATTACCTGTTTTTCCGTCGTCTTCACTCCAGTCTACTACTTATCTGTATTGTTATTTCTGCAAGTGCTTGTCTCTTTTTATTTAGTGTATTTCCTCTTATTTTCCACGCAAAGCACCTGCATTGTTTACCTTTTCTCTTTATCTATTCCTTAATTGACTACGTGTTGCAACACTGCACTTTCTGAATTTTCGATCTCATTTCTTTAACCCCTTCTTCCCCGCGCCGCTCCGGCGCGAAATGCTTTGACGAGTCCCCCTCCCCCCTCCCCACTCTTGACAATTCGTACTTTTGGAGCCTTTTGCCCCGATCGTGGAGTGGTCTCGAGTCTGGGTCTCTGTCCAAATGAAAAGTCGTGTCGTGAACGTTGTGGAGTCGAGACGTGTCTGAGGTTTAGTCCCTCCGTCAAAGTGCCGCATATTTTGTCTTTCTCTTTTCCCCTTCGTCTGTATGAAGTGTGCGGGTGCCCAAGCGTCCACGGCATGTGTCAAGCCAAGCACAGACGCCCCTAAATGCGCCAATTGCCAGGGCGCCCACATCAGCGCCTACAAGGGATGTCCGACATTCAAGGCAACAAGGGGCCGCCTTCTGTCGCACCGAGTGGCCATGCAGGAGTTGCGTCGCAAGCGCAGCTCGCTTCTGCAGCCATTGCCAGAGCAGCAGCCACCAGCAAAAACAACACCAGCACATCCAGGGCGCCGACAGCAGCAGCAACAGCCAGCTCAAACGCCAGCCAATCCCTGGCGCGGACAGCAGCAGCAGGCAGCATGGACGCCACTCAATGTCTCCTCTCCTGGGCGACGAAGAGGACAACAACATCAGCAGAAGCAGAAGCAGCAGCAGCCAATACAGACAAAAAAACAGACGCCTGCTGCCTCTGGCCCACGCACTGGGCGACGACGTCCAGAGCAGCCATTGGCCGTTCCCAGGCACAACAGCAGCAGCTACAGCAGCTGCAACAGCAGCCGCAGCGCGAACAACAACAGCGACAGCAGCAGCAGCAGCTTGCCAACAACCGCTCCCGGCAGAAGATGCAGCCGAAACGCCAATCTTTCGAGGGATCCTGCAGCCAGGCACTGTTGGAGAATACGCAGAGGATGACGCGATTGGAAAAGAGGCTGGAAGTGATGATGTCACTACTCACCTCGCTCATCCAATCCCAGGCAGTGACGGCAACT
Organism: Drosophila miranda; assembly: GCF_003369915.1. Classification (NCBI taxonomy): domain Eukaryota; kingdom Metazoa; phylum Arthropoda; class Insecta; order Diptera; family Drosophilidae; genus Drosophila; species Drosophila miranda. Next base: position 271,446 of record NW_022881654.1, read on the forward strand.
CCAGCAGTTCCAGAAACATCGGAAAATCCACCAACAATGGCAGCAGCAACAGTGGTTGCCCCAGCTCCAGCAGCTAGGCGGTCAAAGAAACCACCACGATCACAGCCACCACAAAAAACGCTAGGGCCAACGCCAGCCGCCATTCCAGAGACGGATCCTGAAATGGATGAAGAAAATGATGACGATGAGATGTGGACAGATGACGACTCCATGGATGACATTAAGGCCTACGCCCGCAACATAAGGTACCAGCTTGACAACCAGATATCCTGGAACGCTGTGTACTAATTGGACACATCTCTGCCACAGCATTGGATTAAATGACAAATGCATATCACTCGCATGCCACAAAAAAAATGAACAACGGACGCTGCCGCCATCAAAGCCATTAAATAAAACATAAACGAATAAAAATGCTGCCATACACACTTGCAAAATCATACGGCCGGACAAATTCAAATCGAATGCAGTGCGTTGGTGATTGCTAGAATAGCCAAAAACAGACACACACACACAAACACCCATTACACTTGGGCGGCCGGACCTGTGCCGTTCGAGTTATGTGTGTCGTGTCCGCCATCGTCCTTAGTTGGTGGCCGGATCCAGTGCCATGGCATTCAGAGTGCCCTATGGTCCTGGAAAAGGAAAAATCCATCAGCCACACATACGATCAAAATACTTACCGCCAGCCATTCAGACACACACACACACAAACATCCATTACACTTGGGCGGCCGGACCTGTGCCGTTCGAGTTATGTGTGTCGTGTCCGCCATCGTCCTTAGTTGGTGGCCGGATCCAGTGCCATGGCATTCAGAGTGCCCTATGGTCCTGGAAAAGGAAAAATCCATCAGCCACACTTACGATTAAAAAGGGCTCTCAAAATACTTACCGCCAGCCATTCAGACACACACACACAAACATCCATTACACTTGGGCTGCCGGACCTGTGCCGTTCGAGTAGGTGTGTCGTTGTCCGCCATTGCCCACAGCTGGTGGCCGGACCAGTGCCACTCGCTCTACATTAGGGCCACAATTGCCGACGCACACACACACTCACACACTCATTCTAAATTCAGTGGAAAACGTCGGAAGTTAGCCTGGAAAGGAGGCAAAGAGTAGTTAGCGCGAGCCATAGTAGTGCTGCGTTACTTACCTGCGCGGAACGCAAGTCCGCAAGCAGAGAAGCGGCCACCTGGCCAATAGTACTAGCCGAAATCCCAGTGGGACGCCGTCGAGCCCTAGGCCGAAGGGGGGGGAAGGAACAGCAAGTAAGTGCCTGTTTTCCTATTCTTCTTCGCTGTGATTCTTGGCGCCACTTGTTGGTTGCTGCCTTCTTTTTGTTTTTTGGCCAAGCACACCGCAAGTGGTGTTGGATAACGACGGAAGAACAGCTGACTGGAGGCACGGAGCTAAGTGCTGGAAAACGACAGCGTCTGGCCAATAGAGGGCGCGGCCACAGCAACCGGAGTTGCCAGATCAACGGCCAGATCGGAGATGAGCGATCAGCGGGAACAAGCTGCGGCTTGCAGCACTCCGCTGACAAGCTCATTCGCCTGGGTTGAGGAGAATCCCTTTCGCCGGAAAAATGATCTGGCGCGATCGCAAAACCAGCCGGCGGAAGCAGTAGAGGAGCGCGCAAGATCCTCTCCTCCAACGCTGCAGCGCCCCCAAGAGGAGCAAGCAGACCCGAAGGAGAGGGCCATGGCGCATTTGGCGAGCTTGGGCCAAAAGGCCAGAGAGTTGAGGAAGCTGATGGTGCTCCCAAAGAGGTCCATCACGAACCCAATGAGGGATCTGGTGGATGAGATCGAATATCTGCAGCGAGAGTTGAAATCGTGCTGGCAGGCGATCTCTGCGGAGCAGGCTGTATCCAAGGTTACACAGCCGGCAGTGACGGAGAGGGCGGGAAAGAGGGCACGGCCAGAGCCCAGGAACACCACCCACCCGTCCCCGTCCCCAAGGCCGAAGAAGCCAAAACATGGACCCAAAAAGTAAAAAAAAACGGAGAAGAAGCCTCAGGAAGGCCAAATGAGGGACGCCGTAGCTCGCAAGGGACCGGAGGACGCCCCAAAGGATCGAGAGGTGGGGTGGGTGAAGGTCGTAGCTAGGCAAAGGCCAAAGCCAAAGCAGCAGCAACGACCAAGACCGCCACGCAGCGATGCAATAGTCATCGCCGCCACCAGCACTGTCTCATATGCAGACATTCTAAGGAAGGTCAAGACAGAGCCAAGTCTTAAAAAGCTAGGGCAATCGGTGCAAGGGGTGCGACGCACAGCCAAAGGAGAGCTGTTGCTGATGCTGGAAAAATCGGCGGACCCGAGAACCCACGAGATGCAGGCAGCAGTCAAGGAAGCGCTAGGAAGCACGGTTGAAGTAAGAAGTCTTACCGAAACTGTCATCTTGGAGGTAAGGGACATAGACGAAGTGTCCACCCAAGAGGAAGTCCTAGCGGAACTCAAAGCGCAGGCAGGGGTGGAAATCTGCGAGGCCGCAGCCATCTCCATCAGACCAGCCTATAGGAGCACGCAGACCCTGACTCTGAAAGTTCCACCGGCTATAGCAAAGCCCCTCCTGGAGAAAGGAAGAATTCGCCTGGGGTGGGGGTATTGAAGAATACGACCCAAGTCAACTCCCCGAAGATGCTACAAGTGCATGGAGTTTGGCCACATCGCGCCTAATTGTAAGAGCAGCCAAGACTTCACGAAGTGCTGCTACAATTGCGCAGGAGCCGACCACCAGGCCAAAGATTGCAAAGACGAACCAAGTTGCATTCTTTGGAAGCGCCACCGGGTGAAGGACCCGAAGCACCAAACGACGAGTTCGAGGTGCCCGCAGTACCAAAAGGCGATGCAGCAAATGAAAGATAGATGCAAATCATCCAACTAAACCTCAACCACTGCGAGATGGCACAGCAGCTGCTGGACCAGACCATAAGGAAGCACCGTATTGATGTAGCAGTCATAAGCGAGCAATACCGGAATCGCAACTCGGGAGAGTGGATTGCTGACTCGAGCAAGAAGGCAGTGAAATGGAGCTGTGCGAGTCCCACACAGCAACTACTGCAAACATACGTCGGAGACGGATTCGCCAGAGCCCGGATAAATGGAGTGCACATATATAGCTGCTACCTGCCCCCGAGCCTCAGCCTACAGCAGGCGACGCAGGCACTGGAAAGGATTGCTGAAGATGCGCGGGAGAAACACCCTACGCTCATAGCCGGCGATTTCAACGCTTGGGCGACGGAGTGGGGATGCCCGAGAACGAACCCAAGGGGACAGGCGCTCTTAGAATGCTTTGCGACGTTGGATGCCGTACTGCTGAACACAGGCACACAGCAGACGTTCGGCAGAGCTGGAACGGGGTCTATAATAGACCTTACGTTCGTGAGCAGCAGCCTCAGCCGCAGGACAACGTGGGAAGTTAGTGGCTTATACACCGGGAGTGACCACCAAGCCCTCATATGTGAAATCCAGGAAGCGGGCGCACCTAACCCGTTCATTGGCAAGCAGATCGGTTATAAGACCGAAACGCTAGAGCCGGATATGGTCCGGGCCTTGTTTGAGGACTACGAGACCAACGGTACGGCTGAAGAGAGAGCAAGCCAACTGGCTATACATACGCTGGAAGCATGTGATGCCTCCATGCTAAGGAAAAGAAGAAGCCTGAACAACCGCAGCAAAGGGCGATGGACCCATAGGCTAATCCCAGACCTGAAGACTTGGCTGAACCGTAGCCATGGACAAGTGGAGTATCACCTGACACAACTGCTGACAGGACACGGTTGCTTTAAAGCCTACCTGCATAGGTTTAAGCACGAGGACGACCCCTTCTGCGTGGTCTGCGCAGGGGTCATCGAAGACGCAGAGCACTGCTTCTTCGAATGTCCAAGATTTCGGCAAGAACGAGAGGATCTAAGCAACAAGCTTGGAAGAATGCCAGCGGTGACAAACCTGGCAGAATGCCTGCTGGAGTCGGAAGGAAACTGGGCCGCGATTAGATTCATGGCCGTAACTATGGCTACCAAACTGCGTCGCGAAGAAAGAGCACGCAATGCAAGGAGATAAAGGATAAAGGAGATTATTAAGAGAAGAGCCCTACGGGCATCTCCCCCCGGCGAAGTAATATCTCGCGACAGTACCGCCGGGATCCGGGATAGGTGTGGTTGGTTTAAGAGCGGTTAGAGTCCCTCACTTCGGCTTCGGCTGAGTCGGCATGAAGCTTTCCTGTAGTCACACAACAAAAAAAAAAAACGAGGGGAACGTTGTGAGTTGCTGCGAAGACCGCAACTCTACAGTTATACCCGATACTAAGTCAGTATGGCTCTCCTCCGGCAGACGCCGCTAATATTAAACGACACGACAAGGAGTGCGTGCGAGAGAGACACAAAATCAGTCTGAGCGTGACGTCGGGGGCTGCGTAGCCAGTGCAAATTGATTTGTTCCTTTTGGCTATAAAAATGATCTGATCTGATCCAGATTCAGCAATCTGATAGATATGGTCATTATCTATGATTCTGCGTTTTTAGTTTTCTCGAATGTGCAATATTGTGGATGCCCCAGATTTTCGTCCTTTGCGGGGGCGGAAGGAGGTGTGGCGAAATTTGGACACGAAACGGTCAAGGTCAGATATCACAGGAGTGTGGATACCAAATTTGGTTGCTCTGGCTCTTATAGGTTCTGAGATCCTTGAACTCATATTTTGCAATTGGCAAAGCCGATCATGAAACCTGTGTGTTAGAGAGAGACAGAGCGAGAAAGAATGAAATTGTTTTCTTGATTCTGGCTATAATAATTATACGATCTGGTTGATATTTTACACTCTAGAACATATAGTCATCCTCTACGATTCTGCGTTTTTGGTTTTATCGTATCTTTCAAAATGTGGATGCCACAGATTTTCGTCCTTTGTGGGGGCGGAAGTGGGCGGGGCGAAGTTTTGAAATATTTTTGTAGCAGTGACATATCACAGAAGTCTGGATCCAAAACATCGTTGCTCTAGATCTTATAGTCTTTGAGCACTGGGCGCTGAAGGGGACGGACGGACGGACGGACGGACGGACGGACGGACGGACGGACGGACGGACGGACGGACGGACAGACGGACGGACGGACGGACAGACGGACAGACAGACAGGGCTCAATCGACTCGGCTATTGATGCTGATCAAGAATATATATACTTTATGGGGTCGGAACTGATTCCTTCTGGTCGTTACACACATCCACTTTTACCACAAATCTAATATACCCCAATACTCATTTTGAGTATCGGGTATAAAAAAAACGAGGGGGAACGTTGTGAGTTGCTGCGTACACCGCAACTCTACAGTTATACCCGATACTAAGTCAGTATGGCTCTCCTGCGGCAGACGCCGCTAATATTGAACCACACGACAAAGAGTGCGTGCGAGAGAGACAGAAAATCAGTCTGAGCGTGACGTCGGGCGATGCGTGGCCACTGCAAATTGATTTCTTGCTTTTGGCTACAAAAATTATCCGATCTGATCCAGATTCAGCAATCTGATAGATATGGTCATTATCTATGATTCTGCTGATGAGTCTCCTCAACACAGGAACCACACCAACGTTCAGCAAAGCAGGGCGGGAGTCTATTATAGACCTCACCTTTGCAAGCCCAGAGCTCGCACGCCACGCGAAGTGGCAAGTGCTGAGTGCTTACACCCATAGCGACCACTTAGCCGTAATGACGGAAACCTTTGCACCCAGGAACACAACAAGGATACAGCGGGCGCTCCAGGCCGGGTACAAGGAGGAAAGCCTGAGCAGAGCCGCGCTCCTCTCGGCAGCAGAAAACCTAAGCGCCGCCGGGGATGCTGAAGCATCCGCGCTTGCCGTTTACAGGACCGTCAAAGCGGCCTGTGATGCAGCCATGAAAAAAAGAAAGATCGGAGGAAGCAGGCACCGGCCAGTACCGTGGTGGAATGAGCACATTGCCAAGGCCAGGAGGGAGTGCTGCGCAGCTCGGCGTGCCTACCAGCGAGCAAGAGGCTCCGCCCAATTTGGCAGAAATGGCGCGGCATTCAAGGCCAAAAGAAAAGAGCTGAAGGAGGCCATCAGAAGCAGCAAACTCAAATGCTTCAAGGAGCTCTGCGATGCGGCCGATGCGGAACCTTTTGGTGGAGCATACAAACTAGTCATGGGGAGATTAAACAGACAGCCTATGCCCAAGGATCCGGTGCATATGAGAGAGATAGTCGGCACCCTATTCCCTAGACAACCACCCTTACAAGAGGAAGCTAGGGTAGAAGGAGCTAGCCTGAGGGACACCACCACCATCATCACTGCCAGAGAAGTACTGGAGGCCACGGGTAAGCTGAAGATCGGGAAAGCGGCAGGTCCAGATGGAGTCCCTAATGCAGCACTAAAATGCATAATTAGAGCCCATCCGGAAGCATTCGCCACAATGTACACCCAGTGCCTAGCGGAGCGGACAGTCCCACGAGCATGGAAACGGCAAAGGCTGGTTCTGATACCCAAGCCAGGCAAAGAGCTCAACGACCCATCGTCATACCGGCCGCTGTGCATGCTGGATACCATGGGCAAGATTTTCGAGAGGATGGTATGCAACCGACTGGAGGCGGAACTGGCTGAGCGTCGCGGACTTTCCGACCTCCAATTCGGGTTCCGCAAGCAGAGGAGCACCACTGACGCCATCGAGATGGTGACAAACCTTGCCAGGGAAGCCATGGCAGGAACGCGATGGGCTGGAGGCGACAAAAAGTACTGCCTAGTATGTACACTAGACGTACGAAACGCCTTCAACTCTGCCAGCTGGAAGAGCATCCTAGAGGCCCTGACCAGGAGGGGTATATCTGAGCAAATCACACGGACTCTGCGAAGCTATTTCACGGACCGCGTCCTGATCTACGACACGGAAGAAGGAGCAGAACATCACCAAATCACCGGAGGCGTCCCACAGGGCTCGGTCCTAGGGCCGATACTGTGGAACGTGATGTATGACGATATCCTGCGGCTTACATTACCGGAAGGGTGCACCCTGGTGGGCTTCGTCGACGACATAGCACTGGTGACAGTGTCGAAACACGTAAGAGACGTAGAGGAGAAAACCAACGTAGCAGTCGGGATGATAGTGGCCTGGCTCGCAGCCAACGGGCTAGCATTGGCGGAGAAGAAGACGGAGGCTGTGCTAATGAGCAGCAGAAAAAAGGTCGAGCAGGCATGCGTGAGAGTCGGTAGCACGATCATCAGGACCAAGCCTGCGCTAAAGTACCTAGGGGTAATGATGGACCAGAGGCTGAACTTCAAGGCCCACCTGGAATACGCCAGCGCAAAAGCCACTGCAGCAACGGCGGCCATAAGCAGGCATGGTCCCACTGGATCTCCTGGCAGCTGAGCGGCAGAGCGGAGTGGAGGTAGCCAGCGAGCGGCGAGAGCGCACTATAGCCCAGTGGCAACGGCGCTGGGACGAAGCGGCAAAAGGGAGGTGGACCAGACGTCTCCTTCCCAGCTTAGCCCATGGCTGCGAAGAAGGCACGGCCAAATGGACCATTATTTGGGCCAACTGCTGACGGGGCATGGCTGCTTCAAGCAGTACCTGCATCGCTTTAGGCATGCTGACGACCCGTATTGCAGCTGCTGCGGGCCTGGAGTCGACGAGGATGCAGAGCACGTCTTCTTTGTATGCCCCCGCTTCTCGCAAGAACGAACGAGGCTAGGGGAGACGCTTGCAGAAGTGAGTGTGGACACCCTCACCGACCAGATGCTAGCCGATGAGCAATCTTGGAACGCGACCCCCCCCCCCCCCCCCCCCCTACCCAGCCATAATTGTTATTTTATAAATATAAATTGTTTTCCCAATAAAAAAAAGAAAAAAAAAAAACACACACATCCATTTCACTTTGGCGGCCGGACCCGTGTCGCCACAGTAATATGTGTGCCGTCTACTCCTGGATCCCAGCTGGTGGCCGGACCAGTGCCACTGGTTCTCCAAGAGGGCAGCCACAGCCACAACGACGACGAGGTGCTAATTGCACCTACTTCTGACGACTTCGGATGACGCCAATTTCGATGACCAGGGGGACGACGGGTCGGCCGGTATGCAACGCAATGTCTTTACAAGCATTGTGTTTTGCTATGCCGGCCGATGCTCCGCTGTTTCTTGTCTTCCCTGTAATTATAGAAAAAGATATAGACATTATTTTAAATTGTTATGTTTATTTTAATATTGTAAACGTAAATCAATTGTACCTGTTTTGTCTCGTCTTTGTTCCAGTGTAGTATCTCTTTTATTACCTGTTTTTCCGTCGTCTTCACTCCAGTCTACTACTTATCTGTATTGTTATTTCTGCAAGTGCTTGTCTCTTTTTATTTAGTGTATTTCCTCTTATTTTCCACGCAAAGCACCTGCATTGTTTACCTTTTCTCTTTATCTATTCCTTAATTGACTACGTGTTGCAACACTGCACTTTCTGAATTTTCGATCTCATTTCTTTAACCCCTTCTTCCCCGCGCCGCTCCGGCGCGAAATGCTTTGACGAGTCCCCCTCCCCCCTCCCCACTCTTGACAATTCGTACTTTTGGAGCCTTTTGCCCCGATCGTGGAGTGGTCTCGAGTCTGGGTCTCTGTCCAAATGAAAAGTCGTGTCGTGAACGTTGTGGAGTCGAGACGTGTCTGAGGTTTAGTCCCTCCGTCAAAGTGCCGCATATTTTGTCTTTCTCTTTTCCCCTTCGTCTGTATGAAGTGTGCGGGTGCCCAAGCGTCCACGGCATGTGTCAAGCCAAGCACAGACGCCCCTAAATGCGCCAATTGCCAGGGCGCCCACATCAGCGCCTACAAGGGATGTCCGACATTCAAGGCAGCAAGGGCCGCCTTCTGTCGCACCGAGTGGCCATGCAGGAGTTGCGTCGCAAGCGCAGCTCGCTTCTGCAGCCATTGCCAGAGAAGCAGCCACCAGCAAAAACAACACCAGCACATCCAGGGCGCCGACAGCAGCAGCAACAGCCAGCTCAAACGCCAGCCAATCCCTGGCGCGGACAGCAGCAGCAGGCAGCATGGACGCCACTCAATGTCTCCTCTCCTGGGCGACGAAGAGGACAACAACATCAGCAGAAGCAGAAGCAGCAGCAGCCAATACAGACAAAAAAACAGACGCCTGCTGCCTCTGGCCCACGCACTGGGCGACGACGTCCAGAGCAGCCATTGGCCGTTCCCAGGCACAACAGCAGCAGCTACAGCAGCTGCAACAGCAGCCGCAGCGCGAACAACAACAGCGACAGCAGCAGCAGCAGCTTGCCAACAACCGCTCCCGGCAGAAGATGCAGCCGAAACGCCAATCTTTCGAGGGATCCTGCAGCCAGGCACTGTTGGAGAATACGCAGAGGATGACGCGATTGGAAAAGAGGCTGGAAGTGATGATGTCACTACTCACCTCGCTCATCCAATCCCAGGCAGTGACGGCAACTCCAGCAGTTCCAGAAACATCGGAAAATCCACCAACAATGGCAGCAGCAACAGTGGTTGCCCCAGCTCCAGCAGCTAGGCGGTCAAAGAAACCACCACGATCACAGCCACCACAAAAAACGTTAGGGCCAACGCCAGCCGCCATTCCAGAGACGGATCCTGAAATGGATGAAGAAAATGATGACGATGAGATGTGGACAGATGACGACTCCATGGATGACATTAAGGCCTACGCCCGCAACATAAGGTACCAGCTTGACAACCAGATATCCTGGAACGCTGTGTACTAATTGGACACATCTCTGCCACAGCATTGGATTAAATGACAAATGCATATCACTCGCATGCCACAACAAAAATGAACAACGGACGCTGCCGCCATCAAAGCCATTAAATAAAACATAAACGAATAAAAATGCTGCCATACACACTTGCAAAATCATACGGCCGGACAAATTCAAATTGAATGCAGTGCGTTGGTGATTGCTAGAATAGCCAAAAACAGACACACACACACAAACACCCATTACACTTGGGCGGCCGGACCTGTGCCGTTCGAGTTATGTGTGTCGTGTCCGCCATCGTCCTTAGTTGGTGGCCGGATCCAGTGCCATGGCATTCAGAGTGCCCTATGGTCCTGGAAAAGGAAAAATCCATCAGCCACACATACGATTAAAAAGGGCTCTCAAAATACTTACCGCCAGCCATTCAGACACACACACACAAACATCCATTACACTTGGGCGGCCGGACCTGTGCCGTTCGAGTTATGTGTGTCGTGTCCGCCATCGTCCTTAGTTGGTGGCCGGATCCAGTGCCATGGCATTCAGAGTGCCCTATGGTCCTGGAAAAGGAAAAATCCATCAGCCACACTTACGATTAAAAAGGGCTCTCAAAATACTTACCGCCAGCCATTCAGACACACACACACAAACATCCATTACACTTGGGCTGCCGGACCTGTGCCGTTCGAGTAGGTGTGTCGTTGTCCGCCATTGCCCATAGCTGGTGGCCGGACCAGTGCCACTCGCTCTACATTAGGGCCACAATTGCCGACGCACACACACACTCACACACTCATTCTAAATTCAGTGGAAAACGTCGGAAGTTAGCCTGGAAAGGAGGCAAAGAGTAGTTAGCGCGAGCCATAGTAGTGCTGCGTTACTTACCTGCGCGGAACGCAAGTCCGCAAGCAGAGAAGCGGCCACCTGGCCAATAGTACTAGCCGAAATCCCAGTGGGAAGCCGTCGAGCCCTAGGCCGAAGGGGGGGAAGGAACAGCAAGTAAGTGCCTGTTTTCCTATTCTTCTTCGCTGTGATTCTTGGCGCCACTTGTTGGTTGCTGCCTTCTTTTTGTTTTTGGGCAAAATTGGCCAAGCACACCGCAAGTGGTGTTGGATAACGACGGAAGAACAGCTGACTGGAGGCACGGAGCTAAGTGCTGGAAAACGACAGCGTCTGGCCAATAGAGGGCGCGGCCACAGCAACCGGAGTTGCCAGATCAACGGCCAGATCGGAGATGAGCGATCAGCGGGAACAAGCTGCGGCTTGCAGCACTCCGCTGACAAGCTCATTCGCCTGGGTTGAGGAGAATCCCTTTCGCCGGAAAAATGCTCTGGCGCGATCGCCAAACCAGCCGGCGGAAGCAGTAGAGGAGCGCGCAAGATCCTCTCCTCCAACGCTGCAGCGCCCCCAAGAGGAGCAAGCAGACCCGAAGGAGAGGGCCATGGCGCATTTGGCGAGCTTGGGCCAAAAGGCCAGAGAGTTGAGGAAGCTGATGGTGCTCCCAAAGAGGTCCATCACGAACCCAATGAGGGATCTGGTGGATGAGATCGAATATCTGCAGCGAGAGTTGAAATCGTGCTGGCAGGCGATCTCTGCGGAGCAGGCTGTAGCCAAGGTTACACAGCCGGCAGTGACGGAGAGGGCGGGAAAGAGGGCACGGCCAGAGCCCAGGAACACCACCCACCCGTCCCCGTCCCCAAGGCCGAAGAAGCCAAAACATGGACCCAAAAAGTCAAAAAAAACGGAGAAGAAGCCGCAGGAAGGCCAAATGAGGGACGCCGTAGCTCGCAAGGGACCGGAGGACGCCCCAAAGGATCGAGAGGTGGGGTGGGTGAAGGTCGTAGCTAGGCAAAGGCCAAAGCCAAAGCAGCAGCAACGACCAAGACCGCCACGCAGCGATGCAATAGTCATCGCCGCCACCAGCACTGTCTCATATGCAGACATTCTAAGGAAGGTCAAGACAGAGCCAAGTCTTAAAAAGCTAGGGCAATCGGTGCAAGGGGTGCGACGCACAGCCAAAGGAGAGCTGTTGCTGATGCTGGAAAAATCGGCGGACCCGAGAACCCACGAGATGCAGGCAGCAGTCAAGGAAGCGCTAGGAAGCACGGTTGAAGTAAGAAGTCTTACCGAAACTGTCATCTTGGAGGTAAGGGACATAGACGAAGTGTCCACCCAAGAGGAAGTCCTAGCGGAACTCAAAGCGCAGGCAGGGGTGGAAATCTGCGAGGCCGCAGCCATCTCCATCAGACCAGCCTATAGGAGCACGCAGACCCTGACTCTGAAAGTTCCACCGGCTATAGCAAAGCCCCTCCTGGAGAAAGGAAGAATTCGCCTGGGGTGGGGTATTGAAGAATACGACCCAAGTCAACTCCCCGAAGATGCTACAAGTGCATGGAGTTTGGCCACATCGCGCCTAATTGTAAGAGCAGCCAAGACTTCACGAAGTGCTGCTACAATTGCGCAGGAGCCGACCACCAGGCCAAAGATTGCAAAGACGAACCAAGTTGCATTCTTTGGAAGCGCCACCGGGTGAAGGACCCGAAGCACCAAACGACGAGTTCGATGTGCCCGCAGTACCAAAAGGCGATGCAGCAAATGAAAGATAGATGCAAATCATCCAACTAAACCTCAACCACTGCGAGATGGCACAGCAGCTGCTGGACCAGACCATAAGGGAGCACCGTATTGATGTAGCAGTCATAAGCGAGCAATACCGGAATCGCAACTCGGGAGAGTGGATTGCTGACTCGAGCAAGAAGGCAGTGATATGGAGCTGTGCGAGTCCCACACAGCAACTACTGCAAACATACGTCGGAGACGGATTCGCCAGAGCCCGGATAAATGGAGTGCACATATATAGCTGCTACCTGCCCCGAGCCTCAGCCTACAGCAGGCGACGCAGGCACTGGAAAGGATTGCTGAAGATGCGCGGGAGAAACACCCTACGCTCATAGCCGGCGATTTCAACGCTTGGGCGACGGAGTGGGGATGCCCGAGAACGAACCCAAGGGGACAGGCGCTCTTAGAATGCTTTGCGACGTTGGATGCCGTACTGCTGAACACAGGCACACAGCAGACGTTCGGCAGAGCTGGAACGGGGTCTATAATAGACCTTACGTTAGTGAGCAGCAGCCTCAGCCGCAGGACAACGTGGGAAGTTAGTGGCTTATACACCGGGAGTGACCACCAAGCCCTCATATGTGAAATCCAGGAAGCGGGCGCACCTAACCCGTTCATTGGCAAGCAGATCGGTTATAAGACCGAAACGCTAGAGCCGGATATGGTCCGGGCCATGTTTGAGGACTACGAGACCAACGGTACGGCTGAAGAGAGAGCAAGCCAACTGGCTATACATACGCTGGAAGCATGTGATGCCTCCATGCTAAGGAAAAGAAGAAGCCTGAACAACCGCAGCAAAGGGCGATGGACCCATAGGCTAATCCCAGACCTGAAGACTTGGCTGAACCGTAGCCATGGACAAGTGGAGTATCACCTGACACAACTGCTGACAGGACACGGTTGCTTTAAAGCCTACCTGCATAGGTTTAAGCACGAGGACGACCCCTTCTGCGTGGTCTGCGCAGGGGTCATCGAAGACGCAGAGCACTGCTTCTTCGAATGTCCAAGATTTCGGCAAGAACGAGAGGATCTAAGCAACAAGCTTGGAAGAATGCCAGCGGTGACAAACCTGGCAGAATGCCTGCTGGAGTCGGAAGGAAACTGGGCCGCGATTAGATTCATGGCCGTAACTATGGCTACCAAACTGCGTCGCGAAGAAAGAGCACGCAATGCAAGGAGATAAAGGATAAAGGAGATTATTAAGAGAAGAGCCCTACGGGCATCTCCCCCCGGCGAAGTAATATCTCGCGACAGTACCGCCGGGATCCGGGATAGGTGTGGTTGGTTTAAGAGCGGTTAGAGTCCCTCACTTCGGCTTCGGCTGAGTCGGCATGAAGCTTTCCTGTAGTCACACAACAAAAAAAAAAAAACGAGGGGGAACGTTGTGAGGTGCTGCGAAGACCGCAACTCTACAGTTATACCCGATACTAAGTCAGTATGGCTCTCCTCCGGCAGACGCCGCTAATATTAAACGACACGACAAGGAGTGCGTGCGAGAGAGACACAAAATCAGTCTGAGCGTGACGTCGGGGGCTGCGTAGCCAGTGCAAATTGATTTGTTCCTTTTGGCTACAAAAATGATCCGATCTGATCCAGATTCAGCAATCTGATAGATATGGTCATTATCTATGATTCTGCGTTTTTAGTTTTCTCGAATGTGCAATATTGTGGATGCCCCAGATTTTCGTCCTTTGCGGGGGCGGAAGGGGGTGTGGCGAAATTTGGACACGAAACGGTCAAGGTCAGATATCACAGGAGTGTGGATACCAAATTTGGTTGCTCTGGCTCTTATAGGTTCTGAGATCCTTGTACTCATATTTTGCAATTGGCAAAGCCGACCATGAAACCTGTGTGTTAGAGAGAGACAGAGCGAGAAAGAATGAAATTGTTTTCTTGATTCTGGCTATAATAATTATACGATCTGGTTGATATTTTACACTCTAGAACATATAGTCATCCTCTACGATTCTGCGTTTTTGGTTTTATCGTATCTTTCAAAATGTGGATGCCACAGATTTTCGTCCTTTGTGGGGGCGGAAGTGGGCGGGGCGAAGTTTTGAAATATTTTTGTAGCAGTGACATATCACAGAAGTCTGGATCCAAAACATCGTTGCTCTAGATCTTATAGTCTTTGAGCACTGGGCGCTGAAGGGGACGGACGGACGGACGGACGGACGGACGGACGGACGGACGGACGGACGGACGGACGGACGGACAGACGGACAGACAGACAGGGCTCAATCGACTCGGCTATTGATGCTGATCAAGAATATATATACTTTATGGGGTCGGAACTGATTCCTTCTGGACGTTACACACATCCACTTTTACCACAAATCTAATATACCCCAATACTCATATTGAGTATCGGGTATAAAAAAAACGAGGGGGAACGTTGTGAGTTGCTGCGTACACCGCAACTCTACAGTTATACCCGATACTAAGTCAGTATGGCTCTCCTGCGGCAGACGCCGCTAATATTGAACCACACGACAAAGAGTGCGTGCGAGAGAGACAGAAAATCAGTCAGAGCGTGACGTCGGGCGCTGCGTGGCCACTGCAAATTGATTTCTTGCTTTTGGCTACAAAAATTATCCGATCTGATCCAGATTCAGCAATCTGATAGATATGGTCATTATCTATGATTCTGCGTTTTTAGTTTTCTCGAATGTGCAATATTGTGGATGCAACAGCTTTCGTCCTTTGTGGGGCGGAAGGGTGTGAGGCGAAATTCTGAGATATACGTTTTATAGTGAGATCTAACAGGAGTGCGGATACTAAATTTGGTTACTCTAG
Organism: Drosophila miranda; assembly: GCF_003369915.1. NCBI lineage: Eukaryota > Metazoa > Arthropoda > Insecta > Diptera > Drosophilidae > Drosophila > Drosophila miranda. The sequence continues at coordinate 286,588 of NW_022881654.1, forward strand.
CGTTAATATTCTCTGAGATTTTTGAACATCCCCAGATTTTCGTCCTTTGCGGGGGCGGAAGGGGGTGTGGCGAAATTTGGACACGAAACGGTCAAGGTCTGATATCACAGGAGTGTGGATACCAAATTTGGTTGCTCTGGCTCTTATAGGTTCTGAGATCCTTGAACTCATATTTTGCAATTGGCAAAGCCGACCATGAAACCTGTGTGTTAGAGAGAGACAGAGCGAGAAAGAATGAAATTGTTTTCTTGATTCTGGCTATAATAATTATACGATCTGGTTGATATTTTACACTCTAGAACATATAGTCATCCTCTACGATTCTGCGTTTTTGGTTTTATCGTATCTTTCAAAATGTGGATGCCACAGATTTTCGTCCTTTGTGGGGGCGGAAGTGGGCGGGGCGAAGTTTTGAAATATTTTTGTAGCAGTGACATTTCACAGAAGTCTGGATCCAAAACATCGTTGCTCTAGATCTTATAGTCTTTGAGCACTGGGCGCTGAAGGGGACGGACGGACGGACGGACGGACAGACGGACAGACAGACAGGGCTCAATCGACTCGGCTATTGATGCTGATCAAGAATATATATGGGGTCGGAACTGATTCCTTCTGGACGTTACACACATCCACTTTTACCACAAATCTAATATACCCCAATACTCATTTTGAGTATCGGTATAAAAAAAACGAGGGGAACGTTGTGAGTTGCTGCGTACACCGCAACTCTACAGTTATACCCGAAACTAAGTCAGTATGGCTCTCCTGCGGCAGACGCCGCTAATATTGAACCACACGACAAAGAGTGCGTGCGAGAGAGACAGAAAATCAGTCTGAGCGTGACGTCGGGCGATGCGTGGCCACTGCAAATTGATTTCTTGCTTTTGGCTACAAAAATTATCCGATCTGATCCAGATTCAGCAATCTGATAGATATGGTCATTATCTATGATTCTGCGTTTTTAGTTTTCTCGAATGTGCAATATTGTGGATGCAACAGATTTTCGTTCTTTGTGGGGGCGGAAGGGGGTGGGGCGAAATTCTGAGATATACGTTTTATAGTGAGATCTAACAGAAGAGCGGATACCAAATTTGGTTACTCTAGCCTTAATAGTCTCTGAGATTTGTGGATGCCCCAGATTTTCGTCCTTTGCGGGGGCGGAAGGGGGTGTGGCGAAATTTGGACACGAAACGGTCAAGGTCTGATATCACAGGAGTGTGGATACCAAATTTGGTTGCTCTGAATCTTATAGGTTCTGAGATCCTTGAACTCATATTTTGCAATTGGCAAAGCCGACCATGGTTTCATGGTCCTGTGTGTTAGAGAGAGACAGAGCGAGAAAGAATGAAATTGTTTTCTTGATTCTGGCTATAATAATTATACGATCTGATTGAGATTTTACACTCTAGAACATATAGTCATCTTCTACGATTCTGCATTTTTTGTTTTATCGTATCTTTAAAAATGTGGATGCCACAGATTTTCGTCCTTTGTGGGGGCGGAAGTGGGCGGGGCAAAGTTTTGAAATATTTTTGTAGCAGTGACATATCACAGATGTCTGGATCCAAAACATCGTTGCTCTAGCTCTTATAGTCTTTGAGCACTAGGCGCTGAAGGGGACGGACGGACGGACGGACGGACAGACGGACAGACAGACAGGGCTCAATCGACTCGGCTATTGATGCTGATCAAGAATATATATACTTTATGGGGTCGGAAACGATTCCTTCTGGACGTTACACACATCCACTTTTACCACAAATCTAATATACCCCAATACTCATTTTGAGTATCGGGTATAAAAACGACAACTGCGATTACGTCGGCAGCCAGACGATGCCTGTTAACAGCAATGTTAACAGGCGGACCCCCCCCCCCCCCACCACCGCCGCCAGAGGAACATCAGCAGCAGCAAACACAGCCAATACCGATGATATCCCATCCACCTCTGCTGCAGCGGCCCGTTCGCCACTGAAGAGCGTCCGCGCCAAGGTGGATGATGATGACAGTGATGTTATGGTTGTTGAGTTTGATGACGATGACGACGACAATTTGGATGCCAATCATGCATCGGCCAAACGACGACTCCGGGAAAGTAACCAACAGGCAAGCAAATCCCATATCCCCCAAATTCAAAACCATCCCCATCACCAACAATCAAACCAGCAACAACATCAGCGGACAATTACACAAAATACCCCTGCCCCGCCCCTGCCACTGCCCCTGCCACTGCCAATGCTCCACTAGCTCTACCTCACTCACCTGCAAATGCAACTAGTAGTTGCGGCACAGGAACCCACAGCAGCAGCGGCGGCGGCGGCGTTGGGCTGCTCCAGCTGCCCTTCCTGAGTATGCCCAATGCCAGACAAATTCGGATGCTGCAGCGACAGCACCAACCAACGACAATTATTCCATTCAATTATTCAGTATTATTATTCATTCTGCCAGCTGTCCCCGACTTTATGCCCATTCTGGACAAGCTGCAGAATGACCCGAGGGTGGGCAACAGTAGCTATCACACCAAGCTCATCAGCCGCAATGGTGTCCGTATCCAGGCCCGCGACATGGCTACCAGGGATGCCATCATGGCAATCCTGGGCGATGGCGGCGGCAACGAGGCGATGACTGGCCACTACACACACCAGCACAAGAGTGACCGTGGGCTACGGATCGTCGTGCGAGATCTCCACCACTCCACAAGCACCCAACTAATAACAAATCAGATGGCCGAACTGGGCTATTCAGTTAAATTTATTAGAGCCATTAAAGTGAGATCCGATGGACAGCCACTTGACCAGTTCGAGTTGGAGATAGCCCCCAAGCCGGATGAAAGCCACCACGATGTCCTCCAATTAACCCAGCTGGGCAACCAGTTGGTGATCGTTGAGAGGCAGGCCAAGCCGGTGGACCCAGCCCAGTGCCACAGATGTCAGGCTTTTGGGCACACCCGCACCTACTGCAGGCGTTCATTCGTCTGTATGAAGTGTGCGGGTGCCCACGCGTCCACGGCATGTGCCAAGCCAAGGGCAGACGCTCCTAAATGCGCCAATTGCCAGGGCGCCCACATCAGCGCCTACAAGGGATGTCCGGCATTCAAGGCAGCAAGGGGCCGCCTTCTGTCGCACCGAGTGGCCATGCAGGAGTTGCGTCGCAAGCGCAGCTCGCTTCTGCAGCCATTGCCAGAGCAGCAGCCACCAGCAAAAACAACACCAGCACATCCAGGGCGCCGACAGCAGCAGCAACAGCCAGCTCAAACGCGAGCCAATCCCTGGCGCGGACAGCAGCAGCAGGCAGCATGGACGCCACTCAATGTCTCCTCTCCTGGGCGACGAAGAGGACAACAACAACATCAGCAGAAGCAGAAGCAGCAGCAGCCAATACAGACAAAAAAACAGACGCCTGCTGCCTCTGGCCCACGCACTGGGCGACGACGTCCAGAGCAGCCATTGAGCCGTTCCCAGGCACCACAACAGCAGCAGCTACAGCAGCTGCAACAGCAGCCGCAGCGCGAACAACAACAGCGACAGCAGCAGCAGCAGCTTGCCAATGCACGCTCCCGGCAGAAGATGCAGCCGAAACGCCAATCTTTCGAGGGATCCTGCAGCCAGGCACTGTTGGAGAATACGCAGAGGATGACGCGATTGGAAAAGAGGCTGGAAGTGATGATGTCACTACTCACCTCGCTCATCCAATCCCAGGCAGTGACGGCAACTCCAGCAGTTCCAGAAACATCGGAAAATCCACCAACAATGGCAGCAGCAACAGTGGTTGCCCCAGCTCCAGCAGCCAGGCGGTCAAAGAAACCACCACGATCACAGCCACCACAAAAAACGTTAGGGCCAACCACAAAAAACCTTAGGGCCAACGCCAGCCGGCATTCCAGAGACGGATCCTGAAATGGATGAAGAAAATGATGACGATGAGATGTGGACAGATGACGACTCCATGGATGACAGTAAGGCCTACGCCCGCAACATGAGGTACCAGCTTGACAACCAGATATCCTGGAACGCTGTGTACTAATTGGACACATCTCTGCCACTGCATTGGATTAAATGACAAATGCATATCACTCGCATGCCACAACAAAAATGAGCAACGGACGCTGCCGCCATCAAAGCCATTAAATAAACGAATAAAAATGCTGCCATACACACTTGCAAAATCATACGGCCGGACAAATTCAAATCGAATGCAGTGCGTTGGTGATTGCTAGAATAGCCAAAAACAGACACACACACACAAACACCCATTACACTTGGGCGGCCGGACCTGTGCCGTTCGAGTTATGTGTGTCGTGTCCGCCATCGTCCTTAGTTGGTGCCCGGATCCAGTGCCATGGCATTCAGAGTGCCTAATGGTCCTGGAAAAGGAAAAATCCATCAGCCACACATACGATTAAAAAGGGCTTTCAAAATACTTACCGCCAGCCATTCAGACACACACACACAAACATCCATTATACTTGGGCGGCCGGACCTGTGCCGTTCGAGTAGGTGTGTCGTTGACCGCCATTGCCCACAGCTGGTGGCCGGACCAGTGCCACTCGCTCTACATTAGGGCCACAATTGCCGACGCACACACACACTCACATCCATTTCACTGTGGCGGCCGGACCCGTGTCGCCACAGTAATATGTGTGCCGTCTACTCCTGGATCCCAGCTGGTGGCCGGACCAGTGCCACTGGTTCTCCAAGAGGGCAGCCACAGCCACAACGACGACGAGGTGCTAATTGCACCTACTTCTGACGACTTCGGATGACGCCAATTTCGATGACCAGGGGGACGACGGGGTCGGGCGGTATGCAACGCAATGTCTTTACAAGCATTGTGTTTTGCTATGCCGGCCGATGCTCCGCTGTTTCTTGTCTTCCCTGTAATTATAGAAAAAGATATAGACATTATTTTAAATTGTTATGTTTATTGTAATATTGTAAACGTAAATCAATTGTACCCGTTTTGTCTCGTCTTTGTTCCAGTGTAGTATCTCTTTTATTACCTGTTTTTCCGTCGTCTTCACTCCAGTCTACTACTTATCTGTATTGTTATTTCTGCAAGTGCTTGTCTCTTTTTATTTAGTGTATTTCCTCTTATTTTCCACGCAAAGCACCTGCATTGTTTACCTTTTCTCTTTATCTATTCCTCAATTGACTACGTGTTGCAACACTGCACTTTCTGAATTTTCGATCTCATTTCTTTAACCCCTTCTTCACACCCCATTGTTATTTTCGTAATTAGTGCGGTTCTCCGACACCCCACTACAAAATTATTAGAATCTGTGATAAATCTTCGGCGGCAACGGTGCTGACAATTGATTATCGGTTTCAAATCGACTTTCAAATCAGCACCAGTTGCCGCCACACCACCACTACGGCCTAAATTGAGCCAAAAATGCTAGTCTTCGCATTACACAACTACGCCCCCTATAAACTGCCCGCCCACATGTACATGCTACATTCCTAGTCGTCTGCCCTCAGCAGGCGGCAAGGGTAGTAGAGGGGATTGAAGACCCTATACCGCATTACAGCCAACAAAACATCAAGTTGACGAACTCACAGGGGATTGCAAATCAAATTTTAAGTTAGGGAGAATTACAAGGAAGAGACAGCATACTTTTGAGCGTGGCCCCACTTCACTTTCTTGACTCACACCACACACACACACACACACACTTGACACCAAATGGAAAGTCGTGTCTTGAACGTTGTGGAGTCGAGACGTGTCTGAGGTTTAGTCCCTCCGTCAAAGTGCCGAATATTTTGTCTCTCTCTTTTTCCCTTTGGAAAATTTGGAAATTTGGAAGCCTCATCAGCAGCACTACCGTCAATTCCAACAGAAGTCCAGAGGCCAGCCACTGCAACAAAGGAAAAAGACGTCAATACGACCATCACAATTACGTCACGCCACTCCAAACCAGCAGCTGCCATTTACAACGACGACGCAGATGCTGGCGCCTGTTGCCGCTCCACTGGGTCGTGCCCGTCTCTCATGCCAATTATGTGAGGGCGGGATGGCACAGTGTTGAGCCGCCGAACGCCAGCAAATCCTGCAAAAGAAGAAGAAACAGGAGGGAGAAGCAGACAGCCAATACACAAAATACTCACCTGCTGTTTTACTCCAACACCAACCAGACAAGGGTCGCCACAAATAACATCCAAACGCCGACAGTACCTGCAAATAAACATAAATTAAAATCAAAGCCAAAACAAACACCTCCTCATCTGGGTGGCCGGACCAGCAGCCACTCAAAACGCCATTACAGTCCGACGACGACCGTGGCGGAGGAGGCCAGGCCAATACAACTGACAACGCATCCTGGGTGGCCGGACCAGCAGCCACTCGGATGCGGCCAACAACAACAAAATCGACAACGCATCCTGGTGGCCGGACCAGTTCGCCACTTGGATGCGGCCAATATCATGATTCGTTGGCATCACACACCGATGTCAATGCCACTCCATTCCACGATCGCATCTCGGGTGGCCGGACCAGTGCCACTCGATTGGAGGCGCCATCTCCACCTGACAGATGCAACGTGGGCGGCCGGACCAGAGCCGCTCGTCAATGAACACCTTTGCCCACGATGCACGCCAATACACACATCCAGCCAGCCAATAAACAGCACACAGGGGGACAACAGAGCCGGCCGGTATACAGCGTAATGTTCGCATTGCGTTTGTTATGCCCGCCGGTGCTCCGTTGTTGTTTGTCCTCCTGTTAGAAATAAAATAAATATAATTAATATGTTTATATGTTGTAAATGTATGTCAATTATCGTTTATTTTACCTTGTCTGCATCAATGTATTTGTTGTAGATGTCAATCCTGTTGTTTCTGTAGTTTTTGCATGTCCGTAGATAGTTTGTCCATAGTTTTAGTTGCTAGCCTGTGATATTAGGAATAAGTTTTTGTAAATTAATGTAGTTTTTTCTGTAGTTAATTGTATATTTTTCGTAGTTTCTAATTAGTTTTATTACCTACTTACTCTTCTTCCCAACCTATCTGCCATTCCCATAATTCCCCTTGACACGTGGTATTACCAAAAATACCACGCAAATACCAGACTCTGACCGATAGCACACCAAAAAGCCAATTCAAATTTAAAATGCATTTCTCAATGCCAGTGTGTTATCGGTCGCAAGTTCGGCAATTACGCCCAGCCATTTCCTCCCCACCCCCTACCCACTTCAAAGCAACTAAAGACCAAATGCGGTTAAGCAGGAACAAAATGAACACTGCCAATCTACGCCACTCTGCCAAATGCCCCAACAAAGCCATTTCAACCGCCCACATGATGCTATGCGGTCGACTCTTCGGAGCGTCACGCGCCCGGATCGTAACATCCGGAAGTTGAAAGTATCCGGGTGGTTATACGGGAGCAGGCAAATTTCCCCCTTCCCTTTCCATCCCATCCCCCAACAACAGAGCAGCCAATACACAGAGCCAAAGAACATAAGACACTAGCCATTAACCAACGACAACACAGACAGCCACTATAACATACGGCCATTCCAATTCTCCATTGCCTACTTATCGGTGCTGCTGCCCTCGGACTACTTTCATCTCACTCAGTATTGGGGTGAGTGAAAGTGGAACCGGGGGTGAGAGCACCGGTAAATGACGATCGGCGACCGGGTCTCCCGAGTGGGGGGGAGAGTGTGAGAGTTGGTGGACATGTGAGAGTTCCACCATGAACCTCGTCCGCCACTCTCATCTCGTCCACCCGCTCGAGAGGTCGCGATCGTCGGACGTGCTATAACCGTTTCGTGCCGTTTCGTGTCGCATTTTCGTTGTTCTTTGCCGTGTCGCCATTGACGTTTTTCTGTGTTGCCCTGTTCTTTTGTGGTGTCTGTCGTGTGCCGTGCCGCCCTTCCTCCACCACACCCATTACTATCCTTGACAAACTTTTGTTCCCGTGCACATCACAAACCAAAAAAGAGAAGACTAGTGAGGAGGGCAGTTAGGGCCACAAGATACACAAGAAACGACAGGAGGTTTACGAGAAAGCTAGCGGCTAACTCACTCGTGGATCACTCAAACTCCGAAGTGGCCAGACTGCTGACCAACCCCCATGTCCCTAATAGATTGAAATCTAGCCGCCACAGATATGACAATCAACTCCGGTTTATCCTCCCGCGTAGTAATGGACAACGTCAGGAACAACCAAATCCAGATCTGGATCCGACTCGATACTATTCCGAAGCTGAGCGCAAAGTTATAGTAGAGAAGTATGTACCCATCCTGAGGAAAGGACTTCCTACTCTGCTGAGGTTAGAAAATGAAGAACAGGAAAGACTGGAAAAGGCTAAAACCCGTACAGATTCTGCGAACTACAAATAAACGTGTACAGAAAAATGTATGCTAAGGGGAAATACACTAGGGAAACAATACTTGAAAGAATCAGGGCCAACCATTGGGTATACAAAGAATTATAGTGCCAGACCACAGAGGGGATGAAGAGGAAGGCGTCTTCCAGCCGAATGGTTAAGACTTGGTCCAATGGCACAGCAAAAATGGACACATTATCACCAAATCCAGAAAATATAAGCCTACAAATAAAACTTATTAAAAGCAGCCAAAACATAACTTAAACCGCTTACCAAATCACCTCCAAGCAAACCAATCAAAACCTGCAAATAAAATACAATCAAAATTAGCCAAAACAGAAATAAACTCGCTCACCAAATTCAACGCACACCTCCAAATAAACCAATTGAACCTGCAAATAAAATACAATTGAAATCAGTCAAAACACAAATTAATTTACTTACCACGCTAGCTTCCAAACAAACCAATCAAAACCTGCAAATGGAATACAATCAAAATCAGCCAAAACAGAAATAGACTCGCTTACCAAACACAACGCAAACCTCCAAATAAACCAATTGAACCTGCAAATAAAATACAATTAAAATCAGTCAAAACACAAATTAATTTACTTACCACGCTAGCTTCCAAACAAACCAACCAAAACCTGCAAATGGAATACAATCAAAATCAGCCAAAACAGAAATAGACTCGCTTACCAAACACAACGCAAACCTCCCAATAAACCAATTGAACCTGCAAATAGAATACATTCAATAATCAGTCAAAACACAAATTAATTCACTTACTACGCTACCTTCCAAACAAACCAATCAAAACCTGCAAATGGAATACAATCAAAATCAGCCAAAACAGAAATAGACTCGCTTACCAAACACAACGCAAACCTCCAAATAAACCAATTGAACCTGCAAATAAAATACAATTAAAATCAGTCAAAACACAAATTAATTTACTTACCACGCTAGCTTCCAAACAAACCAACCAAAACCTGCAAATGGAATACAATCAAAATCAGCCAAAACAGAAATAGACTCGCTTACCAAACACAACGCAAACCTCCAAATAAACCAATTGAACCTGCAAATAGAATACATTCAATAATCAGTCAAAACACAAATTAATTCACTTACTACGCTACCTTCCAAACAAACCAATCAAAACCTGCAAATAAAATACAATCAAAAACAGCCAAAACAGAAATAAACTGACTTACCAAATTCAACACAAACCTCTAAATAAATTAATTTAGCCTTCAAATAAAATGTAGCTAAAATTAACCAAAGGAAAAGCACATATAGACTTACTTACCAAACTCAACGCAAACCTCCCAATGGACCAATCGAACCTGTAAATAGAAAATAATTAAAATCAGTCAAAACAAAGGTTAACGAGGTGGAACGTTGTGAGTTGCTGCGGACACCGCAACTCTACAGTTATACCCGATACTAAGTGAGTATGGCTCTCTCCGGCAGACACCGCTAATATTGAACGACACGACAAAGAGTGCGTGCGAGAGAGACAGAAAATCAGTCTGAGCGTGACGTCGGGGCTGCGTAGCCACTGCAAATTGATTTGTTCCTTTTGGCTACAAAAATGATCCGATCTGATCCAGATTCAGCAATCTGATAGATATGGTCATTATCTATGATTCTGCGTTTTTAGTTTTCTCGAATGTGCAATATTGTGGATGCAACAGATTTTCGTTCTTTGTGGGGGCGGAAGGGGGTGGGCGAAATTCTGAGATAAACGTTTTGTAGTGAGGTCTAACAGAAGTGCGGATACCAAATTTGGTTACTCTAGCTTTAATAGTCTCTGAGATTTGTGGATGCCCCAGATTTTCGTCCTTTGCGGGGCGGAAGGGGGTGTGGCGAAATTTGGACACGAAACGGTCAAGGTCCGATATCACAGGAGTGTGGATACCAAATTTGGTTGCTCTGGCTCTTATAGGTTCTGAGATCCTTGAACTCATATTTTGCAATTGGCAAAACCGACTATGAAAGCTGTGTGTTAGAGAGAGACAGAGCGAGAAAGAATGAAATTGTTTTCTTGATTCTGGCTATAATAATTATACGATCTGGTTGATATTTTTTACTCTAGAACATATAGTCATCCTCTACGATTCTGCGTTTTTTGGTTTTATCGTATCTTTAAAAATGTAGATGCCACAGATTTTCGTCCTTTGTGGGGGCGGAAGTGGGCGGGGCGAAGTTTTGAAATATTTTTGTACCAGTGACATATCACAGAAGTCTGGATCCAAAACATCGTTGCTCTAGCTCTTATAGTCTTTGAGCACTAGGCGCTGAAGGGGACGGACGGACGGACGGACGGACGGACGGACGGACGGACGGACGGACGGACGGACAGACGGACAGACAGACAGGGCTCAATCGACTCGGCTATTGATGCTGATCAAGAATATATATACTTTATGGGGTCGGAAACGATTCCTTCTGGACGTTACACACATCCACTTTTACCACAAATCTAATATACCCCAATACTCATTTTGAGTATCGGGTATAAAAATCCAATAAATATAACAACACAAATTACCTAACTGGATTCCTGACGCTTGATCGCCAAACCTACAAAACATAAACCTGAAAATAAAATAATATTAAAATCAGCCAGGAGTTTCATATCATTCACAGAAAGAAGCATATGCGTCGCCGTTCGTCTTAGAGTGGCATCGGCTGGATTCGGCCAGGAAGGGAGGGACGAGACGATGCCGCGCTTGCGTTGCCGATGCTTGGAGGTCTCCCTGTCGTCCAAGCCTCCGTTTCGCACCGGATGAGGGTTCCAGGAGCGGCGTCACAAAATTTTTATGCCTAAGTCAGAAAAAAGACTTAGCTTAGACTTAGACTTAACTTAACTTTTGTTTACAAGAGCAATAATCGATAACTGTCTAGTATTTTTCTGTCTGTTATTATCAATGTTACCGTAAAAAAAAAAAATACCTAAATGTTAAAAAAATTGTAATGTTTCCATAAATAATGTTATATGTTGCACCTAGTATTAAGAACATTAATAAAGTACGCTTCAGGGTCACACTAAGTGCCCTGAGCAAGTTTACAAATCAAAAAATCACATCCCCAATGTTGGACAGGCAGATGAGCATCAGCAGGATGCCGACGATGGCATAGAAATCGTTGTCACCTTGCCCCAGTCGGATTTTAAGCTCTTTTAAGGCTTTATTTAGCTGTCACAAAGTTGAAAAGAGTAAACGTGTACATTTCCAAGTGCTGGAAACAAAAGTTTCACACCATATTTTGGGTGGCATCATTTTTACGCGCTAAAAAGTGAATTTTGAGTTTTGTGCTGTAAAATGGACACATCGAACAACGTACGCCTGCAACTTCAGCAGCAGCAGGCACGCAAATCGAATCAAAACATTCAGGTCTATGTGCGCGTTAGGTGAGTGCCCCATCTACGGGTAGTAGATCGCCCAATAAGTACGATTTCCATCCCTGCAGGCCTCTGAATGCACGCAAGCGATGCATACGCTCCGCAGAGGTTGTGGATGTGCTCAATCCACGCGAGATCCTCACACGCCACACCCTCGACTCGAAGTTGACGAAGAAGTTTACGTTTGATCGGAGCTTCGGCCCCGAGTCCAAGCAATGCGATGTCTATGCGGTGGTGGTGTCGCCCCTGATCGAAGAGGTGCTAAGCGGCTACAATTGCACGGTGTTTGCGTACGGACAGACGGGTACTGAACAGAACAGAACAGAAATAAGGTTAAAACTGGCACAGGGAGAGCTTTTGGTCGTGGCTCACCCAATTCCTGGCTCAGATGCTGCTTGGAGATTGCTGCTCCAGATTGTCCTGCATGCGATCCTTGAACTGAACGCAGGCACTGCGCAGCTTTTCATCGGTGTCCCTTCGCCGTTCGATGGTGCCATGAAGCTGCTCCGTTTCATTGGTGGCCAAATCTGCCACGGTCAGGATTTTGTGCGCCTGCGTCGTGAGCGTCTCCTCCGTTTTCATGTGCGAGGCCACCAGCTGTTTCTTCTCCTTGTAGTAGACTCCCCTTGGTGTCGGTTAGGTGCTGCTCCGTTTTCTTCAGCTCCTGGGTCTTCTCCACGAGACTCAGGCTCACCTCGTTGAAGGTGTGACATATCACAGAAGTCTGGATCCAAAACATCGTTGCTCTAGCTCTTATAGTCTTTGAGCACTAGGCGCTGAAGGGGACGGACGGACGGACGGACGGACAGACGGACAGACAGACAGGGCTCAATCGACTCGGCTATTGATGGTGATCAAGAATATATATACTTTATGGGGTCGGAAACGATTCCTTCTGGACGTTACACACATCCACTTTTACCACAAATCTAATATACCCCAATACTCATTTTGAGTATCGGGTATAAAAATCCAATAAATATAACAACACAAATTACCTAACTGGATTCCTGACGCTTGATCGCCAAACCTACAAAACATAAACCTGAAAATAAAATAATATTAAAATCAGCCAGGAGTTTCATATCATTCCCAGAAAGAAGCATATGCGTCGCCGTTCGTCTTAGAGTGGCATCGGCTGGATTCGGCCAGGAAGGGAGGGACGAGACGATGCCGCGCTTGCGTTGCCGATGCTTGGAGGTCTCCCTGTCGTCCAAGCCTCCGTTTCGCACCGGATGAGGGTTCCAGGAGCGGCGTCACAAAACTTTTATGCCTAAGTCAGAAAAAAGACTTAGCTTAGACTTAGACTTAACTTAACTTTTGTTTACAAGAGCAATAATCGATAACTGTCTAGTATTTTTCTGTCTGTTATTATCAATGTTACCGTAAAAAAAAAAATACCTAAATGTTAAAAAAATTGTAATGTTTCCATAAATAATGTTATATGTTGCACCTAGTATTAAGAACATTAATAAAGTACGCTTCAGGGTCACACTAAGTGCCCTGAGCAAGTTTACAAATCAACAAATCACATCCCCAATGTTGGACAGGCAGATGAGCAGCAGCGGGATGCCGACGATGGCATAGAAATCGTTGTCACCTTGCCCCAGTCGGATTTTAAGGTCTTTTAAGGCTTTATTTAGCTGTCACAAAGTTGAAAAGAGTAATCGTGTACATT